>NW_006262075.1:5542803-5606145 GCF_000493195.1 Citrus x clementina | reverse complement strand
TTTTTCTTATTTCATTCTTTTTTTTTTAGCTATTTCTTTTCCTTTTTGTTTTTCTTGGTAATCTTTTTTTCTACATTCTTTTTTCTATTAGATACTTTTTTCATTTCTTTTTCCTTTTTCCTTTTTCTCTTTTCATTCAAATTTTCTGAAATTTTTTCCTCTCATTTTTTTTTTCAACTTTTCTTTTCTTTATTTCATTTTGAAGTTCAAAGATGAAGAGATTTTTACTGCATTATAATGCAAGCCTATACAAAATAAGAACTTTGCCCCCCCCCCCCCCCCAAAAAAAAAACACAAAAACATGTAACTATTCCAGCGCTAATATACAGAGAACTTGAGGAATAAGAACAACCCTGCGATCATAGTGGGACATGAAGTCAAACCATGATTCTAAAGCTGAGATGTTCCTACATCCAAATCAATCAAAATTTAACTGTACATAGAATGATACAAACATTAAAACAAATCAATCAAGCTGAGCGTGAAAGAAAAAATCCTACAGAGGTATACATGAAGTACATAATATATCAGACTAGTTAGCCACCTGTGACACGTTGTAAGTTTCAGTGGTATGCTTTTTCATCAATATACAAGAGAGAATGTATCCTGTTGAAAATAACTATAACTACCACTGGCGCACTTCACCTTTCTTTCTCACAGATTAAAGCAAGACAAATGGAACTATGGGAAGTTAAAACAACATTAGTTCGTTACATAAAATTATAATCAAAATTGACTATGCATAACTCACAGCCATATCTAGCCCAATTAACCCCACTGGCACAACTCACAGGACTATTGAGTCTGAACACCTAAGCACCACTAGGTCAGGCTAGTATAGATCTAATAAAGAGTTTTCATGAAGTGTGGGTTATACTCTGCACCAAAGTTGCACAGATACTGATGTAGAATCAGGATTAATGTTTATTTCTAAGGAATTTGTTACACTTTCACGGTCTAATGAGTTGGTTGAGGTAGTGGTGGCATCCATTTGCAGTAGCACACATGCATTTGGGGAGTATAAGTGGTGACACATTAAAGGCTTTTGGGTGTCCTTTTCTGTTTATTTCACAGAAACGGGTCAGTTTTAGTGTTTTAGAATCATTCAATCTTTGTTCAACTCTGTCAAGAACTTGCAACAAAAATGTGAGAAAAATATAACCAAATTCAAGAAAACAGCACCAAATACTCTAAAAGAGCATCTAATGGTACAACTGCAAGCTTAATAAGCATACATAACTTCTTGAAATAGCAAAGCATCAGAGGAAAGATGTATCATGTTTCTCACATTGCCAACAAAGACTGATCGTGAATCTGCCTCTTCTTTGCTTGCTTGATTAGCAGCCACATTAGCAGGATCTGTGTATAGGAGGAACACCGTGTAAACAGATTGATAAATACAAAAGAAACAAATACTAACACATGGGTTACGAATTCGAGAGGAAACTGGCAAGTTACTTAAGCACGTACAAATTGAAAGTCAACAGCCAAAATATTTTCAGATAAACTTGAAAAGGAATTCCAAAACAGTTCAACAATTACAAACAATGCATTATAAACAAGAATAAAGTAAGCTTAAATTAAATGTACATGAAAAGCTTTAACTGTTATCCCATAGAAAAGAACAGAAGATTGCAAAAACACATACTAAAAAAAGATTTGTTCAATCATTCAATAATCCAGATGCAAATTAAAAACAAAGTTGGAAAAATAATTCCATACAGGGGGTAATAAAAATATTTAAGCATTTCCAAAAAAATGAGTTAGTCCCATAACAGATTGGGTAACATTAACATGACGCATGGGAAGATAATTTTAAAAAACTCATACACATTAAAATCAAATATTATAACATACAGTGGGAAGCTTCTCTGGTAAATAAAAGTGAGTTGCCATATCACAGGTGTCCTAAGATCCAATCCAACTTGCTGGCAAAGGAAGATAGTATACAGGTAAAAGAAAAATAGTGGCAAACAGGCTCCTTATTAGAGTCTAACAACAAGCAGATCAATACAATGAAGCTTGTAATAACATAAAATAATTAACAATCACAGCATCACGAGGAAAACCATAAAGCTAAGCTGGATAGGCTATCCATTTTTTAACGGTGCACAGTTCATTAGGAATAAAAACTTTAAGCTGTCATTCATCAGCAAAACTTCACCAACTAATGTAAAAAGTTTTCAGTCTCAAGAAACTCGAAGAGATAAAAGGAACAACTAGAACGAAAGTTTAAAGAAATAAAAACCTTGAGCAGCGCCCATCTCTTTCTCGACCTTAGCTTGCATCTCACGAAGAGCAGCAGCTTCCTCCTCCATCTCCTTCAACCGCTTCTTCATCTCATCCAGCTCCTGCAAATACATAAATAAAACGAACAGATCTATCGAATAGCTAGGGTTTTAATCAACCAATTGATCGCATGAGAGAGAAATTTTCGAAATTACCTTGACGGCGTCGTCATCGGCCGCCGACATGTCGACGTCAGTATTGTGAGCGTCCATGTCACCTTCCACGTCAGGGATTTCGCCTCCGTAAACCTCGTGCTCTTCTTCCTCCATTCTCTCTCTTCTGTATTCCGGGCGACCAAGAGAGTTTTGCTTCTATTCTCGATGTGGCTTATATAAGAGTCGAGAATTGTAAGTGCCAGTGGGCCCCAAGATAACACGGAGGAAGGAAGCCCCTTTTTTTTTTAATAATTTAAATCCACTTTACCAAACCGGTTTGTCACACAAGTACAAGCTGACTATTTTCATTGGAGATGACAATTTGGACGAGGATTTGTTTATTTAATTTGGGGGAAATTTGTGGTGTAACTGTAGTATTGTGATATAGTTGTAATCAGTCGGATATCAGTAAATTTTATCAATTTAAGTGTATTTAATGGTTGAATATAATTGTGGCACGGTACCATAATTATACCATAATCTAATAGTTTAATTTGAAGTAAATTAAATGAGTTTAAGTTTGAAAAAATTAATTTATTTAATAAATAAATAAATTTGATTCGATTTGTTAATTAAATTAATTGAATCTAAATTTGAAGACATTAATTTATTTATTTATTTAGGATTTATTTAATAAATGAATTATAAATTAACCGAATACAACTTATTCGTTTAATTAAATTAATTATTTATTCTTAAATATTTATGAACAATTTTAAAATTTGATTATTAATCTAATAATTATAAATAATAATAATAATAATAATAATAATAATAAGAGAATATATAAATGAGATGAAAAATTAGGGCAGCCGACCCTAATTTCTCTCTCTTCAACTTCTCTCAACCTCTTTACAGTCTTTTCAATTCTCGTGGCAATTTCTTTTTCCAGTTATACGTTGATCTCAAGCTAAGTTAGTTCGACCGTTATTGTTATTTGGATCACAAACAAAATTGAGGTAATATTGAATTTTCTGGCACCTTTATATCTAGTTTTGACATTTTGTTTCTAGTTGTCTATTTTTGTTTCCGGCACTTTTCTAAACCGAAGCCTCCATTATTGACAATAAGCCATAGCCGTCCAAGCCCATTAATCATTTACCACCGCCGCTAGATCGAAGATCGAATGGCTGAAGTTGGGCAACAACAGCAGCCGCTGACGATCTCGTTGCTGCTTTATCTCCATTTGATCCAGTTCTCATCATCATCCTCTTTACCTGCTACGATCCCGATGCCGATAATCGCTGAAGATCCCCCTGCACAAATCTTTATCTCTTGTTGAAGACCCCGCTACACAAATTTGCATCTCCTGCCGACGATCTTGTTCTCGTCATCACTCCATTTTGCCCTTTTTTTTTTGGAAACTTTTATATTTTGTCTCTGTCTATGATGGATTATTTACTTAGTTTTGTAAACATTTTAATTTTATGGTTTGGATCATTTATTTAATTTTTGTAAACGAATTCATATTCAATTTGATTTGTTATGGATTCGTTTATTATTAGGATAAACGAATAATAAAAAAATTTAGATTCGATTCAATTCATATATTAATTTTATTAAATGAATTGAATTAAATATTTGTTTAATAAATGAATCAAATTCGAATCTTGAAATTTTAATTCGTTTAATAAACGAATCGAATTTGAATCTGTAGAATTTTGATCTAATTTATTTAGGATTCGATTCGATTATTCATTTTGACACCTCTAATTTTGATGGATAAATTCATTATTTATATAATAAGTGAATACAAACTTTATGTTATCACTTTTTTTCTAATTGCAATTATTGTTCAAAAGACAACGTTTGTCAAGATATCTAGTGGATGAAATTAATGGTCAATTCTAGATTATCCACTGATGCTCGGCCAAAATTCACCCTATCCCATTTTTTTTTATAGTCAATAGCAAATATTAAAGGTTAATTCCATGTTAATAAATGATTAGTAAATACTTTGACTTTTAATATCTATTATTGTGTTGATTGGAAAAAAGAAAAAAAAAGATTTTAAAATTTGAGTCAAAATTTTAAGTTAAAATAACCTAATTCTTAATTTATAATTGAAACCACATTGACAACATTGGTTGTTTTCAATACAAGTACATAAAATATCATAAAAACATGACAAAGCTAACATTCATTTTTATTTTTCTCACAAGTAAATTATGTTTGGGTGGTAGAGGGATTCTTCCAAATCCATCAAGAGGGCTCAGAAGAAGCAAACCTAAAAGATCTGATAATGGGTTTAAGATTCTCCGTAGTTTTAATAATTACCCAAAACAAAAACCGATAAAAAAACAGCATTCCGAACAAGATAGCAAGATCAACCCACTTGGTGTGTCCCATATCAACTTGCCAAATATTTGTGAGGACTTCTTTACCAGTGATTGTTGGAGGTCCTCCAGCTTGATTATTAGGGAATGTTAATCCTTCAAACTCATTTTTGTAGAATCCTTGAAAAGCATACCTATGAAATGCAATATAGTACATAGGATATTTCCAAACTGGCTTCGGAAGATCGTTTGGCAATCTGAAGAAACCTCCATTCAGCATCATAATTCCTTGAATTCCAGCGCCGGTTATGATTCCCATGAGGAAATCTGGCACTATGCTTGCAACAATCATCATTAAGCTCTCAACCAACATCATGGATACAAAAAGCCCCAAAACAAAGTATAGAAAATGTCCAATATTCTTTTGAAGGCCAGTTAGGTAGTATGCTATTGCTCCAGGAATCAAAGATATTAGGAGTAAGTAAGGGGTAGAAGAAAATGAGTTGCTAAGAACAAATGAGGCAACACCATAGTGCCCATTTAACCTTTCTCGCCCAAATATCTAAAGGAAGTAAAAAATGTCAATTAAAATGTGTCACATGTGGCTAAAAGTAATTAGACTACTGTAAATTACAAACCTTCATATCCTCCACGAAAGAAGGGAATCCACCGATCGCCATGAAAGTCAAAAATGCTGCAATAAACATGAGCATGGATCCCCTGGCCTAGTATTCGTGATATAAATGATTATGTAAAGATCTCGTTGAATTGTACAATAGTACAAGTTCTATTTTGAGCTTTCACCAAGGTTACCTGAATTGACCCATAACTGGATCCAATATCGTGGAAAATAGTCCCTATGCATAAACCCAAAGCGACGTAGATTGCAAAGCGAAGCCAATAATATCCTAAATCGCGATACATGTTAACAAATGATCTCTTTGTAAGAACGAGGCTCTGAGTGATGAAGCTAGCTTGGTTTCCCTTTTCTAAAGTTCCTCCTTTCTGCATGCACAACAAATTTAGTACATTAACCTTGCTGCTAAAGTTAATTAATTCAAATTTAATAAACATGTGTGTGTACCTGTTGGCATATTATGGAAACACGTTCTTTAACTTCATTGTAAGTGTCGGATGATTTGTATGAGTTGACTAGAATGTTGATAACCTCTTCAGTACTTGTTCTTCCAGTTCCTTCTTCAATGTTCTATTTTACACAAACGTTGGTCGAATTATATTTTATATATATATATATATATATATATATATATATATATATATATATATATATTTCATAACATTCATTAAGTTCTTAGATAATCACTTACTTCTTCAAAGTCCTTATTGATAATTCTTAGATAGTGGTCGGATGGATTTCTCAAACTTGGGCAAGGAAAGCCATTTGAAGCAAACAATTGTTCTGCCATTGAAGAAGGACCAAAATAAATTGTCTTCCCATAAGCAAGAAGGCAGAGATTGTGAAAGAGCTCAAAAACGTCACTATTAGGTTGATGAATCGATGCGAGAACAGTTCTTCCATCTTCGCGAGCAAGATTAACAATACGCTTCATAACATGGTAAGATGCGGCACTGTCAAGCCCGCTAGTAGGCTCATCGAGGAACAAAAGCTTTGGGCGTGTTAAGATCTCAATGCAAATACTAACCCTTCTCTTTTGTCCACTGCTAATTCCTTTTACGTTCCATCCTCCTATTCTAGTGTCCATGGCATCTTGTAATCCCATTTCTCTAATAGTCATTTCAGCTCTTTCCTTCTTCTCTGATCTTGACATAGAATCTGGCAGCTGCAGTTGTGCAGAATAGTATATAGCTTCCATTACTGTTAATGTTGTCATCAGAATATCTTCTTGAGTCACATAGGCCTAAATAATTTTTAAAATAATAATAAGTAAATTATTTAAGATGTGTCTTTAAAACATTCAATAACATATTACTATTTTAGGTGAAAGTATAATGAACATTAATACAATAGTATTATTTCACTTTTTTCTAACCGAAGTTCCGAAGGCAAGCATCTCTTTGCGACCATTGATTAGAATCTCCCCAGTCTGCTGAGTGTTTGCACTTAACCTTCCTACAATATAGTGTGTGTCTTAGTACGTAGCTAAGTGATTTTATTTTTTATTTTTTAGGGAAAACTTGAAAAAGAAATTATATTCTCAGTTTAATTTTAAGTTAAAAATTTGAAACAATACCTGCCAGTGCATCAAGAAGTGTAGACTTGCCACAACCAGAAGGACCCATGATGGCTAATATCTGGCCTGGTTCAACATACCCGGTCAGCTCTTGCAAAATTGCACGTTTTCCATTTTCTTTTTTACCACTTGGAACTACAACCGAAAGATCCTTCCACGTTAAGAAAATGCCATTATCAAACTTTGATTTCAAGGAGCTAGCAACATAATCATTACGTGAAACAGAGCTTGATAAGGCAGTGCTAAATGGGAAAATTTTATTCTTGCTGGATCTAGAAGATGATGAAGCCCAACTTTGCACCTCTAAGTCATCATTTTTTGCACTAGTTGATCTTGACACATTGATTGGAGAATCCATGTTAAGCTTCGTACATGAATTGACACCTTTGAGAAAAAAAAAGAGACTAAAAAAAAGTTTTGAATATACTGAGACTCAGAATTAAAGCCTTTAACTCTTATATAAAGAACTTTATTTCATTTATAATCTTAAAAGGTTTAGGAAATTTTGGGATTTCATACATCACTTCAAAAGTCAAATTTGGATTATATATATATATTTGAATATATTGTATAATTTTGTTCATTTTTGACTTAAGAGTGTGGTTTTTTATTAGTCTTAACTTTTAGTAATTAACATTATTTTTATCTTCTAGTCAAAGTTTGTATGCATATTCTAAATACATCTTTTTTTCTTTCTTTCTTTTTTTAACAGTGATACACACACCCTACTTGTGAAATCTCGCCGAAGGAAATTTTTTTTTAAGAAACAAGTAATGAAAGATAAAATTTTAAAAAATGAAATTTGCCTAGGTGGGGTTCAAGTAAGATTCATTAATGTGATAAGTATTTGACGCAACGGGATAATGAAAGCGGATTGACAAGCTAGATAAATGCTAGATATCGTTCTAGCAACAATCCAAGCAAACGTAATTAGGTTACACTCTAATCGAAACATAATTAGATCTCATTTTGATTTAAATGACTCAATGAGATTTTGATAACACTTTAAGCATTATTAGATAATGCTCTAATTTAAATGACTATATAAGAGAGATTTTGATAGATAATCCCAACGAAAATTATAAAAGTGAGGTTTTAATTGAATAACTGAATTTAATTAACAATGACAAAACCTCCTTATTTATAAAAGGATAAATCTACTTCCTCACATTAAGTTAAATGAAAAATTAAATTACAATTATAATACGATTAAACGAAAAAAAAATATCATAATTGACTCTAATTAAAAATAAAAAATATCAAAAGATCTAAAATAACAAATATCTAAAATTCTAAAATAATGTTCTACATTATAAAAGGATCATAGTTCAAACATATTGATGAATAACAAAGAAAGAAATACTAACAAATGGATTACAAATTTCACACAGAAACTAGCAAGTTGCTGAAGCATATACAAATGGAAAGTGAACGACCAACATCTTTTCATATAAAACTTGAAAAATTAATTCCAAAACAGTATAATAGTTACCAACAATGCATGATAAACAAGTACAAAAAAAGCATAAATTAAATGCAAATGACAAGTTTTAATTACTGTTTAATACGCAAGTACGGAAGATCGCGAAAGTACAATGTAAAAAAAGTTTTATTCACTTGTTTAATAATCTGAATGCAAAAAACGAAGAGGTAAAAATAATTCCATACACAGGGTAAAACAATTTTAGAATTTCTAGCAAATGCATTGTGTTGTGCAAATTTTAATGTACTCGCAAGCGCACGAATCTATTGTAGTATAGATCTATGGTGACGAGTGTCGATCCCACGAGGAGGTGGATTTTAATTGTGTAGAATTAATTTTGTGAATGGGTGATTGGATTTGTGGTGGAAATGATTGGAATATGCTAAAACTTAAATTAAAATGGAGAGAATAAATTCTAAAATTAGTATTGAAATGGTGAGAATAAATTGAAGAGAATTCTATTGAAATGACGTACTTGGGTATCTAGATCCGTATCAACATGCATCATGGGCTAAATAATCCGTATTAATGCCAATTAAATCATGAGGGGGGAATCCACACCTCATGAACCACGCTCTAATCAATATGGTGCTAAGGGCTTATCGTGCCAAATAATAATAACCTTGTACTAGAGGGCCGGTGTAACCAAGGCGGTACTAGACAAGATTAGTATTATTTGTCGACGAGAAGTCAAAACATCCACAAAAACTAGAGGGGAAGAGAAAATAAATTTACCAAATTAAGCCCATGACACATGTTGAGACTTCACCTTCAACCCAAGCTTGAAAGAAAATTAGCCACTCATAATTGAACTAGGGGCAAAATGGAAATTTATTAAAATACGAAGAAAATACAAGATGGAGAGGGAATTACAGAAAATGGATCCCAAAAATGGATTCAGAGATCTCAAATTAGGGGGGGGAGGCCCCCTTTTTATAGATACATGGAGTAAATCATGGCCATCGGATTAAAAACAGTTTGGACACTCAGGATTGCGCCACGTCATCAGTCAACAGTCCACGGTTTGACCACGCGGATGAACAGTAACACGGTTTGACCCGACTTTGAACAGTAACGCGGTTTGACCCGGATGAACAGTAACGCGGTTTGGTTGAAAATAATCCTGTGTGATGCATGCACCGTACGCGAGATTTTTCGTCCACTGATATGCTGCCACGTCACCATCAACAGTACATAAGAATTTTAGTCCAACAGGATCGTGACACCTCATCAGTCAATGCCACATCATCGGTCAATGCCACGTCATCATCCGTCTATGTGAACAGTGTCGTGAACAGTAACGTATACAGTATCGTACACGTGAATAGTACCGTACATGTGAATAGTGCCATTTTTCCTTTTATGCTCCTCCTAAGGTTTTCGACCGTCCTGAGTTCAAAAGTGATGTCCGTTTTGCCGTCTGATCTCTCCTTTATTGTGAAATGACTATAATGCCCCTAAAATACATAAATTACTTAATTAAAATAAAACACACGTAATTAAATCATAAGAATGTTAAATACATAAAAGTAAGGGTTGTTAGTAAGACTTGAAATGTAAAATGACGGTTTTCTCCTTTATAAATATGCATTTTCTAACACTCAACACACCCCCCAACCAGCTTATTGCTAGTCCCTAGCAAATAAAGCGAAAACAAAATTCAAATTCAAAATAATTTTTTTTTTGTTTTAATAGAAACACTCGTATTTATTCCATCAGATTAATGATAGCAATCAAATAAAAGTATAAGTATTATCTCCAGTCTAAAGCAACATCACACCCACATCAACCATCCACATGAATTAGCCCAGTAGACTTTGTTTTAGCTACTCTCAAGAATGACATGTCAAACCCCAAAATCTCACTGGAAGTAGTGACACTCTCACAAATAAATTAATCCCAATAAAAATAGTCACTCCAATGAATGGTAATTGAGAGAGAAAATAATAAAGAAGTGATATCACATGCTCTCACCAAGATGAAATAAATATGCCCTCAGCTTAGAAATAATACGATCTCAAGTCAAATAAAATGTTAGTCAACCCACTTTATTTATCTTTTTTTTTTTTTAATTATGCATCACTACATCTTTTTAGCCCATATAACTAGCTTCTACTTCAAACTATAGTTCCCTAAAATCAAGAAGGACTTTTATTAGGACGTAACGTAGGCTAGGGATATGGCTAACAAAGAAAGGAAATAAGGAAAACAAAGTGTATGTTTGAGAAAAATACAGATTTTTTTTTTTTTGGAAGTTGCAAGGTGGATTTCACCTATTATTGTTATTTTTATTCTTTTGAAACAACAACTTTTGTTTTGTTTTGTTTTGTTTTTTTTTTTTTTTTGCTTTTATTTGGCATAACTTCACTGAACAACATAATTATTTACATTTTCTCAAACATAAATAGGGATGAGACTTAAAAGACATTGGGTAATACTCCAAATCGGAGTGGGTCAAGATGATAAGTTGACAAAGAAAAGGTTTTTTTTTTTTTTTTTTTTTTTTTTTTTTTTAAAGGCTCAAAAGGGGTAACTATGGATATTTAATAACAGGGATGGCTAGAAAGGCTCAAACGGATCAAAGATGGCCTTTCCATCATCTTTTAGGGCTCTAAATAATTATCCATATCTACTAGTTAGATGGGCCTCCCAATGTAGTAACACACATTTTTTTCTTTTTTCTTTTTTTTTTAATTTTACCATTTTTTTTTTAAAGGGTTAACTCAAAAGAAATCTAGAGATCGTGTATAAAATAATAAACTGCTAAGCTGTATAGAGAATGGGCAAAAGGGTTACTCTCCAAGAAAATGATAGGCTCAACAACTCACTTGGCACTTATTATGACATGTTCATTCCTTCAAGCAACTCACATTTGTCTCCGACATCAACATGTAAAGTAGCAAACATAGCGTAACATCACTTAAGACCAAAGATAATACAAATACTAAAATTTGAAATTAATCATGTCATCCAATGTTAAAACAAATCACACATTTTCTTTTTTTTAAACATCATTCTACCCCCCAACCTATTCTAAACATGAAAGGAAAATATGCATGCAGAAATGTGAAAATGATGTATAAAAACTAATTAGAAAAGTTACACGTAAAATGATAGAAAACGAAAATGATTTTTTTTTTTTTAAAAGAAGATGCGTTTCTAGAGGAACTACACTCCATATTCAGCCATCTTCGACTCAAAAGTTGGAAAATGTATATTTATAGAGGAGAAATTAAAGAAGAAAAATAAACATAAACACATAATAAAGAAAAAGAAAATGTCTGAATTTTTTTATTTTATTTTATTTTTTTTGAATTTTTTTTTCAAACAATGAAGATGCGTTTCTAGAGTAACTACACTCCATATTCAGCCATCTTCAACACAAAAAGTTAGCAACAGTTAGTTTCTACAACAAAAAATTAGTAAAAACTTAACCAAAATTTCACAATTGTCGACTATTCCCTCCCCCCAACCAGAACGAAACATTGTCCTCAATGTTTGAAATGAAAGAAGTAGAGTTTAGAAGACATCACCTGGGTGGTGCAACACAGAAGAAAATATTTACAGGCGGAGAGTTAAATCTAATTTGTACTTCTTACTGCGGCTACTGTTACCATCATTATTTGGACGCTCCAACACAAAGGTCCAGGGGTCTGGCTCCGGTCGATAAGCTTGTAACATATCAAGTAGCTCATTAGCAGTGTGAGCACAAATAAAGAGTTTTTTCGCATTAGAGGGAATGAAATAGTTTTTTATTGCATGGTTAAGAAATGCGATAAAGCCATCATAAAAGTTATTGACATTTAACAAACCGATGGGTTTCTGGTGGATGTGCAGATGGGCCCAAGATGCTAGTGTCATAAGTGCCTCTAGTGTTGCAAGATCTCCTGGAAGGAAAACAAAAGCATCAGCATGATTAAGCATTTCAGTTATTCTTTCTTGCATACCTGAGACGACTAACTCTTCTCCAGTTGATGAGTCAGACGAACTGCCCAATGGTTTTAGGACTCTTGGGATGATGCCTAACACTTGACTTCCTCTGATAAAAGCTGCTTCGGAGACCATTTTTGATAACCCTCGGTTACCTCCTCCATACACCAAATGTAAATTTCTCGCTGCTATGCTTCGACCAAGATCTATGGCTGCCTCAACGAACTCTTTATGTTTGTCATAGGTAAATCCAGAAAGCACACAAATGTTCTTGAATTGTCTATTGGGAGTAGCTGCCATTGGAATATTTCTCAAAAATAATTTGTGAGTGTTTGACAAAAGAAATCACATTTAAGAGTCTTGGTGATAGTGGGTCACAGCTGTGAATGAGGTAACATGTTAGTGTCAAATAACGCATGAAGCACATGGCTCACGAGTCAAAAAGAAAACAGTAAAAAGGAAAAAGCAAACAGTAATAAAATTATTAAAGACAATAATGCAAACAATAAAACAACAGTGAAATGAAATAAAATAACAGTAAAGTAAAAGGATATTTACACGTAGTTGCGACTGTGGCTCACATCTTCCTCTGGTTTTACGTCCAGAAACGGCTTGAACGCCCTCTATGGGTCGAGGATAGGCTTCCCATCCAGTTTTCTTATAAACAGGCAAACAGGGTCGTTTATAGTCAGATTCCCGAGACTATATCGTACATGCTCTTTCTGGAATAATGGCTATAACTGGAGAATCACTCCTTGCACATATCCACTGGGATGCGTTTCAAGAGACAAAAGGATATCATCCAATGACTCCTTATTCAAGCCATCCCTAATGAATTGAATCTTATCTTCCCTGTTATCAGACACCATTCCTAAAGAACATGGGTTTTTATTGCAACTCATTCTGGCACACTTATGACAAGCAACAGAAATTCTTCGAGCTCGTCGTTTTCTTGCATAATTTCCTTTACCACAACCAGGCATGTATGCAATAAATTTTGGAGGTAACTCACCTGCCGATCGTACTTTAGCCTCGATTAACCAACGGATGTCAGCAGGTATGTTATTCCTCATGAGTAATCGCATGCGTTCGGACCGAGCTTTATAGATCGTAAGGAGGGCATTCTGAGGAAGTGAAGGGAATCGCTTGTGAAGCTTCGCTAGAATCTCGTTTCTGTCCATACCTTCGCCTCAGAATATCAGTTATTATGGGAAACTGAAGTAACCGACTTGATTGTCACGGAGTACCGTTATCCGCCACTTCACCGGGGTAACAAACTAAAGCACACAAACAGAAAAACAAATTAAAACACACAAAGAAAATTAAAATCGTCCTCTTATTGAATTTACCTCAAGCTCCAACTGGATGTCGTAAACACTTCTCTCAATGTCTCTGAGTTGGCTTTCTAAACCCTCAACATAGGCTACTAACTCTGGTGGTTGTAGAGCCCAAATGCGTTGTGTTTTACAAAATTGAATCTGCCTTTTGAGATGAGTTTTGACACGTTGAAGTGGTTTAAGAATGTTCAGGAGGAACGGCCTAAGTATGAGACTCATGATTAACAATGATAAGAGAAAACTTAATGGTAAAATAAACACACTTATGCAAAAACAATTTCAATTAGCAAAAGAATAATATAAAGAAAGAAAACAAAATCAAATCAACGAAAAGAAAGAAAAAAAAATCAATTCAAATCTGGTGGGTCACTCAAATTTATTTCGGTGTCTTCTCCACGTGGTTGGTATTCTAGATATGGCTTTAATCTTTGACCATTAACTTTAAACGTGACACCATTCTTTGGGTCTTTAATTTCAATTACCCCATGTGGAAAAACAGTATGAACAATAAAGGGACCAGACCAACGAGAGCGTAACTTACCTGGGAATAGGTGCAAGTGAGAATTGAACAAAAGCACTTTCTGACCTGGAGTGAAAGATTTTCTCATAATGTGCTTGTCATGAAAGACTTTCATTCGTTGCTTGTAAATCTTGGCATTTTCGTATGCATCATTGCGAATTTCTTCAAGTTCTGCCAGTTGTAATCTTCTTTCTGAGCTGGCATGCTGCATATCAAAGTTGAACTTCTTGATGGCCCAATATGCACGATGTTCGAGTTCCACAGGTAGGTGGCAAGCTTTTCCATACACTAGCCTGTAGGGTGACATCCCAATCGGGGTCTTGAAAGCCGTTCTATATGCCCATAAGGCATCATCAAGTCTTAATGACCAATCTTTTCTGTCCGGCCTCACCGTTTTTTCTAATATGTGCTTTATTTCTCGATTGGAGATCTCAACTTGGCCACTGGTTTGCGGATGATACGGGGTCGCCACTTTGTGTGTGATTGAATACTTTGTCAAAAGAGCTTTGAATGCTTTGTTACAAAAGTGGGCACCACCATCACTGATTATCGCTCGTGGGAATCCAAAGCGTGAAACAATGTTGCTTTTCAAAAATGCTATCACCACCTTGTGATCATTGGTCCTACATGGAATTGCTTCTACCCATTTTGAGACGTAGTCAACACCAACCAATATGTATTGATGGCCAAAAGAAGGGGGAAAGGGTCCCATGAAGTCGATACCCCATACGTCAAAAATCTCAACCACTAAAATTGGATTTAGTGGCATCATGTTCCTTCGTGTAATGCTCCCCATTCGTTGACACCTATCACATGAAGAACAAAAAGTGTAAGCGTCTCGAAATAGTGTTGGCCAATAGAAACCACATTGTAAAACTTTAGTCGCTGTTTTCTTAGCACTGAAATGGCCTCCACAAGCTTGTTCATGGCAGAATGAAAGGATATTCTGAATTTCATTTTCTGGGACACATCGTCTAACAATTTGGTCTGCACAATACTTGAACAAATACGGGTCATCCCAAAAGAAATTCTTTATTTCCGCAAAGAATTTGATCTTGTCTTGCTTGGTCCAATGCTCTGGAAGTTTACCTGTAACAAGATAATTAACTATATCAGCATACCAAGGTAATACTTCCACACTCATTAATTGTTCATCTGGAAATGACTCATTTAATATTAATGGCTCTGTAATTGTGTCAAAGTGAAGACGAGAGAGATGGTCCGCCACAACATTTTCTAACCCTTTCTTATCTTTGAATTCCAAGTCAAATTCCTGCAAAAGTAACACCCAACGAATTAGTCTAGCTTTTGCATCTTTCTTTGTGAGAAGATATTTAAGAGCAGCATGATCTGTGAACACAATTATTTTACAACCAATGAGATAAGATCGAAATTTTTCCAATGCAAACACTACTGCTAGCATTTCTTTTTCAGTAGTTGAATAGTTCAACTGTGCATCATTCAATGTCATACTAGCATAGTAAATAACATGAGGAATTCGATCAACTCTTTGTCCTAAAACTGCTCCTACTGCATAATCAGATGCATCACACATGAGCTCAAATGGTAAGCTCCAGTTTGGGGCCTGAATGATGGGTGATGATGTCAACAATTGTTTTAATTTTTCAAACGCCATGAGACATGAATCATTAAAGATAAAAGGTACATCCTTAGCAAGTAAATTGTATAAGGGTCTAGAAACTTTGCTAAAATCTTTAATGAAACGTCTATAGAAACCAGCATGCCCAAGGAAAGATCTTACTTCTCTGACTGTTTTGGGTGAAGGAAGATTAGAAATGAGATCCACCTTGGCTTTGTCCACCTCAATACCTTTGCTCGAAATGATGTGACCGAGGACAATACCTTGTTTTACCATAAAATGGCACTTCTCCCAATTTAAGACCAAATTCTTCTCGATACATTTCTGCAGAACTAGCGTTAGATGATGTAAACATTGATCAAACGAGTCACCAAAGACAGAAAAGTCATCCATAAAGACTTCAAGGAATCGTTCAACCATATCAGAAAAAATGCTTAACATGCATCGTTGAAATGTAGCAGGTGCATTACATAATCCAAATGGCATTCTCCTATATGCAAATGTGCCAAAAGGGCAAGTGAAAGTAGTTTTCTCTTGATCTTTTGGTGCTATGGGAATCTGATTATATCCTGAGTAACCATCTAGAAAGCAATAAAATTCGTGGCCTGCTAATCTATCAAGCATTTGATCGATAAATGGTAAAGGAAAATGATCTTTACGTGTGACAGAATTCAATTTTCTATAATCAATGCATACACGCCATCCTGTAGTTACTCTAGTTGGTATCAATTCATTATCGGCATTCGTAACTACTGTGACTCCTGACTTTTTGGGGACAACTTGTATAGGACTGACCCATGAACTATCAGAAATGGGGTAAATGATACCTGCATCTAATAGCTTAAGGACTTCAGTTCTAACCACTTCTTTCATATTAGGATTTAACCGACGTTGCATTTCCCTAGTAGATTTAGCATTTTCATCAAGGTGAATGTAATGCATGCAGTCTACTGGATTTATACCTTTGATGTCTGCTATGGTCCATCCTAATGCTCCTTTGTGCTCTTTTAAAACATCCAACAACTTACCTTTTTGTTCATCATTGAGGGATGATGAGATGATTACCGGCAGAGAACTTTCTTCTCCCAAAAATGCATATTCCAAAGTGTTGGGTAATGGTTTGAGCTCGAGTTTCGGTGGTGATTCTGATGATGGGATGAGTTTCTTCTCTGATGGTGCTAGTTGTTCAACTCTTGACTTCCATTTATTAGTGTCCATAGATGGTGCTGAGTCAAGTAGGGCATTGACCTCTTCGACCGATCTGTCAATATCAAAATCAAAATCAAAACCAAAGTGAGTTAAGCATGTCTGTAAAGGATCATCACTAAGGTTTGAAACAAAAGTGTCATCAACTAATGCTTCTATTAAATCCACATCAACAATTTCATCATCTGCATTGTGAGGTTGTTTGGCAATGTTGAAGATGTTCAACTCCATAGTCATGTTGCCGAAGGACAATTGCATATTTCCGGTCCTACATTGAATGTGAGCATCCGCAGTTGCCAAGAAAGGTCGGCCTAGAATAATGGGGATGTGCTTCCTTGAATCCTGTATTGGTTGAGTGTCAATTACAATGAAATCAACAGGAAAATAAAACTTGTCTACCTGGATAAGCACGTCCTCCACAATACCACGAGGTATTTTCGTGGACCGATCTGCAAGTTGTAACACCACTGGAGTTGGGTGTAATTCTCCCAGTCCAAGTTTCACAAACACAGAGTAAGGCAATAAATTTACACTAGCTCCTAAATCCAACAAAGCATTCTCAATTGTGTGGTTCCCTATACTACATGAGATAGTGGGGGAGCCTGGGTCTTTGCATTTTAAAGGAATTTTATGTTGGAGTATAGAACTAACGTTTTCTGTTAAAAATGCCTTCTTTTGAACATGCATGTTTCTCTTTTTAGTACACAAATCTTTAAGAAACTTGGCATAAGATGGAACTTGCTTTATAGCATCAAGTAAAGGGATGTTAACACTTACCTGTTTGAAGATTTCGAGAATCTCACCTGTAGATTTTCCCTTTTTTCCTTTCGCTAACTCTGAGGAAATGGAGCTTTGGGAACGTATTCTCGTAGGTTGGCTTCTTCTCTCTCCTCCGGTGGTGAGTCCTCAACGTTCACAGGTACAATTTGATTTTTCTTTGTCACCGGCATCTCCACTTTGTTGTCGATTTCCTTTCCTTTTCGCAAGGTCATTACTGCTTTGATCTCTCCATGCTGCTGTGGTGAACTGGTACTTGCTTCATGTACTCCTTTAGGGTTAGGCACTGGTTGACTTGGAAACTTACCTTTCTCAACGGTCATTGCCAAGGTCTGAACTGAAGAAGCAAGTTGTCCCACCATCTTCTCCAGGCTTGAAACTGATTGAGCTTGTGAGTTGAAGCCTGCTCTCAACTCATTTCGTAGTCCATCAATGGTGCGGTTCTGTTGCTCAATCGTGGAGTGAGTAAGATTCTTGAGATTCTGGAATGAATCCTCCCATGGTCTGGGTTGAGAATAATTCTGGTTTTGATTGTATGGTCTAAATGGGGGCTGAGAGGCTTGAGAATTTTGAGCAATTTGTTGCATTGGTGGAGCTGGAGCTGCTGGTCCATTCTGTTGGAATCCTTGAGACCATGAAAAATTGGGGTGGTCTCTCCATCCAGGGTTATATGTGTTGGAGTATGGGTTGTAATTCGATAGTTTTCTCATTACACCTATGGCATTGGCTTGATCTGAGTATGAGTCATGGTCATGTGCCTCTGTTGATTTAGCAGTCGATAACGATGCTATTTGTCGAGAGAGACCTTCAATTATCGCTTTGACTTCTTTGATTTCTGAATTTGATTCGCCAATTTGAACCTCATTCACTCCTTTAATTCTTCTAGTATTCCTGAGTGATCGACTCCGTTGTTGGGAATTATCCGCTTGTCGCTGGAAAAATTCCCAAATCTCTGATGCACTTTTTGACATTAGCTCTCCTCCACTTGTTGCCATTAGCCATTCTTGCACATTTGGTAGTAATCCCTCCAAAAAGTATTGGCATTGGTGCCATTTCTCGTATCCATGATGTGGACACTTCAAGAGTAGCCCATTGAATCGCTCCCATGTTTCGAAAAACTGCTCGTCCTCTCTTTGGGTAAACTCCGAGATTTCCCTGCGAATAGCATTGGTTTTATGCACTGGGAAATATTTATTCAAAAATTTTGTTACCATTTGTTCCCATGATGAAATGCTATTAGCAGGCAATGTATTAAGCCATGAACGAGCTCTATCCTTTAAAGAAAATGGGAATAATCTGAGTTTAACATCATCGTCTGAAAAATTCTCATATTTAAATGTTTGACAAATAGCATGAAAATCATTCAAATGATTATATGGGTCCTCATTTTCTAAGCCATAGAATGTGGGGAGACAATTTAGCACACTAGGTTTTAGTTCAAAGCTCCTAGCAGCTACATTTGGGTATCTTATGCATGATGTGCTCAAATTAGCTAAGGGACTAAAATAGTCCTTAAATGGCCTCTCCTGTGGTGCTTGTAAATCCATTCCAAATTTATTTTTAATGTGCTTTTGTGTGCGAATTGTTTTCTCAAGTTCAAGGTCTATAGGTTCAAGATTAGGTAATAATGACCTACGACCATGCATGCAAAATAAATAAAATGAAAATGAAGATGGAACAAAATAAATACAAATAAAATAAAGAAGAGAGAGAAATTACAATACTAACCTTATTGCGCTATTACAACCTTTCTATAAAAATACACAAAAATAAATACGTGAAAAAAAATTAAATTAATAAAATAAAAAAAAATTACAAAGAAAAAATAAATAAATTGAAAATTAAATTACAGAATTTTAAAGAAGAGAAAAAGAAAAGAAATACTAACCTTTATATGTAGATTCACTTTTTTTTTCTTTTTCTTTTTTTTAATAATTAAAAAAAATACAAGAAAACAAATAAAAGAAATTATTCACAAAAATTAATTCTATGAATTAAAATTACTTACCTCCCCGGCAACGGCGCCAAAAACTTGTTGTGCAAATTTTAATGTACTCGCAAGCGCACGAATCTATTGTAGTATAGATCTATGGTGACGAGTGTCGATCCCACGAGGAGGTGGATTTTAATTGTATAGAATTAATTTTGTGAATGGGTGATTGGATTTGTGGTGGAAATGATTGGAATATGCTAAAACTTAAATTAAAATGGAGAGAATAAATTCTAAAATTGGTATTGAAATGGTGAGAATAAATTGAAGAGAATTCTATTGAAATGACGTACTTGGGTATCTAGATCCGTATCAACATGCATCATGGGCTAAATAATCCGTATTAATGCCAATTAAATCATGAGGGGGGAATCCACACCTCATGAACCACGCTCTAATCAATATGGTGCTAAGGGCTTATCGTGCCAAATAATAATAACCTTGTACTAGAGGGCCGGTGTAACCAAGGCGGTACTAGACAAGATTAGTATTATTTGTCGACGAGAAGTCAAAACATCCACAAAAACTAGAGGGGAAGAGAAAATAAATTTACCAAATTAAGCCCATGACACATGTTGAGACTTCACCTTCAACCCAAGCTTGAAAGAAAATTAGCCACTCATAATTGAACTAGGGGCAAAATGAAAATTTATTAAAATACGAAGAAAATACAAGATGGAGAGGGAATTACAGAAAATGGATCCCAAAAATGGATTCAGCGATATCAAATTAGGGGGGGATGCCCCCTTTTTATAGATACATGGAGTAAATCATGGCCATCGGATTAAAAACAGTTTGGACACTCAGGATTGCGCCACGTCATCAGTCAACAGTCCACGGTTTGACCACGCGGATGAACAGTAACACGGTTTGACCCGGATGAACAGTAACGCGGTTTGGTTGAAAATAATCCTGTGTGATGCATGCACCGTACGCGAGATTTTTCGTCCACTGATATGCTGCCACGTCACCATCAACAGTACATAAGAATTTTAGTCCAACAGGATCGTGACACCTCATCAGTCAATGCCACATCATCGGTCAATGCCACATCATCATCCGTCTATGTGAACAGTGTCGTGAACAGTAACGTATACAGTATCGTACACGTGAATAGTACCGTACATGTGAATAGTGCCATTTTTCCTTTTATGCTCCTCCTAAGGTTTTCGACCGTCCTGAGTTCAAAAGTGATGTCCGTTTTGCCGTCTGATCTCTCCTTTATTGTGAAATGACTATAATGCCCCTAAAATACATAAATTACTTAATTAAAATAAAACACACGTAATTAAATCATAAGAATGTTAAATACATAAAAGTAAGGGTTGTTAGTAAGACTTGAAATGTAAAATGACGGTTTTCTCCTTTATAAATATGCATTTTCTAACACTCAACACATTGGTCCTATAGCAGATGGTGCGACATTAACATGTTAGTATTGAAAAATAATTTTTTAAAAATGCATATGCATACTGAAATCAAATAAGACAATAGGCTATTTGTACTATAAAATATATTTTAGACACTCTTTTACTTTGCACACTTTTTGATAAATTCAAAAACTTAACTTTTACTTTACACACTCTCATCAATACCAAAATAGACCTCAATTAAATTCGTAGTGTTAATATATTATTTTCTCGATATGCACACATATATTTAATACCCAAATTAAGATTTAAAAATAATAAATAGTCAATGATAATTTTTCTATTCAATTAACAAGGATTGGCGGGATGAACATATTAGAATCAGTTTACCCATGGAGATGAGTGAATGAAGAACTAAAAATAGTGGTATCAGTAATCATTTGTTTTGAAACTCATATTTGATATTGAAGCAATGTAAGGTTTAGTGGTTGGTGAGTCATTAAGTCCTTATTACAATCTGACAACAACTAAATCAATAGACCATCCAGTCAGGATTCCATGGAGCTTGTAGTAACAAAAAAAGAATTAAAAATTACAGCATCGTGAGGCATACCATAAACTTACGTTGAACAATTTATCCAGTCTTTTACGAAATAAAAAATTTAAGCAATCATTGATCAACAAAACCTCACCGACTAATGCAAAAGGTTTTAGTTTCAGGAAACTCAAAAGAGATAGAAGGAACAACAAAAAAATAGTTTAAAGAAATAAAAACCTTGAGCAACCCCCATATCCTTTTTGACTATAGCCTAAATCTCATGAAGAGTGGCAACTTCCTTCTCCTTCCCCTTCAACCACTTATTCATCTAATCCAGTTCCTACAAATACATAAATAAAATAAATAGATCTATCGAATAGCTAGGGTTTTAATCAACCAATTGATCATATGACAGAAAAATTTTAAAAAGTACATTAACGACGTTGTCATCGGCAACCAATATGTCACATTTCATGTTAGAGATTTCGCCTCCGTAAAGCTCGTGCGTTTCTTCCTCCATTTTCTCTCTTGTATTACTAGTAACCAAAAGAGTTTTTGTGTGGTTTATATAAGAGTGATTAAATTATATGCAGTTTTATACGCAAATAACATTACTAAAAACAGACGCAACACAAATGAAACAACAAAATATTCCAAACTCTACACCTCATCCATAATGATATTTTGAAAATTAATTCAACCACTGAATTCTCCTAAATACATGAACTCATCAATTTTCCTATCATTCAAATTTTTTGACATATGAAATCAAATGCATAAAACACTATCCCGCACTACCAAGCACAGTACGTGACCTACCAGAAAGCACACCCGCAAAACATGTGTGCGGTGTGGCGGGGCTCTCTGAGTTGGTGGCTCGACCGGTGGCTTTAGTGGCGTGTGCATGATGCATAGCATCAGAGCTAGAAGCTTCCGTAAATAAATTAAATGATGGAGAGTGAAAGCTTCTATTGAGGTTGTAGACGACACAACTTCAACTAGTGCATCCAACTTATTTGAACTTGGGACTACAGAGCTTGAGATTGTGGCTGCCGATGGGTAAAATTAGGCTTATTTTTCATTACTCCAAATGTTTCAACAAATTTTGCCCTGCACCCAATTGTCCCGACAACTATCACCATTACACCCATCTGGTGAGATATTAGTATATTATCGTCAAGTTTGTTGATGTTGCCCCTCTTATAAATTTCAAAGTCTTAAAACATGTTTATTTATGAAATTGAAAGATAGAAGTGAGGAATAAGAATTATTAACAATACTTATTTATTAAAAAATAGAAATAAAATTAGAGTAGACCTTATAAATTTAGGGATGGTGAATAAGAATCTCATTTTCATGAGAGGTGAGAATGTGGATAAGGAGTGATTAACATTATTATCCTTAATAAAATTTAAAAATTCTTTTTTAACGATAATAAGAATATTATTGTTGTTGTTATTAACAATAATTATTTTGAGTAAAAATAATAATTATTTCTATGATAAATAATGATAATAATCAACTAAGGTTATTTTTATAATTTACAACAATTTATTTCAATTCCAAAATAAAATAAATACAATTAAAATAAACAACTTTATCTTATTCTTAGTAAACACATTAATGCTTATGTAGTCCATTCCGATCTCATTTCTCATTATGATTTTAAGTTCATTCTAATTCCATTATATTCTTATTTCACCTTATTTCAATTACTTATTGGTAAATGCACCATTAAATTTTACTAAAAATCCTCGACACAAGACATTATCTCAAATTAATTTATTAATTTATTTATTACAACGACACCAACAATATTGGTTGCTTTCTATACAACTATATAATGTCACAAAACATGGCAGAGCTATTTCATACATTCATTTTTCTGTTCAAGTTGTGCTAGGGTGGCAGAGGGATTGTCCTACATCTGTCTACAAGGCTTAAAAGAAACAAACCTAAAAGATTTGATAATAGGTTTAAATTTCTCAGTAGTTTTAATAATTGCCCAAAACAAAAACCGATAAAAAAACAGCATTCCGAACAAGATAGCAAGATCAACCCACTTGGTGTGTCCCATATCAACTTGCCAAATATTTGTGAGGACTTCTTTACCAGTGATTGTTGGAGGCCCTCCAGCTTGATTATTAGGGAATGTTAATCCTTCAAACTCATTTTTGTAGAATCCTTGAAAAGTATACCTATGAAATGCAATATAGTACATAGGATATTTCCAAACTGGCTTCGGAAGATCGTTTGGCAATCTGAAGAAACCTCCATTCAGCATCATAATTCCTTGAATTCCAGCGCCGGTTATGATTCCCATGAGGAAATCTGGCACTATGCTTGCAACAATCATCATTAAGCTCTCAACCAACATCATGGATACAAAAAGCTCCAAAACAAAGTATAGAAAATGTCCAATATTCTTTTGAAGGCCAGTTAGGTAGTATGCTATTGCTCCAGGAATCAAAGATATCAGGAGTAAGTAAGGGGTAGAAGAAAATGAGTTGCTAAGAACAAATGAGGCAACACCATAGTGCCCATTTAACCTTTCTCGCCCAAATATCTAAAGGAAGTAAAAAATGTCAATTAAAATGTGTCACATGTGGCTAAAAGTAATTAGACTACTGTAAATTACAAACCTTCATATCCTCCACGAAAGAAGGGAATCCACCGATCGCCATGAAAGTCAAAAATGCTGCAATAAACATGAGCATGGATCCCCTGGCCTAGTATTCATAATATAAAAGATTAAGTTAAAATCCTTTTAACATCATAAGCGCAAATTTAAGCTTTCACCAAAGTTACCTGAATTGACCCATAACTAGATCCAATATCGTGGAAGATAGTCCCTATACACAAACCCAAGGCGATGTAGATTGCAAAGCGAAGCCAATAGTATCCTAAATCGCGATACATGTTAACAAATGATCTCTTTGTAAGAACGAGGCTTTGAGTGATAAAGCTAGCTTGGTTTTCCTTCTCCAAAGTTTCTCTCTTCTACATGCACAACGAATTTAGTATATTAACCATGTTATTAAAATTAATCAAATCAAATTTGCTAAACATGTGTGCATACATGTTGGCATATTATAGAAACTCGTTCTTGAACTTCACTGTAAGTGTCAGATGATTTGTATGAATTGACTAGAATGTTGATAACCTCTTCAGTGCTTGTTCTTCCAATTCCTTCTTCAATATCCTATTTTACACAAAAGTTTGTCAAATTAAATTATGTATATATTTCGTAGCATTCTTTAATTTCCTAGATAATCACTTACTTCTTCAAAATCCTTATTAATGGTCCTTAGATAGTGATCAGATGGATTTCTTAAACTTGGACAAGGAAAGCCATTTGAAGCAAACAATTGTTCTGTCATTGAAGCAGGACCAAAATAAATTGTCTTGCCATAGGCAAGAAGGCAGAGATTGTGAAAGAGCTCAAAAACGTCACTACTAGGTTGATGAATTGATGCAACAACAGTTATTCCATCTTCGTGGGCAAGATTAACAATGCGCTTCATGACATGGTAAGATGCGGCACTGTCAAGTCCGCTAGTAGGCTCATCGAGGAATAAAAGCTTTGGGCATGTCAAGATCTCAATGCAAATGCTAACCCTTCTTTTTTGTCCACCGCTAATCCCTCTTACGTTCCATCCTCCTATTCTGGTGTCCATGGCGTCCTGTAATCCCATTTCTCTAATAGTCATTTCAGCTCTTTCTCTCTTCTGAGATCTTGACATGGAATCTGGTAGCTGCAACTGTGCAGAATAGTATATAGCTTCCATTACTGTTAATGTTGTCATTAGAGTGTCTTCTTGAGTCACGTAGGCCTAGATAATTAAAAAAATAATGATAAGTAAATTATCTAAAATGTATCTTGAAAACATTCGATAACATATTATTAGTTTAGGTGAAAGTATAACGAACATTAATACAATTATATTATTCACTTTTTTTCTTACCGAAGTTCCAAAAGCAAGCGTCTCTTTGCGACCATTGATAAGAATCTCCCCAGTCTGCTCAGTGTTTGAACTTAACCTTCCTGCAGTGTAGTGTGTGTCTCAGTATATAGGTAAGTGTTCTTTTTTTTTATGAAACTTGAAAAATAAATGAACTTTTTAGCTTAATTTTAAGTTAAAAATTTGCAACAATACCTGCTAGTGCATCAAGAAGAGTAGACTTGCCACAACCAGAAGGACCCATGATGGCTAATATCTGGCCTGGTTCAACATATCCTGTCAGCTCTTGCAAAATTGCATGTTTACGATTTTCTTTTTTACCACTTGGAACCACAACCGAAAGATCCTTCCACGTCAAGAAAACGCCATTATCAAACTTTGATTTCAAGGAGCTAGTAATAGAATCATTACGTGGAACAGAGCTTGATAAGGCAGTACTAAATGGGAAAATTTTATTCTTGCTGGATTTAGAAGATGATGAAGCCCAACTTTGCACCTCTATGTCGCCATTTTTTACACTAGTTGATCTAGTCACCTTGATTGGAGAATCCATATTATTTGTTAGGTTTTCTTTAGTTTAGTAGAACAATTGGCGTCTTTGAGATAAAAAAAGAGACTAAGAAAAAGCTTTGAATAAATAGAGAGTGAGAATTGATGCCTCTGACGCTTAAGTAAAGAAACTTTGTTCAATTTATAGTTTAAAAGTTTTATGAAATTTTAGAGATTTCACATGTCACTTCAAAAGTCAATTTTGGATTATATGTATATCTATTTTATAACTTTGTTCCTTTTTGACTCGGGAGTTTGGTTTATGATTTGTCTTAATTTTTAGTGACATTATTTGTATCTTCTAGTCAAAGGTTGCATGTTCTAAATACATCTTTCACAAACCCCTTTAGGAAGATTTTTTTTTAACAAAATAATGTAAGATTTTTTTTTAAAGCCTATCTGAGGTTCAAGTAAGCATAGAAAGAAATTTGATTTAAAAAAAAATAAATTTTGGTACAATATTAAACTTGGTCATAAAATGATATTTATCATCACACGTTTTTAGGGAGGATCAGTTCAAGAGCCACTCTTTTTAACACAATAATATACGCATTAGATTAAGGTATGCAACCTCTCTCACTATATTTAGCAGCAATAATAATAATAATAATCATCATCATCATCATCATCATCTTCCAATAAGAGATGTATCATTTTATTGATCAAACTAAAAGATAGCAAAGGCACATTTCAATACAATGTTTACGGTCCTTTAGCAACTTAGAACTCGTGCTTTTATGATTTAACTTCGTTCTAATTTTAATAAGATATGGACTTCCTTAATAGAAGGGGATTTAACATCTATCTTATAATAATGAGGGCTTTAATCTTATTTCTTGTAGTCATTTGCACGGTATTTTCTTATCAAATGAGGAATTATAGTGATTAGGTGATGAAAAATGAAGCTAGGGTAAAATACTATACAAACATTGAAAACAAAGAAAAGCAAACATGAATTAATCTGCACTTTCTTTGATGCTAAAAGGAGATTATTAAAATTATAAGTAGACAAATGTTTTGATAAATTCTAGCTCAACGTGATATGAAGAAACTCTATGATCCTGTTTGGAATTAAAGTGTTGTAGCTTTTAAGCTACATCTGCTGTGAAAAAAAAAATTATAATTATGAAGCAAAAGTTAATAATATGTAGTAAATATAAATTTTAAATAATGATTTTCACAAAATTATTAAAGATATAATAAATTTTTCATCATACAAGAGAAAAATTATATTAATATAGCTTCCAAACTACATCAGCTAGTGTTTACCAAACACTTTAGTGTTGTAACTTTTAAATTACAGCTGTCCAACCTCAATGTTAAACTCACCTTACAACTAAAGCTCAATCATTATTTTTTATTAAAATGTACTACGAGTGTTTGTATTAACTGCATCCCTCTTTGTTATATAAATTTGGAAGTTGGAAGTGAAACATATTTTACAAGCAAAAGCCACGGCACGGAATGAAGAGAATAAATACTCATTTAACCGCTTCGAATAAATAATTAAAAGTTGCGTCAATTGTAACTGCCTATTAGCTTAGTTGGTAAGAGCGTCGTGCTAATAACGTGAAGGTCACAAGTTCGAGACCTGCATGGGCCAAGTTGAAATTATTAATGTTTTTATTAAACTTTTCTTTCCTCATTTTGTCATAATCATTGATCGAGAGCAATGTTTTGCACTTTTTATCATACAAGTGCGCTTAATTATGCATTATCTAGATTGAGAAAATGGGTCATTAAATCATGTTCACATTATATCAGTTTCATGTTATACTAAATTTAGGTTGATCAAGCACGACCTATTTAATAATCGTGTCAAAATATTGAGACACTAATCTAACACAAAAAATAAAAAAGATTATTCAATGACTCGATTGATATTTATATATTTAACAATATTATATATATATTACACATTTAAACTATTAAAATTTTAATTATATCGATATTATTAAACATACATGTCTACCAATATTGTACACATTTACACTATTAACGTTCCTAATCTATATAAAATTTAAAAAATGAAGGACTGTGTATATGTTTATCCTTCAAAAATAAAAAATAAAGAAAGAAAATAATGTCTAATATTTAAATTTTGATCATAAAAACCTACAAATTAATTTAGAATAAAAAAAGATAATCGTATTATTAAGTGAACAAATGTATCAAAAATTTTAACACTAACCCAACATTAAAAAAATCGTGTCAATTTAAATTCATTTAATAATCATATCAAATTTAATAATTCATACTCATATCTTATTATTGTGTTGCTATCAATTAATTAAATTGCGTCAAATTTTATCAGCTATCTATTATCGATCAAGCGAAAACGACGTTTGCCTTTGATTAGGTTTTTCGAATAATGTTTAGAATGGTAATAACGTTGCGACCCTTAATCTTTTCACAATCACAAATTAAGCCCGCATTTCATGATCACTGGAACCGACAGTCGCTAGACTTTTAGCCTCGAATTTAACAAGATCCCGGCCGTCTCGCTTTGCTTGAAAACAAACTCAAATAGTGTATATTGAAATTAAAACATGAAAAAAAAAAAGACCAATGAGACAGCTCACCCGAGACATACGCTATAGCCAAGCCATCATCCTTACAGACACCGCAACTTTACGCCATTAGTTTATGATTTCGTTTCTGCAACTGGTGGAACCCACCCTTTTCACTGTTACCCATCAGTCATACTTCATATTTTCATCCCACCCAACAAATTAAACTTGTTCAAATATTGTGATTTGTGAAGTTGGTCGGTCTTGGTAAGCTCGATCTCTTACTAACTCTCAGTAGAAATGGCCAGCGGAGGAGGCTATGGAGATCCCAATCAGAAAATTGATTACGTATTCAAAGTTGTTTTAATCGGAGACTCCGCCGTCGGCAAGTCTCAGATACTGGCAAGGTTTGCTCGAAACGAGTTCAGTTTGGACTCTAAAGCCACCATTGGAGTTGAGTTTCAAACTAGGACTTTAGTTATTCAACATAAGAGCGTCAAGGCACAGATCTGGGACACTGCTGGCCAAGAACGGTGCCTTTTTTTTTTTCACTTCTCAATTCTTCTTCTTTTACGTGTGTAATAGCTTCTGATCTGATTGTTTCTGTATCGCATGTTTTTACTTTAGATTTTTGCTGAAACTGTATTGTGGGTTAGGTTCAGTAGCAGTTTTGAACCACTGGGTTCGGTTGATGCCTTTGAATGTTTGTGATTTCATCCAAATATGGGTTATTTGTCGATGTGTATTAACTATGCATATCAGATTGATCTTTGCGGTTTAAAGTGCGTTGATTTAATCGCTTAAAACTTGTGTTTGATTTCTGTGATACAAGTGAATTGGGGGATCCTGTTTAGTGATCGGATTATTAGTGTTATTGGATTGGACATAAGAGTTACTTACTCTCGAATGATCCTGCTGCATGAGTTGTGGATTTAATTTGTACAGTTTGTCATGGCACACCAGGCATTGGATTTATAATTTATCGATTTCCTTCCTCTCCTTGTCCTTTTGGTGTAATGAGCAGATACAGGGCTGTTACAAGTGCATATTACAGAGGTGCTGTTGGGGCAATGCTGGTTTACGACATTAGCAGACGCCAGAGCTTTGATCACATACCCCGTTGGCTGGAAGAGTTGCGAAGCCATGCTGACAAGAATATTGTTATCATTCTCATTGGCAACAAAAGTGACCTTGAGGAGCAGCGGGCGGTTCCTACAGAAGATGCCAAAGAATTTGCTCAGAAGGAAGGACTATTCTTCTTGGAGACCTCAGCACTGGAAGCAACTAATGTGGAAAATGCTTTCATGACTGTGTTGACTGAGATTTTCAACATTGTAAACAAGAAGAATCTAACTGCTGGTGAAGGTCAAGGCAATGGCAACCCTGCATCCCTTTCTGGCAAGAAGATTCTTGTTCCAGGCCCAGCTCAAGAAATCCCTGCCAAGAGCAGCATGTGCTGTAGAACATGATGCAATTTGATATTACTCTCATATTGCACGAATCGGTTTTATGTAGTTAATAACATTTTTTTGAAAGGTGTTGTGCGTTTGGTGTGTATATTTTTCACATTGGCTTAGTTATCTCGTAGGAGCAGAAGATTCTTTCCTTATTTTGAATGCAAAAATAGAACCAGAGTCAAAGCTGAGTGGAACCTCATTTGTTTGATCTTTTTACGGTTGGCCTTGTCCCGTTAATCTTGACCCTTGGTCGATAATTTTGCATGTTAATTGCATGTAAACCATCCCCGGCGTTGAAATGTTAAGACTGTGGCATGAGCATAAAACGCCTCTCAAAATATACAGCTGCCATTTTGGCTTCAATTTCCCACTCTACTTTACGTTTAATGATTCAAGGATTTGAAATATTTGCTTGTGTTCTTGCGTTCTCTTTGCTTGCGTTCTTAATATTCACACAATAATAATAATAATAAATAAATAAAATAAAATAAAATTTTTAATCAAGATTATCTAGAGAGCTCTCTTTATCCATATCATAGTTATGTGCCATATTGCTTTGGCATGCTCTTCGAAGGATTCCTAAGCCTGAAAGAAAATAAATAACTGCAGCAACAAAAAGTTTACCTACTCTCAAAATTGTTTTTGGCTGCATGGCAAAAAAATCTAATTGTTGCACACGTTAAACAGAAATAGTTTAGAAAGAATACAAAAATATATAATGATAAGTTTGCTACCACAACAATGAAGGTAGTCAGGGGTCTAAACACTTGCTATCACATCAAGTATTCACCGCCACTTCAAGACTTTCTGGCTCCTCCTTGCCATTATCATTCATCTCTTCTTGCACTTCATCGGTCCCCATAGCGTTTTCCTGAACTAAATCACCCTTTTCAATCTCCAAACGCATTAAAAGCCTTTCTAGCAGTTCCTGGCAGTCAATTGCTGTAACCATCACACTCAAACAGGCCCTACCCTTCCAGCATCCTATTGCTATTGTTGACGCATCAATTTGGACAGGATTTGACAAAGCTTCCCCACCTGCCGAATCAGCAGATCAATAATTGAGTAAACAAACAAATTCAGTGAACCTATTAACATCTTGTAACAGTATGCACTGTAAAGACCTTTACTTAATACTATCACACAGCACCCCATCATCAGCTTTGAAGCCTTTTCTCCAAACTCAGCATCAACAAAATCCGCAAATTTAATAGTCTTGTATTGCAAAAGGTGTTTGAAGTCTACCAGAGATGCATATAGAATCTGTTTGGTGATGTATGGAAGAATTACTGGTAAACCTTCAGATGATATCCTGAAAGAACATGGTGCAGAGTTACCTTCCCGGGATGTTTGCCGCTCCTGTTTAAAGGAAAAAGAAAAAATAAGTAAAAAGTTAATCTAAAAATAGAATTTTTTTTAGTTCATTTGGACAACTCTTTGTTGCAGATCAAGCATGTAGCTCCTTTGTTCATAGCTTTAGTAAAGAGACAATGAGTGAAATAAAGTTGGTAAATACGTAGGTCTGTGATTAATGAGAGTTTTTAATTCTAAATGAGTAGAACACAAATAAGCTGAGAATGGGTAGCAAAAGATGTGGATAAAGAACTTTGACCCAAGTCCATTGGAAGGGAGTGCAAGGCAAGGAAAAATAATAAAGATTAGAACGACTGGAAGCCAAGTTATGCTGGAATATACTTACAAACATTTTCAGGCCAACAGAAGTTATCTTAAGTTGCTGTCCAACTCGGAAATTTAGATCAAGAGCATCCTTAACTGACTTCGAAACATAGTAAATTCTCTTCACACGGTTTGTGTCACCGTTTCTGGAGACAAGCTGACCACTAAGCTGAAACGAGTCGTCGATGCCATAGAATGTCTTTATGCTGTTGATAATAGTTTCATCATTGAAGAAAATAACAGGGTCAATCCCTTTCCATTTGCCTTGAATTTGTAACTTCCTCTTCCCACCAGTTCTTTCAGATTTTGTTTCCGTGTTAACAGGCACTTCAGTTTCCTCCGAATCGACCTTTTCACATGTCAAAGGATCAGGTTCCACTGCAGCCCCATCTTCATTATCAATAGAATTAGCCTCCAAAGAGCCTTCTGGATCTTTTTCATCTGTACCGTCTGCTAAATCAACCTCCATTCCATTCAATTCCTCTGTATCCTGGTTTTGTAATTTTTTAGGTGGATCATCATTTCTAGGGAGCATCTTCTCTTCTGGGTTGATATGTTTCTCCTGGACTACTGCAGGAAATAGACTTGTAAGAATACATAAATATACATATTTCCTCATAGATGCCAACTGAAAGCTCAGAAAGGGAGGAAGCACTGATGCTCCTCGCATTGTTGGAACTCAAGCTTTGCAGAAGCAGATGGTCATCAAGCATCATACTAAATGGAGCTTATTATGCTTGTGCCACCAGCATTAGCTAAATATTCTTAGTTATAGTAAAGCCAAAACCTTAACTTATAAATTTATAAAAATAACAAGCTGTCCCAGTGTTATTACCTGGCAGCGGGGAAACTTTCTGGAGGACAGCAATGAAAAAGGCTCCAGAGTTCTGATCATGAGGAACTAACCTCATGCAACGTTCTAATGGAAGATCGGAGACTTCCTCTTCCAAATCATCCGCCGAAGTCAAAACATCTTCCACTTGCTGAAGTCCTTCATCAGAATTTACATCAGTAACATTCCCATGCTTAGGTTCAATGTCAGTTACGTCCATATGGCTACTGCCAGAAGGGAACATGCTGGGAACAATCCCGATTCTCCGGAATTTCCGAACATGTTTGTGGGAAGCTAACCAGATGCCCTTGTCACGTACCTACATACACAGAGAACATAGTATTTCAAATGCAGCAGACTAGTGTAATGCCAAACACAAGCAGATAAAAGTAAAAGGTCATAACACTTTTCTTAATTGAGACCAAAATATACATCACATTGTTTATATAAGCAAAATGCCGGAATGTGTTTAGGTGTCAACACAAATTATAAAGCTTTTAAAATGTTTTTATTTTTTATTTTATACCCCCAACAAGATATATTCTCTTTACAGCAACCAGAATTTTACCATATATTTACTCAACAATGAAGCCTAGTAGTTTGTTACTTTTTTAATGTCTTAAATCTTGTTCGTGTTCCTGTCAACATAATATTAAGGGTTCACATGCTCGTGCACATTACCAAACATCAATTTAGAGTGTCCGACCAGGAGCAGGTATTGTTTTCTATTGACACGTCCAGAAAGATGCAAATGCTTAACTCCAGAGTTTTAGGCAATGGAAAGACTTTTCATTGTATAGCATAAGTTTAGTAATAGCAAGACACAAACTAATGCACACCACAAATTTTGATCCATATAGAAATAGCATATCAAACCATAGACAGGAACAGGATTAAAGCCTGGATTCAGAGGAGTCATGACTCACCTTCCACTTTCTAAGACCTGGCCGACGAATAAGTTGGGGAACCTCATTTGAGACATCAACGAGTTCAACAGATCCTTCACATTTCCGCAAAATCTGAAGAATGTGGAAGACAAGGGCAACATTATTAAACCATAGTAGAATGTAAAACATAAAATGTTCCTGGCAAACAACAATGAGTCATAAAAGATGGTGACTTGGGGGGTGCAACCAGTAAGATCATATCTATAAACGACAGCAAACAAGTAAATCATTACTTTATCATAATTCTAATGATGATAAAACAATCTAACACATTTCACCACCAAACTATAAATGGTTACATGTAATAACAAATACATTACCTCGGCAACCACAGCCTCATTCTCCACTGGATTCATGGAGCAGGTAGAATAAACAATTCTTCCACCAACTTTGAGTAGAGATATACCTGCAGTAACAAAAACCACCATCGTAAGTGCAATATGCCCCGCTGAATGGAAATGGAAAGAAATAACTCTTAGAAAAAGAAAGGAGCCCAATCCAAAATTAAGTATGTGGCAGGCTTATTGAGATAATGGAGCAACACTGTTAACACTCTAGGTTACCAAGTATGTTAATGTTTAAGCAATAGACATTCATCCAAAATCTCAATTTTATTAAACCAAAAAAAAAGGATAAGAGTATTTATCAAGATACCAATCATCTTGACATTCTCTTCAAAAAGTTTTTCTTTCAAGGAAAACTAAATGAGTCAAACAACCTCTAGTGGACTGATATGCCTGTTATGCAACGGCAATGGAATTAAAACTTTTGGAATCGAATGACTTATCAAGAATGCTGTGTTCAGACAGACATCAGGCATTTCATCAATTTTCTGGTCTTCACTAGTTGACTGGTAAGGGTTCATTTATCAGCCAATGTGACCCTGAGCAAATAGTGGATGATAATTTTGACCTAGGCTAGCATGACTAACAATCAAAAAGCAACATCAACATATTCAACTCCGTGACACACAAAGACAATAATAAAAAATTACCAACCTAGAAAACTTAAAAACCATTTGACCATAGATCATAAAAGAACTTCAATATTATATGTTTTTAGGAAAGGTACCTCGCATGGCTATCTGAACTTGTAGGCTATGGAGCCCATTGCCTAATCCTACATTCCTGCATTATGGCAATGCAAAACTAATTCCACATGTAGTGTAAAACAGCAAATGAAGATTTAAAAAAGTATTAAGAGAAAAATATCCAACCATTTTCTCCAGATATCTGGAGCCTTGCGCAGGGTACCGTCTCCACTGCAAGGAACATCACATAGCACACGGTCAAATAGAAGTTGACCCATGTTTGACTCTGATTCAATTCCTTTATCGAAAGCACTGGAGAAATTTTTATTTGCTCGGCAACCAGGGAAGTGTTGGGCTTCATGATTTGTGACAATCAAGTTGGCAGTGCACATTCGTTTTGTTTGGTGGATGAGAAGATTACATCTTTGGACATCAAGATCATTTGCTATAACCTATTGATGAATTTTTTAAAAAAAAAATTGAAGAAAGAATAAAATGAACCAAATTAGCAAACAGAACTAAAATAATGAAACAAGAGCTCCACAGATGACCATGAAAACTTGCTCTAGCAAATTAGCAGTAATGTTGCTAGCTACATTTTAGATGTAATACAGAGAAAGAGAAGCAGAAGAAACCAAATGAACCAGATAGAGTAGATACTGGCATAGAAGATAATTAAAGTAGGACAAACCATTCCATTAGGAAGAGCTCCTGGATTTGTTGATTGATGTATAATCTCCAGCAATTGGAATGTTTTTGAACCAGGAGCTGCACACACTGGATAACACAAGAGAAAGCAGTGAGGACAACCACATTACGTTTGTTTTCAATTTTTGGATTAATAATGCATTAGTGTTTCATGCCTATAACCTGCAACTCAAAACCCATATCAAAATAGCAAGGTATACAAGATGCAAAATTAAGATGTAAGAGTATAAACTTTATTTATTTATTTATTAACCAACGCATGCTAGTGAGGCTCAAACCCAAGACCTGATTACTAGCGAGGTAGCTCCTTACAACTAGAGCTAGATCTTGGCTGAGATGTAAGAGTATAAATTAAAACCTCCTATGAAGCTTTTAAATAATAATAAATAAAAACAGACAGACAGAGAACATCATTTGCATAAACTAAAATGGGAAAACAAACTTTGTTTTTAAGAGAGAGAGAAATAGAGAAACAAGCCTTAGATGTGCATAAGTTGCTTACTGTCAAGTACAAAATGATCTGGTTGCACATCCAGGAAGAGGGGAGGTACCTACAACAGAAACAATCCTTAAGCTGAAGAAAAAACTGCAGCCATTGAACACAGAAATTTTTATAAATAATAATGTTATTGCAAAACCCCCAACAGTTAAGTCAGCCCACCATGCTGACAGCCTCCTGTCTGGTGATGTTTCCGATTTCATTTTCTAGTTTTAGGAACTTGTGGAACCTGAAAGTGGTAATCATAATTAATGTTAACTCTTTCACATATAGTTCAATAATCCAAATCAGCTGATCATATTTCAGACAACTTACACATACTGTAAAAAGATTCCAATAGCAAAGAACCAACAAACAAAAAGGTAAATCATATCATTTGAATTAAAGTTGTTAATAGCATAGCTTATGATAATACACAGAATAAATATTGATATTATTAATAAAATTAACGAGAGAGATGAACAGCTTATGCTTTTCATGATCATTGACAGAATAAAGTCAAACAGCTCTCAAGTGACAGGTGCAAACACCATAAACTGACAACTAAGCTAAAGATTTAGCATCTGCACAGAAGAAAGCTAAAACAAGAAAAGAAGTTTACATCCAATATAAATATTAGCCATGGTGTTTCCATACAAGAGGACTTATATTAGGAGCTACAAACTCAACACAAACACTCCAAAATTCCAAATACAGACTTGCAGCCAATACTTGCACAACTGAAGAGGGTTCATAGCATCGAGAAATTACATCTCCTGACAAAGTTCCCAATGCTCCCATCATAATCCACCATTTTTCATGAAAAGCTAGCAGTAAGCAAGTATATGGCCATAAACTAACATAAAAAATTTAGTGAAAATTTTATCCTCGACCAAATACCAAGGTACAATCAAATTCTTACTGTATTGAGGTCACTTACTAAATTCTCCCAAACACCCAATAAACTCTTCCTGATCATGAATCCTTATTTTTGAAGCAAAATTTGACCTTTTTCACCAAACTTCACTTTCTCAGCACAAGATTATCTGAAAACTGTATCATGGCAGGTTTGTTGCAGCAAAGTTTAAATATCATATGTTCTCTGTGATTATTAATGCATGAGAATTAAAAAAAAAAAAAAAGGAGAGAGAGAGATCTCTCATAGGAAATCTTGGACACCAATATTCAATGTGCCTAAACTTCCATCACAGCTTTTACCAATTCAAATTTGTATTGTAAAACACACAGACTAAAGTAACTACGAGTAATTTTTATGCATGCAACCATCCACACACAGAAAGATTCATATAAACACATAACCAAATGAACATAGAAGGAATTAGCATTACTGGTGAGGCTCCATACAGCTCCTCCTTTATACATTTTAGGGTGAAGCCATTCCTCTGTTACCACTTAAAGCTACCAAAAAGAACATCATATAACGCATAATACCTCTCAAGGGTTTGGTTCTTCCTCAACTGCATGCGAGAAAAATTTGAATGCCAAGCAAGATTGTTGGGGTACCAAGGCAACGGTCTAATAGGCTCCACTTCACCCTCTTCGATTACCTGAAGAATAAAAGACAATAAGTTCTGAAGAGAATGCAGCACGATTTTAGATGTGTTACTCTCAGGAAGTAAATATTGTGCCTTACCTCAGTTTGAAGAGATTTCATAAAGTCATTCTCCAACTGAGATCGAATATCTGAACAAAATTGGCTACTGCAAAATAAAAATAAAAAACAAAAACTACTAACTAAGCTACAAATTTTTTGCGATGACTCATTCAATAGCTGAGAAAAGAAAAATTAAGTTCAAAGGAAAAGGAAAGATCAAGTGTGGAGTAAAGCATAGGAATAAGGAAAGTCCTTCAACACAGGAAAGAAGAAGAGCACCCTTGGTAAACCATCCTTTTATTCCATAATTTCAGTACTGGAAATACCCCAAAAAAGGCCAAGAATGGATCGTTTAGACGAATTTCAGTTGCTGTTAATGGTGCCACCGGGATTTGAATAACCTTTTGTTTCAGAAAATAGAAAAATATAACAGAAAATGCTGATGGCCCCGTTAACACAACCTCTACCACCATGCCTGCTGCAGCCTAATCCTGTTATAAAACTATCGGCTAACATATCCGACGACATAATCCCGGATCAGTTTTACTATTGCCTCCCAATATTCCTATAGAATTTCAATGCAATCAGCAACCAATCCACAAACTTTGACTCCAGTACCATTTGAAATTCTAATTTTTGAGTTCCCTTGATTCTTATACATTATTATTATTTAACAAGCATAATGTAATCTGTTTCAATATCAATTCTTTTTTTATTTTAAACCTAAAAGCTCCGCCGCCCCCTCCTTGTTAGCATAGAGGTTGAGCAATATGTGAAAATAAAACTAGTTACAATCTAGTGCTTATACCTGGGAATCGAAGGAGCTATGTACCCAGTTAATTAAGCTCCACAGGCCAAGCAACCCACTCAACAGGTAATCCAAGTCGAAAATCACCAACCAAACATAGCTAATCACATGCCAACGACAGCAGCAAACACAAAGAAGAATTTCCAGGACATTACCACAGATAATGTAGGCATTAAGTTAAGCATGAAGTTGCAAGCCAACAATTCACAATTACAGAGCAGCAACTCCCTATTCTAAATTTACCCAATTGTTAAACAAGTTAAGCTCTAAACAACACCAAGAGTAGTGGTAATTTGTTTTCAAAATGTTTCTAGTAAATGAAGACTATGCGCTCCATAATTTAAAGTAAAATAGCACATAAGATAGAGAACTCACTAGAAGCAACAATTTTAATATAAAAAAAAAATGTGTAAGAAATATTTTTTTATAATTACCTAGAGTTGATTCTAAAAGCAGCAGGCAATGGCTTACGAAGAACTTCGATAAACCTGTCCCATTCTTCAGCCGCCACAATCCCTTGCTCCTATAATTACACAAACTCATTAAAGCATTTAAAAACAAAATAATTAAATAAACAAATATAGAAAGAAACCTGTAAGATGCATCAAGGAAAACAAGTAAAGTAGACCTTGTAGTACTCATCGAAGGAGGGATTCTGAGTGGCGAAGGGTTGCCACGGAGACGCATGACCGTCAGTAGAATCGGGATCTGATTTGGAACGTTTCCAAACATTCTCTCTGCTTTGCTTGAAATGTTTTCGTTGAGTGCGAGACCTGTAGCTCCTCCCTTCTCTTCCTCCGCCGCCCATTTTTTCTTTCTTTCCTTACGTTACTGTTAGACTCTCCCTGCCGCTATGCATACGCCCACTGCCTAGACTAGAGGCTAGTTGCTTCTTTCGTGGTGCCGTTTCCTGCGATACACGCCCGCCCTTGCGTTGCGTGCTATTGTTTTGCGCGTTATGATTACGAGTCACAGATTCATCTATGGGCTATGGACTTCATATACTAATTGTACGTGATTAACCCAGCCCACTTAATAATATTCCCACGATTTGCTGTTTTTGGATCGCCACAATCAAATCCAATCGAACCCATGTACCTCTTAAAAGTTCCACCACCTATACTCTATGTTTTTTGGGTGGGGGGCGGGGGGATGATTTGTTGGAAAAAAAATTTATGTGTTTAATTTTCAATTGTCCTTAATTATAATTTTATTTAATTATAATCTATTGTTCTCTTTTGATTTCTTATTGTTTAAATATTTTTATACTTAAAATTACTTTGAAATTATAATTTGAAATATGTGTTATTTCAACCAATGATTAATATTAAAAAACTTATCACTCATATAACTTTTTAATTTGTGTGTAGAGTAATAATAAAATTGAAAATAATTAAAAAAAGTAGCACAATAATACTTTGAGTTTTAAAAATAAAACAAATCAAATGAAATTTGAAAACTTAGAAAAGTGTATCTAAAAAAAGAGATATTTTCGAAAATAAAATGAATATAACTAAAAGGAGGGTTTTATGAGAAGATCATAAGGTGCCAATAGTCTAACTCAAAAAAAAAAAAAATTGTGTTCGGCAGCGGACTTTTTGTCTGAAATTGTCCTATTAATAATAAAAATCTCAAAAAAAGTAAATTGGACTATTATTAGCCACCTAATCCATTAGCTTAATGATGCATTTACTAAATAAGAATTAAGATGGAATGGAATGTAAAAAGAGAATGGGAATCATTTTAAGTTATTTACTTAAATGTATTAATCAAAATCAGAATGAGTTAGAATGCTATTAATGTGTTTACTTTGTCTTATAATTGAAATATGAATGAGTTAAATTGTTTCAAATTATTAAAAAGTTCTTAATTAGCTATTGTCATAATTATTATTTTGTACGTTAATTATTGGAATTATTACTATTATTTAATAATGATAATGATGATGATGATAATAGTAATCATGCATTTAAAAAAATAATAGTAATAATAATAATCAAAACAACCAAATAATCAGAATAAAAAATCATCATCAATAACACAATAATATCAAAAATTACCATCATCAATTTCTCAAATAATAATAAAAATAATCATCATCATCTTTTTTGCCAAAAAAAAAATCATCATCATCGGTTCAAAAAATAATAATCATCATCATCATGGACTGCATGGTTGCCGATGGGGAGGAGATGGCTAATGCTTCCATGTGAAATCGACTGCTGACGCATCAACGACTACTGTTTTCAGCGACAGCGAGTGTAGTTGCTGTGATTTGGGAAGCTGCCGCTATGGCGCCTAATCCAAGTGCTGGGAGGGAGGCCAGAAATGCTTGGCTATGATGGAGGCTTCTTCAAGTGATTTGGCTACGATGGAGGCTGCCTCAAGGGTTCGAAATGTTTGCTCTTTTTTTTTTTTTGTTATTTATAATTTTTAATTTAATGGAGGTATGTTCAAAATTTTAAATTTTTGAAAATTTTATAAGGGTCAACATTGGTAATACTGGAAATGGGAGACTGACTCCCAACCTATTTTGGGGAGTCAATCTCTCATTTCTTATTCTCAAATTAGGGTGAGCCGACGATTCCGATTATAATTTTCGCATCTATTTTGCAAAGTAAACATTGTCAATGATTCTAATTTTAGATTCAAATTCCTCAATCTGGAAAGTACACCCATCATAAATGTGGCAGTTACTGAGATTGATGATGTCTTCCTGTATTCTCTTGCATATTTATTATTTCAATTATAGTAACAACTAACAAGACAAATTTTACATATATCGAATTGCATTTTGGATGTTATCTATTGTAATTGTAGTATTAAAAAAAAAAAACTCATGCCACCTTATTAAAAAATATATAAACTTAAAAATATTTAACAGTATTGAATATTCAATTTGATATATTGCATCAATTTTTTTAAATAAAAAATATTAAATATTCCAAATAAAATATAATACATGTAACATGTATAATTTTTACATTATTAGACCAAATATATATGTGTGTTTGAGTGTAAACATGGAGATGTCATATCTTCCTCCTCTAATATACGATGATGACATGTTATTTGACCGGTAATGTACTAAACGACCTATCATCTTCAATATGTTTGCAAATAAAAATTTAAAATATTTAGATGTAATATGGTTAAAAAAATATATGACTTGTCCTGTTTAAAGTGAAATTTTAAAATAGTTATTTTTATAAAATAAAATAAAAAGTAGAAAAGCAATATTAGCAGTGTTAGTTTTTTCAATTTTTTTTTGCAAAGTACTGTTTTTGTTTTCAAAAGTGCGCTTTGGAATAAATGAGTTACTTCTGGTTTTGTTTTGATTTATCATCTCCACCACAATTATGACATTTCCACGTTTAATAGTTTGGGCCGGCATATACCATCCACACTTTTTCGTTTATTATAATTGTAAAGGTGTCACATCGTCCCTCAATTAACCACCAGGACATCATCGTTTTGCCTGATAATCAGCCAAACGATTTGACATCTTCAGCATGCTTGTAAATAAACATTTGAAATATTTAGATGTAATGTCATTAAAAAATATATAACTTGCCATGTAGAGAGTAAAATTTTAAAGTAGTCATTTGTATAAAAGAAATAAAAAAGCAATGTTAGCAGTGTTATTTTTTAAAATTTTTTGCAAAGTATGCTTTTTTTGTTTTTATTTTTTTTCAAAAGTGTGTTTTGGGACAAATAAGTTGCGTCTGATTTTATTTTTATTTAGCTAATGCTCGTTCAATTTTAAATTTTATAAATGCTCTACTTATCCACATATATTAAGATTATGAAAAAAAATAAAATTTTCAAATGAAATGTAATACATATAACATGTACAATTTTTATATTATTGGACTATATATACATTTTTAATGTTGGGAAAGATAAACATGGAAAAATATTTTGTTTAATTGTTCAAAAATGAATGATCTCCTACTTTCATCACAATCATATGGAATTCAACATAATAGACGACGTGTCTTTGGGTAGCAAATTTGTGGTATGTTATTTTCACAAAAAATGTAAACTGCGGATTGTAAATAGTATGCGACGGCTCGTAAATTAGTATGTGCTGGTGGATACGATTTACGCTTTGTCGTTTAACATAATAGATGAGATAACATGTCGTCCTTCAATAATATTTTAAATATAATGTAATACATATAACATGTACAAATTTTATATTATTGGACCAAATTTAAAATGAATGTTATAAGAGGCCAATAAACAAATTTTCTATATAAAGTCCAAAGTATATACATAAATATATTCATACTTAAACGTTATTTTCAAGTGAATTTTTTAAATTTAAATTTTACCAAAATATAGAAATAACCTTTGATTTTCTTTTGATTTTGATAATAGTATGTGCTTGACAAATCTTGATGTTGAATTGTTTTAAGAAAATAAATAATTAAATTGGACATAATTTTAAATGAAATTTATATAAACAAGTGTATAAAATATTATTTATTGCGTATATAGAATAATTGATAACTAAAATAAATATTTTATATTATTAATTTTATTCTTTGTATTATTATTTCAATATAATTTGTAATAATAATAATATTTTTAAAGTTAATAATTTTATTTTCTAATTAATAAGGATAATTAATTTTTATAATATATATATATATATATATTATGTTAAATATAAAAATTATTCCCAAAATAATATTTTAAAAAACTACTCCTTTTTTTTAATATGTTGTAAAATGAAATAACTTTACTAAAATTAATTTTTTTAAAATTATTAAATATTAAAATTAAGTTTAAACTTTTTAAATTTATTTCGAATCTCCCAAAAACAATCTACTCTGAAAACTTTTGGTGTTGAAAATGCTTTTTGACTAGTAGACATTGAGCATCGAGCTCAACATTAAAATAAGTCTAATTGATGTGGGTGTCATTATGTTGTATCATCTATCTTTTATAAGGCAGAATCTTTGTGTGATCATCCTCCGTTCTCGATAAACTTGGCCTTTTATATTAGATAAAGCAATTGGCACAAATCTCGGGTTAAAAAGTAACTCGAGATTTGCCGGTTGGGTTATCGTAACACGTAGCCCATCCTTCGTATCATAAATGTTATTGATTTGGTAATTATTTCAGTATCTCACAGGCATTGAACTTATCAGCATCTAAAAGTTGTGCCCACGTGTAACTGAGTTAAATTGACTATTGGATGATTGGCATCTGTCGTAATGTCATTTGTGCTGCACTTTTTTTTTTTATTACACTCATGGCTCACTTATCCCTCACTTATAACATATTACATTATATACGTGAAACTATTACTCACATTATAATATATTATATGATAGGAAAATTATTATTCGTATATCTTATATTTGTTTTATTATCAAAAATATTATAACACTTTGAGAATGTATTAATCATCTATCCTAAGTTGACGAAATATATCGGCCGACCACCAAATCGTTAATTATCGTTTGAAAGTTAACGGAATTACAGTAAATTGACGATTTTATCCTTAAAAATTATCACTTGTATACCCTTAAATTATCACTTGTATCATATAAAAAGACCATATTACCCTTCTGACGTTATCATATTTAAACGGTAACTAATGATTTGGTGGTCGGCTGATACATTTTATCAATTTAGGGTGAACGATTGATACACTCTTAAAGTGTTGTAGTATTCTTGATAATTGAGTAAACTAAGGGTATACAAATGATAATTTTCTTATATAATACTATAATAAATGTTATCAGATCTTATATAATATTGTAAAATTTTAATTCTCTCTAATATTCGAAGGGTTTAAAATTTCTCTCAAATTTTTAAGGAATGACGCCCCACTCGGCTAAGGCCGAGTGGTTCATTTATGCTGCAATTTAAACTAAGTGAAAATATGATGAAAGTGGAACAATAAGATGAGCACAGAGCATCATCGCCAATTTGATGAGGAATCACAGCCGATTCAAGTAGGTTTATGCTGCAAGTGATCAGGATTCAGGGCCACTGAAAATGCTAGTCCAACTAACATCACGTGTCGGGGGCGGGGGGGCCTCAATCACGTTCCTTCCCCCACGACCCGGAGCCGATGATGCGGGGATATTGGACCACTTCATTGACAAAACTCTGAACTCTGATGATTTTTTTTGGGTCATCCTGCCACCAATTTTACCTTATTGCCCACGATAATTATTGACAATAATCTAAAATTATTATTACTTGAAAAAATGGTAAAAATCTCTCGTGGCTGGTCAAAAGTGTTTTGATTCACTGGATTTCATGAAGAGCCGAGCGGTCGCATACTTTAGGACGATCGTTAAGATGTATACGAATATTTTTTATCGTCTGATTATTTTAATTTTGGATTTAAGATTTGTTTTTTTTAAGCACCACCGGTTTTTATTATATTTAATTTTTCATTTTAAAGCAATTGATTATTCGATCCGAGTCAAACTACTGGCTCAATTTATCCGTTTTTGCATTTGATAGGTACAATGAATAGAGCAATTATTATCAGTGATAAGACATTTTTAATGTTAGATTGACGTTACTTTTACCCATTCACTGCAAAATCGATAATAATTGACCATTGCTTGGGAATTCAGCAACGTTTTTTGTGGGACTTTCTCGGGGCTTGTGATGAATTGAAATCAAATTCAGAGACTATTGAATTGAAGGCTAAAAACATCATCCAATTCGATAGCGGCGAGGCATTAGAGAGTGACACAGCAACCTATCTATGTTGGATAATTGTCCGTGATCAAATACCTAGAGAAATGAATTTAGTATAATCTTTTGATGTGATCACAGTACGTCCATGATCAAATTCTTCAACCACGCAAGTACTGTTTCATATTAAATGCTGATTATACATATACAACAACCAAATTTTCATTTAACGAAATAAAAATGATTTGCTATGAATTAGAAATATACGTTATAATAAACTGCCCATTTAGATGTGAAGACCTTATTTAATGATGTGGTTTTAAAGTTATAGTTCCAAAAAGAGATAGTTTGTGTAATATTAATGTTTTAAAGCTATGGTTCCAAAGTGAAGAAATATTAGCTATAAAGAGAAAGCAGATGAGATTTGAGTATTTAATAAGCATGAATTTTATTTTATTTTTCTTTAAATAAGCAAGGATAGTATATATAATTTTCATTAAATAATCATTGAATAAATTTTAAAATGTTAATCAAATGTTCCAGTACTTTCACATAAAAGCACCGCCGTCAAGCACAATGCCAACCGTAACTAAGTTGATTCAAGATGTATTCAATAATAAGAGAATAAGTGAAAGTATATGAAGCAAATCTTACAAAATAGTAATACCAAATATGATACCGCATAGAATGTGTAAAGCACACAATTTTAATCTAATTTATAATCAAAATAGAGAATTTATATTTGAAATTCAAATGGTTGGTTGCTTTCAGACATTACAAGTAGATCATTCATAAGCTTATGTGATACCATACTTTGAAAATGCTACGCTTAAAACAGCATCAATACTAATTACTAATAGTTGAAATGGACATGGATTGACACAGTGTCTTCCACAAAATACGTGAATACGGCCTAAACCAGTTGACCCTTTTTTTAAAGTTAATCAATGGATAAGGCAACAGAAAGTGGCCGCGTAAATTTTAATAATTCAGTCAGAAAGCATCATGGGTGTCGCAATAGTTGACGCGCTAGAAAGTAATCTAAATCCAAATCTTCATCAGCCACTAAAAACTTGAACAAGGGCCCAAAATCTGACCATCCAAAATTGGTTTCTGTCAGTTAAACATCCTTCTCAATTACTCTCAAGCAAATTGGCCCTCTCCTTGCCTCCTCTTGTCATAACAAGAATGCCCTGTACATTGTTGACACCAATTCACTAAACTTAAAAACAGAATCCAATCCCTCTCTCCATTCACAATCACACACAGCCAAAGAAATTAAAACAGCCTGACACTCGTAAGCCAAACCGCCCCACTTCATATTTACTTATAAACTCAACAAAATACTCATTTTGGACCTCACCCACTTCATTTTGCTTATTTTGCAAGCCCAAGAAGATGTCGTTTTCGATACTATTCTTCCTTCTACTAATAACCATGGCAACTGCAGACCCTCTCCGGCCTCGATACTACTCGGAGACCTGCCCGGAAGCAGAATCCATCGTCGGAGATGTGATTATGAAGGCCATGATTAGAGAACCAAGAAGCGGAGCCTCTGTCATGCGGTTCCAGTTCCATGATTGCTTCGTTAATGTAACAACTATACAGAAACCGATTCTCTTATAACAGTGGTAATAATAATATGTTTCTGGTCTTGTGGATGATGAATTGTTTATAAAATCTTGACAGGGTTGTGATGCTTCTATGTTGCTTGATGACACACCAACGATGCTTGGAGAAAAATTGTCTCTTTCGAACATTAATTCGCTGAGATCATACGAAGTCATCGATGAGGTCAAAGAAGCATTAGAGAAAGCCTGTCCAGGAACCGTTTCTTGTGCTGATATCATTATCATGGCCTCAAGAGATGCCGTTGCACTGGTAACCCCTAAAAAAAAAAAAATTATTATTATTATTTTTCTTCGAATTAACTTTACCTTAATTTATAATTTAATTTAGGCCAGTCAAAAAATATGGTCGCCCGCAATTAAATAATGCGAAATGGGTCCTCTCTCCCACTGTCACCTATGTTCTCAAGTTGACAGACATATAATATTCGCCTAATCGTTTTAACTTTAATTCAAAAGTAACAAAGCATGATAACGGGTGCAAAAGTTGGGTTGATTAGAATATGATTTCTTCGTTTTGCCATCTTACAATATATATATATTTTTTTAATTTTATTTTGTCGAGGATGAATGATGCCTAGCTAGATTATCTTGAATTTGCAGTAATTGCATTTGAATTTTGATATATTTCACTAACTTGGATCACTGGAAAAATATATCATTTCTAGAAATTTTTTAGTCTATGAAAGCTATAGCTAGATTATAAATTAATAATTTATTGTCGTTGTCAATTGTTTTGACCCGCATTCATTTAATTACTTTGTGAGTCGGTGATCGGCTACCATTTGCAGGCAGAGAGTAAAACCCTACGTTAAAAATGCATAACATATACTACGACTATCCAAAATTTTGTTTTCATTTTATAGTTTTGATCATTATTTGCAATTTAGTTAATTAACCAGAAGGATGTATGATATGAACAACAAAACTGAGTGGTATCTTGAAACAGAGTGGAGGGCCCAGCTGGGAAGTGAAGCTGGGAAGAAAAGACAGCTTAACGGCCAGCCAAAAGGATGCGGACGATATCATGCCAAGCCCTAGAGCCAATGCCAGTTTTCTGGTTGACCTGTTTGCCAAATTTGATCTCTCCATCAAAGATCTTGTAGCCCTTTCGGGCTCACACTCGATTGGCCAAGGCCGATGTTTTTCGATCATGTTTAGGCTATACAATCAGTCTGGGTCAGGCAAGCCTGACCCTGCCATCGAGCCTAAGTTCAGAGAAAAGCTAAACAGGCTTTGTCCAATCGGCGGCGATGAGAATGTAACAGTAGACCTTGATGCAACACCTCAAGCTTTTGATAACCAATATTTCAAGGACTTGGTTGCCGGTAGAGGATTTCTGAACTCTGATGAGACGCTGTATACTTATCCGTGGACTAGACCATATGTGAAGCTTTATGGCAAAGATCAAGACAAATTTTTCAAGGCATTTGTGGAGGGAATGATAAAGTTGGGTGACTTGCAATCCGGGAAGCCTGGGGAGATTAGAACCAACTGTAGAGTTGTTAACAGCCGGGCTGTGGACGTATTGTTGGAATCTTGAGGAGCAAACAGCATTATGATGATTAGAGGCATTTCTAGAATACAAAAAGCATTGAGAGTTATATAATAAGACTAGATACATTTTCATCCAGTGTAATGTTCCTAATTCTGATGCTATAGAAACTGGAATTGGAGAGTGAGAATGTAAGCGTCTATGTTATCATGGTTTGGATGGCTTTTGATGATTAAAATTACTAAGAACTGATCTTTCTTTTGGGACTATGGCAGGTCTTCTATTGTCGTTTTTAAGTATAATTTTACCGTCTCGTGATATGGAACCTTCAACTTATGGACTTTAGACCCTTTTTCAATCACCAATTGGGAAGGCAAGAAGCACTTAACATTAGAAAATATTTAATAAAGTAAAACTGTTCTATCCAGATCATGGAAGGTGTCATACACAATTACGCACTTTCTTTTTGTTTCTATCCAGTATCCTCTAAGTAGAGTAATCAAAATGATATCGATAGTCAAAGATTGCAAAAAGTAGAAAAAGATGCTTCAGAGTCGTAAAGCCTGCAATATTTATCCTCGGCAGTGTAGCATCACCATTCGGATGATGAAAGGAAGATGGTAGTGGTCCTTTAACTCCCTTCTTGCAGTTTCAGGGTAATGTGGCCCGACTCTTTTCACAGAGCATTTGCATTTACGCCGAAGAGAGTGCGATACAATCCAGCTGTCAAATGGAAGCAAGTTTGATCCAAAATCAGACTTCCGTTCAAGATGGACCACATTGATCTCACCCGCTTCCAGTGGAAAATAAGCAATTTGAAAACCAGTATTTATCTGGTGAGGTAATGAAGCGTTCAGGCATGGACCATGTTGACCTCAGTCACCAGTATTTATCTGGTGAGGTAATAAAGTGTACGAACTCTTCGTTGAAAAATCTCTATTAGAAATATATATAAAAATGGCAGATTACTGATGCCTGTTATCGGCTATCAAACGCTCCAATGCAGTTACAGAAAAATTACTTCATTGCACTAATTGCAACTTATTTCTCGTTAAACACACATTGAATTATTGAAATCTCTTCAGCAGCCGATCATAAGTAATAACCAAATATCCCATCTGCATGCCAATAAGTTTCAAAATTTTGACAAAAAATTTGAAACATCAATAATTGATAAAGGTAACCACATTATGACATTTAAACACCAAACTAAAGAAAATAGCTGAGCATCAACCAATTTAAGTAAACAAAATCGAAAAGTGTCTATGAAGGTTATTGTATCACATTCCATGGGATATTAAGTCAAAAACACTCGAAATTTCCTCAACCTATTAGAAAGAATTCAGCAGGACAATACATAACCGACCAAAGAACAACTATAGCAAAGAATCTAATCTAAGCTGCAATAGATGGCTTTGAAGCAGCAGAGAGCCTAGACCTCTTCTTTGCCAAACTCTCACTGCGGCGTTCACGCTGCTCCTTCAACCTGGTAGCAAGGAGCTTCTGGTATTCCGCTGCTTCAGCCTTGGCCTTGGCAATTCTCTGCTTCTTTTCTGCAATTCTTGCACGCTTCCTTTGCAGAGTCAAAGGAGTTACCAACCTCTGAATTTTCGGTGCCTTGCTAACCTTCTTACCTGCCAAACAGAATATATGAAAAATAAGTTAACATACTTATCTCGTTGAAACAACAGTGGAAAGAAAAGACAAATGACTCACCAGATTTTGTTGTGAAGGTCCTACGATAGGTGTTAACGTACTTCCTAACATCATCCTCCTTGGAAAGGTTGAACAACTTCCTGATCTTCGATGCTCTCTTGGGACCTCTCATTCTGGGCTTTTCTGTATCGGTAAGTCCAGGAAGGTCATGTTCTCCCTTTTTCACAATGACCAAATTCAACACGGAGAGATCTGGACTAACTATGCATCCACGAACAGACTTCCTCCTGCGCTCTCCATCTCTCCTGCCATACCCACGGAAGCAAGGGGTACCTGCAATAAGCATCATTATTACTTAAAACCAGTTTCATCTTTCAAACATCACATTGAAAAGAAACACAGACACCACAACAGAAATGCATATGAGCAAAAGATGTGACACAGGTATGCAGTTTACAAACCACGGTGGAGCAGAAGACGAACACGGCCGGGAGTCAGCACTCCTTGCTTCATGGGAAAACCTTGCTTGTCGCAGCCACCCATAATCTTGAACACATATCCCTTGAACTCCTGTTAAAAACATTGAAATGTGCCTACTTGAGCTTTAGGAGCAAGGAAAATGGTGGATAGAAGAAACACTTATAATGAAAGAAAAGGCATGCAAGTAGAAATTCTAATAGCAAAAATGCACCTCGCCAAGAGCATCTCCATTGACTTCTTGAGAGATCCTCTTGTCAAAAAATGCTCGACTGCATCATTATATTTGTTAGTCAGAACTCCCGGCCTCAAGATAACATACAAATAGCACAGCAGTGGATAAATGAAAATTGATGTCTCATAAAAAATTTAAAAAAAAAATCCCCAACTGGTAACCATCACATTACATGAGACGGCACGCCATGAAATTAAAATAACACCAAAAACTACATTAATTAAGTATGTAGAAAATAAAACTCGCACAACTAAAATGCTAGCATCTAATCGCTTCGGCATTTCACATAATATAGCATTTCAAATAGAAATAAGAAAGAATTTACACCACATTGGACATTGGTTGAAAGAACTTTCAAAGAAGCACAAGAAAGCAGATATAAATGTTGACTACATGCCTAAAGTCAGGCAACTTAAACAGAGTAAAAAGGTTAAACTTGCTGTTGGCTTGAAGACCTTGGAAGATAATTACATATAATGCCGTTACATTTAAAATATTCAACTCTAATAATCAAAATGAGTATATCAACCCATCCATCCGGGTTCAATTTAGCTTTCAATCCGCAATTCATAACACGAAAAAGAAAGAAATACTAACATAAGAACCAACATCATGGAAAACTCTCTTCTTCTCCCATATTTCCATAAAATTTTGCTATTATAACATTCATAGAAAGGATCCGGGAAAAATCTTAATATAAAAAATACTACGACAAATATCTCTAATTGAGAGACTGAATCTTCAATAAAACAAGAAGCAAAATTTTAAGCTTTTTCAGTAAATAAACAAAATGGGGAAAAACAATAACAAGATCCAAAACTTGTAGGTTACGTACAGTTTCTGGTCATCGTCAATTTCGAGCTTCTTCTGGCACCCAGTGGTGGGATTTGCGATATTGAACTGGAACAAACCAAATCCATATTTATATCAGAAGATTTGAAAAAATCATTACATCAATTCAAATTAAAATACATAAGGTTTTTCTTATCAAACCTTCATCTTTGTTCGATAGAGTCTGTGGCTAAAGAGATGAGAAGCGCTTCGGCTCTAGTACTACTCCGACTCCTTCTCTGAGGATTAGGGTTTTGGGGGATCCAAAACTTATTTAATATATATGGATGACGTCAATGTGTTTTATAGAATAATGGTTAGCTTGTATCGGTGTTTTCGATTGCCCTTACACGTGGCTCCTTAAATACGGATATCGGGATTGACGGTCTCGATGGAGTTGATGAATGGGCTTGCGCTGGAAATATGCGTGGGCTTTTTTTGAATAATCCCATTCAACTTCTTAAGATACCCACAGACAGAAAAATAAATAATAATCATAACATGTATGACTGGACAGAGACAACTAGCAGATCACATGAAATATGTGAGGGAAGCATCTAACGCCCTACCAAAATCCTTATAAAACCCTCTATATAATTTGAATCGCTTGACAAATACTTTTCCAACTTTATACTTAAAAGCTACGTGCTGCTACGGTTTTAAAATGTTTTGATTTTATCTCACATTTGTATGTTGAAAATTTTTATTATTTTTTTATTATTTTTTTTAAAATTAAAGTTATATTTTGACACATTAGTGATTTTTATTTTACAATCACAATATGTTTTTTTCTTACAGCAGCCATGCCTTTTAAGGCAGAGTAGTACAACACCTTTGTACTAAAAAGCAAAATTCTTTTTGTTCAATTTGTTTTGTTAAATGTTAAGTGTGTGTTTGACATAGCTTCTGTAAAGGTCATAAGTGTTTTTTTTTTTTTTTTTTGCCCCCTCATTCCAAAAGCACTTATCAAAGTTCTTATGGCGTTTGGTTAATTTAAAGCATAGCTTTTGGGTCTTTAAAATCTATTTTGTATGTAGTGTAAAAAATACCATAACAAAATTTTATTAATTCTAAATACCTATATATTCAGTTATTCTTTAATGCGAACGCCCTCATTTTTTTTATACAGACATATTGTTAAATCGTGCAGTTTAACAGAGTCATTGCAGATATACTTTTATATCGCACGGTTTTATAGCGCATTGAATAATAATTCTATTAAACCATATGATTTAACAACATATCCGAATTAAAGAAAATGAGGGTGCTTGCACTTGAGAATGAAGGTTTGTGTTCATTATTTTGCCTCCTTTTCTAGATTTTTTATTCTTGGAAAATTATCATTGCACCACCTTTATTTTGTCTTATATTCATCCAACCACTACAAAATTCTAACATGTACTTTGCACCACATTTCTTTTCACATTTGTATCAACTAATCACTTTTACATTAACACTATTAAATAATTTTAATAAAATAATAATTTTATCCCAAATAAATTAAAAGACTATTTTATCTTATAAAAAATTTTAAAATTAAAAATTATAATCATAAAAATATCCCTAAATTTAATAAAAAATAAATCCCAAAATTAGAATTCTTATTTTTAATATAAAATTATAATTATAAAAATAATTGCAAAATTTTGGGATTTAATAAAAATCCCCTAAATTATTAAAATTTTAGGATTTATTCTTTTAAGAAATAAATTCAGTTATTTTAATAAAATTTTACAAAATTATAAATTTTTAATAAATAAATTAATTTATTTTTATTAAAATTTTGTAAAATTAAAATTTTAATAAAAATAATTATTAAAATGTAGTAAAAACCAGTTGAGCACCTCTATTTGGGATTTATTTTATTATTGTAGAACCAAACATACTAATGGTTAAAAAGACTTATTTTAAATTGACAACTAAACACTGAGCTGTGTTTTTGTCAATAGTTTTTAAAAATCTCTAAGTTAAACCAAATAGAGCTGAATATTTCTTTAAAAAAAAAAGAAAAGAGCCTACTATTTAAAAGTAGAGAAACCAAAACACACTTTGACATACAGGTCTTCACAGAGAAAAAGAGTGATCTAGGGTACTTATGGAACACTGTTTGTAAGTTTAGAAATAAAATATTTTAAAAAATAATTCAATGGTGTTTTGGATCTAAAAGGAACTTATCCAAACCATTCAAGCAAATAGTTTAAATACGTAGAAGTATATTAGGCAGAACGAAATTGGACACTAACCAGCGTTTTTGGAAGAGCAGATTGCCAGACTCTATGCCTTCGCCTTCCCGCTTCAATCCTCAATATCTCGGTGGGTGATGAATCGATACAGCCACGCTCAACAAAGATAATTTGGTTTTTATGTATGGTCCATTTTTGTGAGCTCGAATAATGCATTTTATTGTATTCATGTGACAAAATTACATAGAAATTAGTTCGTAGCAGTATCACGAAACCTTTCAGTTTGTTCTTAAGGTATCTGAATTGAGCTATTAAATAATTGTTCTAGGGATTGGGTGGATTTTTTTTTACAGCAAATATCTGTAAAATTGCATTATAACATTCAAAAACAAAAGGAATCACCATCATATAAAACAACCTACTACCGTATGTGATTGGAATTTGATTATAACAACCAAAACATATTTGATAAAGACATTTCATCAAATCAATTGGAGTTTCATGGCAATTAAAAGCTCCAAAGAATTAGGAGGGTTTTGTCACAGCATTTATTCCTAAATATTATACATTATCACAGAAGATAAAATATTTGCACTCGTTTTCACTACAGATCGATATAACCAGCAGCACCTGTTGAAAAATACGACTCAAAATTAAAATATTAAAATTAAAAAAAAAAACAAAAAAGATAGGAACAAGAATTATTCATTAGTAAACGAGTCGCAATCATCCTCCCACTCCAAGTTTTTTCATCATGGAGTTCCAAACTAACATCGAGATAATGTTGTTTGACCAGCATTTTTGGCCAATAGATAATGGATAGTAAATATTAACGCAAGGCATCTCAAATAATGTGGCATATTGGACGATCAAATAATATATGAAAAATTATCAACTATCAGAAGATGAATGTCATATAATTTAAAAGAAATTTTAAATAAATGATATTTGTCTATCATGAATCCATAGAACGGCAAAAAAAAAACGTAGGTGGAAGTCGTTTTTGTCTCTTAACTCTTTAAAATCGAAAAATAAAAAATGAAAACCGATGTCAAGATATAGAAAACAGTAAAAGAAATCTACCGTTGTGTTTGTGTCGCTCCTATAAATTCATTAAGAACAAATATCGTTATTTATAATTACAGTAATATTATGCATATAAAGTCAAGATACATAAATAAAAAATTCCTTGCGTACAAACGCAAGTCACATAGAAAACTCCTTTCAACGCATGGGTGTCCATATTATGCCAATTACTCAAGTTGCATATCCATGGACATGGAATATATATATATATATATATATATAAATGGATTTATAAGTTGAAAGCAACGCGTGTTTGAGATTGAGGTTAAGCATATGTAGTTTAAAAGTTACAACACTAAAATATTTGATGAACACTAATTATTATAACTTGTAAACTATGTTGATATAATTTTTCATTTATATAATGAAAAATCTATTATATCTTTAATAATTTTATCAAAATTATTATTTAAAATTTATATTTATTATATATTATTAACTTTTATTTCATAATTATAATTTTTTTTCAACAACAAACTCACGCACCCTCAATCTGGCATGAACTAACGTTGGATGATATGCTGCATCCCGGGTCTTTAATTTGCTGTAGATTCGTAAGCGACAGGCATATGATGTGGCACTATATTGAAGTATTTTATGTCCCTTATGATTTTTTTTTCTTTTTTTTTAAGAGTGGATTAAGTCACCATCACTATTAATTAAACGTCGGAGCTTAACCCCATGGGCAGGTGGCTATTGCACTTGGAATAAATATTTTATAAGCATTTGACTTTATCCGACCACAATACTTTGCCTGCTAGATAACATTAAAAAACATCAACGCTGCATATATTTCTTGTCCGATATGTCTATACATTTTTAATATAATATGATGGTATTGTTAAAATATTAATTACAGTAATTTGAATCATAGGCATAGGTCGACTTAGTTTTAGTGGGATCCCATGAAATCATTATATATATTCAACTGCATTACAACATTTACTATATTACAAGCATAAATCATGGGTTGTTTCAAAAAAATATTTATTTTCTTATAAAGACTTGCACTAAATCTTCCTATGAGGAAGCGATTGAGTGTTAAGTTCAACTTTTTACTAATCTTTTTAAAAGATATAATTATTAATTATTAAATAAAATTATAAAATTAATTAAATTTTTACCGTATATTTCTATATATGCATGTGTGATTATGAAAAGATGAACACAAATTAATTTAATAGTAAATTTAAATCCGTGTCTTTATTACCTAAGTAGTGAATGATAATTTGAGCTTCGGTCAAAAACTCAAATGATTAACTAATAAATGAAAAAAAAATATAACTAATGAATAAAGAGGATGAAAAAAAAAATTTGGATGTTCATCCTCATATTTGGTTAAATAAGTGGCCAAATTTTTATTTTAAAATGTACAAACATCCACTAACTTAATTATGAGACAATTAAAAGTTTTACCTATTACAAAACTATGAACTAAATATACAATGAAGCACTCTTTAGAAGAGAAGCTTACACTGTTACACATCAGAAAATCAACATCACTCATTAAATCTAAACACAAATTATTTGATTCCCAAGACATGAGGAGACAGCCACCTTATCCAGAATTGAGTAGCGAGCAATTGGCAAGATGAAATGATTTGAAGTTGGCACTCAAATCTCATAATGCACAGACAAAATCGCCGCTTGTCTCAATATCATCTGTATCTGCATCTGTATCCAAATCATCGAGATCCATACTTCCTCCTATTAAGCATTGCCCACCAAATTTGGGACCCTCCCCTGGTTTTCGTGCCTCCTGAATGATGCCTAATATTTCTTCAATACTCTGAGATTGGTCATTTTCATCACCTTTTTGCATGCTCCCTTCATCTTCTTCCATGAATTCTATTGGCAAATTCTTTAAGAACCATGGGTGCTTTTGAATTTCTGGTATGGTTATTCTCTGCAAAATAATTTAACCCTAATAAGTAAATTAGATCATTAACATACTAGGATCGAACTGTAGACAGATAAATAAATACACCTTTTCGGGGTCGGCCACAAAAATCCGAGATAAGAGATGTCTACACTCCAATGAAACTCTGACATAACCTGGTATTGAGTAGTGGACACTCAGAATCCGCTGCAGTAATCCATCGTTATTTGTATATTGATCAATTTATTTATAAAATCGCAACAAATAGAATTGAGACACCAGAAAGCATTTTAAAATTGGTAATAATGCAGGTTAATAAATTATAAATAACCTGAATTGTCTTTTTGAAGTTTCTTGGATCCTCTGGGTCTTCAAAAGGATAAGCCCCGACTAACATCACATACAACGTCACCCCACAAGACCAAACATCTGCAATCTATTATTTATATATATATCTCAAGGATTGATTTAAAATAGTTTTCAGTAATTAATTAGTCGGATTAAAGTAGAGATCAAGCAAGCGTACGCAGTGGGTTATAATATAACGAATTAATTTTGAAATAATACCGGCTCACCTTGCCGTCGTACTCTTTTCTAGACAAAACCTCAGGCGCGATGTAGGCCGGGGTTCCAACGGTGGATTTGGGTTGCGAGTGCAACACTGAGGACTGCGTAGCATCCAACAACAAGTATAGCAAAGTTAAATTTGATAATCTAAAACGTGAAACATTTCGATACAATCAATTTAAAATTTAAAAATAAAATAAAATAAAAAATAAAAACGTGAAACATTCACAACTTGAAAGAATCTTCTTCTAATTACCTTGGAGTAGCCGAAGTCACATATTTTGAGACGTGGTGCCTTGCTACCATCCAAGAGTGTGTTTTCCAACTTAAGATCTCTATGGCAAATTTGCTACAATTAAATGAATTCAAGTATGCATACATTTTATCAGCAAGTCTTTAAAAAAATTTAAAAAAAAAAGAAAGAAAGAAAGAAAAAGCTGCATTATCAACAGCGTACTGAACAATTTTTACCATTGAATGACAGTAGCTTACTCCGGATATTAGCTGTTGAAAGAAGTATCGTGCCTGATATACAAACAAGATGTTATTAATAATCGAAAGATAAAAGTTTTGGATGGTCTAATTATAACAGATGAGAGAGTATACACGGGGAGCACAAAATCTTTTCGGGAACCATAATTAATGATGAAAATAATAACTTAGAAGTAATGCATGAACCTCGTCCTCGCTGAATCTGCCAGCACTGCATATCCTCTCGAAAAGTTCGCCGCCAGCTGCGTATTCCATGACTATGGCTAGTTCAGTTGGGGTTAAAAAGACCTGAATATAATGTACAAGATTGATTATTAATAACATAGACCTTAAAAACTGATTACTACACGAAGGAGAAGCTACGGTTTTCGTTAGCAGAAAAATTGATTTGAACTTCAACCGAATGAAAGAATATTGTTCAAGCATGTATATTAAAGTATGTTTTCTTGGTCAGCGACCTAGCGAATTAACTGAAACAATAATTGTTTCAAGTCAGTAATTAACCACATCTTTAAGAATTTTCATTCATATATATATATATATATATATATATAGGGTAGGGTGTGGTAGCTTAACAATAGAACTATAACGAATTATTGACTTGAGAGTTTCAAATATATTTGGCTCTGAGTGATTATTTTATATTATAAGCAATTTATGAGAATGTAAATTAATTGATTAGATAGCAAATATAGAAAAAGTCAAAAGCTTAGATAAAATAGTTTTCTTATATGTTAATTAACATATTCATATCTGAATCAAGAATACATAGCGGAGTATATGTGGGGAAGAAAACTGTGAAGTGAAAAATTAGTAATACCGGAGTACGTAACCGGAAAGAAAAAACAAAAAACAAAAAACAAAAAAAAGGGTCTTGAAAATTGAAGAAGGAAGGAAGTTAACATGTGAATGATATCCTAATTATAGATAGGCTAATATTAAAAAAAGAAAGGCTAGGAAAGACGCTGCGATTCTCTGAAAGAGTTCTATTTTGAGGAGGATACAAAAGCACTACCCTTCAATACCTGTTGTTGAACATGGAGCTAAGAGAATATATATACACACACAAAGCAAAAAGAGCATGCAGTAAAAGATAATGTCACTTGGGAATTAAGGAAACTTGTTAACTTACTTCCTTAAATCTTATTATATTAGGATGCTTCAAGGCCCTGTGGTTCATAATCTCCCTCTGAACATGCTCATCAATCTTCCGGAAACCCAAAAATAAAAACTCGAATCAATGGGCAAAAGCAAGCACATAAAACAAAACCCCCACCCAGATTAGAATTCATAAAAACGAAGGAACATACAATACCTTCTGGCCTCTCTGAATATACTTGACAGCATAGAGCTCACCACTCCATTTGTCTCTCACAAGCTTAGCAACGCCAAAGTTCCCTGAACCAATATCTTTCAGAATCTCGAAACGGTCCATTTTCCAATTAGCTTCAAAAATTATTGAACGAACTTTATATTTTTCATATATATATATATATATATATATATAAAGACTGAATCTTTTCTCCGTTAATATACACACACGCACACAAGTATAAGTGCCCTGTGATACAGTGTTGTGTCTGTATTTGGTCGATCGCTACTGGTTAATTATTTGCGTTGAGAATCTCCATCGAAATCAATTTCATGGCCACGAATGCAAAAGCTGAAAAGTTTGGTGGGCTAGCAATAGCAGCTACCTAAGCTACGCCTTAATGGACTGTCAGATGACAAAAGAATGGGGTCAACGAAGACTCCAAGAGCAGACACCAACACGTGTCTCCAAAATAGAGGTTAGAATTTCGGACGCAACTGAACAAGTTGCGACCGAGGTGTTGCTTTATATCTTATCCTCTCGTTTAGGGAACTTCCCACAATTGCATCTTCCTCATGGAAATATCGTCGGAATGTAAATGTCAAAAATTTTGTATTGAAAACAAAAATTAAAATGAAAGCTTGTTTTCTCTTCCCTTAATTGAGTCAAAACAGTTTAAGCTTTAACATTTTATCAAAACAATAATATGATGCTTACTTAAGTGGAATATTTGATGTTAGTAATTATGAATACTTTTACAATTAAAAAAATACTATAAACTGTAATTTATGTGACAATATAAATTCTTTTTTTAATAGAATGAGAAAAAAAATAATACTAGAGATAAATTAACTCAAATAAAATTTGAGAAAATATAAAATTATCATAACGACCTCAAACTAATAAGGGTCAATTTGTAGGGATAAACTTAGGTGCAACTGTAGCACGGTGCCACAGTTGCACCGTAGCCTGATCCCAATTTGTAAAAGTAGCACACTTATTATTTTCTTTTTATTAAAAAATGGGCATTTCAAATAATTAATATGTTGCTTTCCACGAATGATTAACAAGCAATCTATAAGTGTTCGGTCTGTCTATCACTCGATTCACGAGTGATGATTGATTGATTGATGGACGGACGTCCATGCATTGTCTGCTCCCATGGGCTTGTATGGTAGTATGCACTTATTTATTCGAATTGAATTTGACTATATATATGGAAAAATTCTAAATTGGCCGAGATGAATTTACAACGGTATGAACATGCTTTTATAATTTATTGAATAGTTTACAATGGTTTAAAAATTTATTCAGAGCATTGTTAATTCATCCCGCATTTTAATAAATTCTAAAATTTTAAACCAAATCACCACTATATGTATGAAAGAGTGCCTTTAACTTTAAATTTTGACTTAAAAAGTAATTTAATATTTTAATAATTTATGCTAAAATAAGTATTTTTCTATTTTTTAACTTAATCATTATTGTATTAAAAAAAGACTTTTGATACCAAAATTTGAATTGATGATAAGAACTATTTTATTTAGGAGAATAGGTTGAAAGAGGGCTTGATTCCCTCAAAATTGCCATTGTTGAGAATAAAGAGTTCGATGGTTGGATTTTTGCAAAATCATAATCCATCAAGGGTGTTACTAAGAAAAAGAGTTAGAGAAAAGCTTAGAATATATTGTACTTCCTCTTTCAATATACATATTTCTCTATTAATTTATTTATTTCTCCTCTCTTCATACCTTTGAGTAGTGATATCTTCGTGTAAAAAAAATAATAGGGAAAAGGACACAGACACTCCCAACGTTTAGTAAAGGGACACAAAACCCCCTAATGTTTGAAAAAAAAATACAAACCCCAATTTCTTAACGAAAACTGTTAGTTTTAACGGAAATTATAATTTAAACGTGTAATTACCGTTATATCCTTCTAGCATATAAAAAAATAATTATTCATTGTCTATTTTGCCCATATATTATTAATAAAATTACAAATATACCCTCATTGCCCAATTTCTCTATTAAAATTTTTGTCCATATAATAAAATTATTAATAATTTTTTATCAAATTCTCTTCAAGCCAAATAATTTTAATCCATTATTCAACAATAAAAATAAATAAAATTGATTATTAATGCCATAAGAATAACAATTCTTCATATGTCAATCATTTAAACTTGTATAGTAAAAAAATTATAAAAAAAAAATGGTTAACAACATCTTAATTATACTAAATAACATATCGAATAGACATAAAAAACCACCAATAAACATAACAAATAATCCTTATATCATAATATTGTATCAAATTGATACTAGTAATCATTACAACAATAACCATAATATTTTTTGAAAAAAAAACATAATTTATTCACAAATTTGTATGACAACTCTGGCTCCTAACTTGTGAACTTCCTCTCATAGCTTGTTGGGATGTCGTTGTAGTATTGTCTGAAAGCATGCCATTATTTGTTCCCATCTGCAAACCAGTACAAGCTTTTCATTGATACATTAAGCACAATAAATCTCCAATAAACCAGACAAATTAAGAACTATATTCATCAAATAGCCATAAACAAACAAAAAAATTTTCATCATCATTTATTTATATTCCCGCATAAACATTATGCATCAAACATGTCAAAATTTTTTTGAATGATAATAAAAAGAAATAATTAAGCCATTCTAAAGGGTGAATAATTAATAAATGAGTCACCGAAGAGCTGGCTTTGTCATCTTCTGGCATTATGCCCATGGTAAGCCCACTTCTTCGGTGAAATTAATTGTCTAAAATTCTCCAAAATTAATTAATTGTCCAAAAATTCTCTAAAATTCTAGTGGATTTTGAATGATAGAAATAAAGTTAATTTAGTAAAAAAATGAAAATTAAAGAGGGAAAAACTAGTTTAAGAGTAGTGAACTGTGGATTGAAGATGCATGAGCAGCAGGTACCCGAACGAGCAGCAATGACACACGAGCAGCAGCCACACGAACGAGCAGCAGCCAGACGCAGTCTCGATCGACGCAGCGGCAGTGCGAGCAGATCCAGCAGCTTGCGGCAGCCCAGCAGTTCCAGCGACTTCCAACAGCCCCAGCAGTTCTAATAGTTTTCGGAAAACCGTGTGAGTGTGTCCATTAAGGATTTGTCAAGATCTGGGAGGAGTAGTGTCAATGCATGTGTGTTAAGCGTTTTGTTCGTGTGTGGGTTTTTGGTCAATTCATTTGTTATTAATATGCAATTACGATATTAACCTTTGACTGATTTAACGAAACTGTTTCAGTTAAGAAATAGGGGTCTGTATGTCTTTTTTCAAATATTAAGGGATTTTGTGTCCCTTTGTTAAATGTTGGGGGTGTCTGTTTCTTTTTTCAAAATAACATAAAGTATAATTGAATTGAATTTTTTTTTTATTTTGTAAGATTCAAGTTTGACAAGAATTAAAACTTGTATTATTTTATTTTCTTTAAATTAGAATACTTTGTGGGACGTAGGTCATCGAACTCGATGATCCATTCATTTATGTCATTGAATCCGGTTAATTAAAAAAAAATTGTTAAGTTATATAATTATGTAACATACATGAACCCAACAGTTACTATCAGTCACACATATAATTTTTGTTGTTTACACTTTTATATTATTAATAATAACTGTTAACTTCATATATATTACATAATCATGTAAATTAACAACAGTTAAAATTGTGGGCATAAAACCTTCATTATTTAGGAATGTGTCTGTATAGGACAGTGGTCGTGCATTTATGACAATGATGCTCGGAGTAGGTGTGCGGTTTGAGAAGATTACAAGAGGCCTTTCACAAAAGGAGGAGAAGAAGATAGGTGACAGGAGGTAGAACCGAAATGATGACGTGGACGGTGGAGAGGGGTTGACACTGAACATATAGAAATGGCAATTTAATACTGGTGGTCCCCATTTCCCCCTTTGATTGATTTGATTAGTGGGTTGTTGTGTATTGTATTCTGTTTTGTTCACCTTTTTCTTGGATGAAAGCAAAAGCACGCACGCCAACAAAAATGAAACGAAGCTACACACGCATCAGTTATCATCGCATCGCGCATTCTGGTCGACCCGAGTGGTAGCTTTTTGAATTTTTTTACTCTCTTACTTGTTATGGGATAAATCGAAGTTATTTCTTTCTTTTCTTTAATTATTAATTATTGATCCTCGTAAGAAAATTAATATATTAATGATACCTTTTTTTTATAAAAAAAAAAAATATCTATATAATACTTAACTTACATGTTTAAGACCCCATATGGTTAATTATGAAATGTAGAATTGGACCTAATTAACAAGATCATTTATATGCCCCTAGCGTACAAGTATCATTCTACTGTATCTTGCACTTTTCGACTTTTAAAGTTGTATTCTTACGAAACATTTGATTTAACTCTACAAAATAGGTATTCTGACATTTATCGAGTTTGAAATAATCAAAACTTTAGTCATATACCAAATAAAGGCCCAAACGAATATTATTAAAGACAAATTTTAAATAATGTTGGATGGAAACAATAAACATCTAACTTGTGATCAATT
>NW_006262075.1:5486792-5542719 GCF_000493195.1 Citrus x clementina | reverse complement strand
GGGCTTTTTTTCCGCCATCATTGTACACACGGGCGCGCCATTATCGCAAAATATATCCCTGATGAATTGACAACCAAACTGGCCCGCTGTATCATTGGGTTTCTCAATGGATTGGATTAACTCGTTAAACCTACTAGTGCATCGTTTAAATCACTGGATTATCTTTTGACGATTACTATTACAGATCATGACCATTTGGATGAACTTGTATATATAATTTGATACCCAACCGATTTAGACATTTTATCTCTTTTGAATAGAGACGGCAGAAATCCTCATAGAGATGAGACTCTCAGGGATTTTTTCTATTGAAAGAGGGTACAAGGATGATTTGATACTCAATTTTTTATTTGAGAAATTTACATAAACGATCTTTTATCCAATTTTTTTATTCAGGAAATAGACGATGATGAGGTGGAATCTCAATCCTCTCCCTATTTTTATTTTTTAATTATTAGTGAATAAATAATACAACTTAAATTGTAAATTATTACATATTGATATAAATAATAAATATTAAAATATTTATGTTATTAAACTTTTGGGTCTAGTTAACTAGTTATAGTTTTAAATTTCTGTTCAAGACATTAAAAAGACTGGACATGATAGTGTTGGCCCAAAAGTTTTGTTTTAATTATAATATTCATTAAATATTTATTAAAAATATTTAAGTGTCTATATCAATTTCTTTTATTTCATTATCGCTATAAAAATAATTTCTTTTTCTTTTTATTAGAGGATTATAAAAATTGACGAAAATAATTATTTTAATCATTTGTATTTCTTAGTGTGACTTTTGTAATGTATTAATGTTAATATAATATATATTGTCAAACTTTATTTTTATTTAAATTTTTTTATTCTAATATGATTACATTAAAATCGAAAACTAAAAATATATTAATTATTCAGAGATCGGGACTCTCAGAGATCCCCTATTATTATTTAAGGAAAGGACATAAATTCTTTGAAGTAATTTTGAAGGGCGAAAAGACAAGGACACATGTAAAAAATTAGAGATAGGTATTGGGATGTCCGTCCCCTCCCCTTCCCTCCCCTCCCCTCCCCCATGCCATCCCTACTTTTCAATTACTTTCGATCGGATTTCGGTAATAGATCTTCTGAACTTTCAAGCTCATGTGCATTGTTTTGTAATTTTAGCTAAAGGTCACCGGATAATGTAAATGGATATTTTATTGATGGTGCAAGAAACCGTTAGGAGTATGACCTTAATTAAGTAATCTTGATTTGTGTACGTCCACAACTAAGCGATTTTGCTTCTTTTTTTTTTATTTGTAATTTTCATGATTTATGTGTGCCTACCTAAAAGATCATATAAGTTAATATTTTGCTGATCACGAACTCTATCATTTATTTTATTCATATATAACATGGATTTATATTGAATTGTCAATGATTAAAGAGTAAGGGTTAGTTTGATTATGTTGTAACTTTTTGAAATAATTAATGTTAGCTGTGAATATAATGTTGTAAGACAAAAAAAAAAAAAAAATCAGCTATGAATATAATTAGTTAAACATTTGGTAAATTTTCTTTTTAAAAGTTTTGTAAATTTTAAAATTAGTCATATGTATGTGTTTGGTAAATCTTACTATTAAATTACTGTAAAAATATAAATAACTGAAATAGACATAATGTTAAATAAAATCTATTTACACATTATAAACATGTATAAAAAATATTTTCATTGTGCAGATATAATAATTGATAATTAGAATAATAATTTTGTATTATTAATTTTATTTTTTATTTTTTGGTTATCCCAATATAATTGACCATAATTAATGATTTTATTTCTTAATTAATAAGGATATTTTTAAAATTTTATGATATATTTGAGGATATATATATATTATTAAGTATAAAATTAATTCTCAAAATTAGATTTTCAAAAGTTATTCTTTTCCTACTTATTAAAATCTATTGTAGAATAGAATAATTTTTCCAAAAGTGATTTCGACATAATTTACCAAATAGTAAAATTAATTTTTAATTTTTAAAATTACCTTTGAGCCTCACCAAAAAAAAAAAAAAAATCCTGAACAGGTCCTCAATTCTTGTATTGACAAAGTGAATTCTGGTTCTTTATAAAATTTCAAAGATCATGTAACATGTGGTTGGCAGAATTTTAGTTAGGTAGTTTATGAAATTATAATCTTGCTTCAAAATATTCAAAAATAGGCCATAACAGTCATGACAAATCTTGGCCTAATCGTGTTGAGGGCATAAGTTTGAGACATGGGACTTAAAATTTGTGATTTATATCAATGCGTCAAGGTCTAAAATTAGCATGCACCTTATGGACCATGGATTAAGATTAAGAAATGAATCATCTACTCATCTTGTCTTTGCTTACCTTTTAAATGATCATTTGACACATACATATATTATTAAATATGCATATTTTAGATGTATCATTTCATTGCGTTTATTTTTATCCTAATAGACCTCAAAAGAAAAGTCAAGTCAAAAGCAAGATGATTAGAGGAAATGAATCCTCAACATTAACACAAATAAATCGTCTAAAGGAAATCCTGGATATCAGCTCGAGTGGTTTTTCACTTTTTTGATGATTCAATGGGGGCTTATCATTTTCTTTTTATTTTGCTATCTCTTTGGAATTTCCTGCAGCCTTCTTTGCAAAATACTTTGAATACTTCAGGCTGTAGAGTTGGCACATCAGAGAGGTGGACTACGGTGTGGATTGAAAGTGATTCAATATCGGCAGTTACTTGATTTTATCATCAATAAAGCCATTTGAGCCACCATAGTGTCCCTTTGCTCGTTGGCCGAATTGTCAAGAGTTAATTGGTGAAATGCTCATTCGTTGCGCGCGCCCACCCACATACATGTATACATATGTTGGCGAGTATTGAATATAGATCAGCTCAATATTGGATCTGAATTCACTAGTGAATTGAGCCTCCTAATTATATTCTCCGATTGTTGAATTAGGAATGCCTAGGCCCCATGTTATCAGTTTTCTTGATAACATTTTTCTTTATGTATTCTCTCCCTCTCATTTTTCTTTGAATAAAGCTTTGTGTACTCATCAAATTATTCCGAAAAAAAAAAGGGTTGCGTTTCAGGTGGAATCCGCCAATCAGTAAAGAATAAACTCTGTTCTGAGTACTCGGAAGCACATCCACTAGCTTTCTTCGTAATAAGTTTCGAACACCAACAATTAAATTAATGTATAAATCAACAATTATGTTTGTTTAGACAGGATGCATTGATGATGAAAATAAATAATGAACAAAGAATAATCAAGTTGGCAGGCAATAAAATAATTAAAAGAATAAAAAAAAGAGAGGTATGGTGTCCTCAATCAGAAAGGCTTCGCCCCAACGAAGTTGCCAGGGGGATCATAGTTGCAAGTGAAAAACGTGTTGCCATTGTGGCACTTAACTCTAGCACAGCCAACGCGAGCCGTATTTCGCCAAACCACCTGAGTGTAATGGCCGCACATATCCGGAACCCTGCATGTATTAGAATTGTAGTCATAGTCTTTCACCTCATCAATCCACATTTGAATAGCTTCTGAACCCTTCATGTCGTAGTCTGCCCAGGCTAGGTTCTCCCCGAAAGGCGTGTCTGAGTGCTCCAGTCGGCAATCCCCCCTGCGTTCATTGGCGTACCATTTTGCATAATCAGCTAGCTTGTCATCCCAAGCCAACGCGGGAAGCCCCATTTGGATTCTAATTCCGTTGTGTGCATGCAGCCAGTCATCTGGGTGTCTTGAGTTGGCCATTCCCAACGTTATCATCATCAGGCTGCAAAGCAGCATCTTGCAAAACTCCGTTCTCATTCTCTGTTTCATGGCGGAATGGGGAAGGGGACGATGAGAAGGTTGGGTTCAGTTGATTTGGTCGATGGAGTTTCTGTGGCCTTTTGTTTGGTATTTATAGGATTCACAACTGGAAAATTATCGGATCAGCTTCATTCCTCCAGCAACTAATTAACTGATTTTTTTTTCAAACTTTTTTCTTTCAAATAAAGTAAAATACTTGTCGCAACACAAAAAAAATGTCTATAGCTTAGCTATTTACACTCTCCTTCAGAAGCTTAAAATAAACTCCATTCTTCTATTTATAGGAAAGTGAAACGACATACCTACCTTTATCACGGTCAAATAAAATCAATGACGTGAAAATGTTACAACAACTGTATTCCTTCCATATGATCTTTCTGTTTCAATCTCCAAGGTTCCATGTCCATGTAACAAGCTACTCTCAATCAATTATCTTTCCCATCTGCTGATCCTAAATACAATGCCGGACCGCCAATTTGACTAAGCCCCAAGACACATTACAGTATCTTTTGAGCCATGTATTTCTAATATTATATTAAACGCCACGTGGCACTAATTTCCAAGACTACAACATCCCTTTAAAATCCGATTTCAGTTCCGCGGTGCCTGTCCTATATCTCACTAATTAAACAGTGAATGTTTCTCTCATGCTTGCAATTGGAGCGATTCCAGTACATCTCAGGGTTACATTTTAATAATTAATACTAATAAAGTTGACAAGAGTTTGATTAATTTTAACCTAGAGTTCATATCCTGGGAACCTAGCGTTCACTGGCTCAAGCAGATCAAACCAGATGCAAGCTGTACCGGCAAGTCCTTGGAACAGAGAGTAGCCATGATCAGCACCGCGAGTATGTCCTGAGGTCACTAGATTCTGAGCATTATGATACAAGAAGCTAGAAAATGCATTTGCCCTTTCCACATATATGGTCTCTCCCGTCAGACGATACAGGGAAAGGAAGGCATAGGCATTTCCTGCCGCTCCATCAGCCAGTCCCACCTTCTTCACCAATCCATTCTTCCACAGAACTTCACCTGCTTCTATAGCGGCATCACGAAATTCTCTATCACTTGGAAAGACCTGCAAGATTGAAGAAAACGTAGACATATTTTACCCCAAGAGCAAAGACTATCAAAGACTTTCTAACCTCCCTGCTATTGTGTGCCAAAAGGGAAAAGTTAAAAAAATGATTTTGCTGAAACACTAACCTGCGATGCCTTGCACAGCGTGATGGCCACACCAGTTGCGCCATGAGACCACTGCACCAACTTGTCCCTCGGGTTTCCTTCACTAACGGGATAATTGCCACTCTGAGGGAACCTATTACTCATCATATACCGTAAAGTTCCTTTCACATCCTCAGCGTCTTCTTCAGAGAGGGGGAAGTGAAGTAGCACTTGCAAAATTCCAGCAAGACCATTGGCTGCACCCCAGTACCTTGTGCCATGCCATCTGTACATCAAGGGGCACGCTGTGTTAGCAGTTGCACCTGCTCTGCCCCCAGCTAAAACAGCATCAACAATAGGCATGAGAAGCTCATTAGGCAATGTCCCTGCCCCGAGATGCTTGTTTACGAACAAAGCAGCCCATAAAAATCCAGCTCGACCATAAAGGAGATCATAAGACATTCCGAATCCGCCTTCTTCTGGTCCAGCTGGGAGGGCTCTCTCTTGTGCTATCTATATATAAATAATTGAAAATATTTATTAGATACATATATTTGGTTGATTCCCATGGACATTACTGTACCAGAAAATGACAGAGTAGTTTCATGTGTGTGTGTCAAAACTTAACTTTTAAAGTGCACTTCCGTTTCCATGATATGTAAAGCTAACCCATATGGTTACATTCCAACTTAATATACCTTTCTTAAAATTTTAAGACACGCCAGTGAACAAAATTACAGACAATTTAACAGCAATAATCCTCTAGATAATTGGAAAAAGATTTAGTTTCCCATTATATTTGGTCTTCACTTTATTAAAGTGAAGGCTCCCCACTGAAGAATTTATACTGGCTTCCTAGATATATAAGTTCTTTATGCGATCCTAAATTAAGGAAAAAGTGGCTAAGGCAACTCATTTTATTAGTAGTAGTAGGCATGAATTAGCAAATTGGTAGGATGTAGACCAGACCATTGATGTTATATGATATCCGTAGCTCAAGTAGGATACCTGTCCTTTATTTCGGTAAAAAAAATATGAAACTATTTGTAAAGTGAAAATAAACTTCACATTGATATATAACAATCTGGTCCTAAATTAAGCAAAAAATGGCTAAGGCAACTCAATTTTTTAGTAGCAGGCATGAATAAGCCAAATCGGTCTATTATGAACCATCAACCATCAATATTTTATGCTATTTGGTATACCAAGCAAATATCCAATTAAATATGACACTTTTTCCTTTCTTTAGGCAAAGATGTAAACTATAACAATAGTGGAAACAACCTTCCCATTAATGCATTAATACTGACAAGGATTAAAAAGTTGATGATTGAATATAATACCTCAAGAAAGAGATTCAAGAAGAAATCTCGCCTTGAACGGTCTCCCATGCGGTTAGCCACCACGGCACCTATTGCGTAAATCCCTCCTCTACCACATAAAAATGTCACGTGCCTGTACCAAAATGATTTTTGTCCGAGCGAAGTTATTTGTACTCTTAAAAATTATTTTAAATATTTCACTATTTTATATATTTATGTGCCAAATTTAAAAAAAATTAAGTTTTACTTGCTATCCTCTTTAAAATACAAAAAAAAAAAATTATCATAGTATATTGATAATATTTCCATAAGTAACATTTTCCACATTAATGTCTGTTTCTTGAAAATATGTACTGAAAACATTTTTTATTAAGGATTTTTTTTTTAATACGGACATGCACTTAAATCATATATTTGAATCATATATTTGAGAAAGTAAAGGGAAAATATGTACTGAAAATATTTCATATTTGTTCTTAAAAATCCACCTAACATTGGTTTGGAAAGAAACCAACCCACTCAATAATTAATAGTGGCAGTATATCAATAAAATCTTGCATACACTTAAACCTTATTTGCTTTTAAAAGTTACAGCTACTCTAAAAAAAATTATAATTATAAAATAAAAATTAATAAAATATAATAATATAATTTTTAAAGAATAATTTTGATAAAATTAATAAAAATATAATAAAATTTTTACTGTATAATTATAAAATTAAATAAATTTTATTTTTAAATTATAATAATTAATATTTATTAAATACTTCAGTGAAATTTCAAATATAACCTCAATAAACATGTAATGAATTACTCAAGTCTATTCTATTTTCATGGAATATTTTGCCTTTTTTTTTTTTTTTCAATTTTAGATGATTTTACAACCTGTAACATTATTGCAAGATATTTCAGCAACGGCCATAAATAATCGGCGAGACAGTGACCTCTCTGATCTCTCAGACTGACACATGACTTCTGTTTCAAATTTTCAATCCCATCAACTTTTACTTTCTTTACAGCTCAAAAGAAAAGCAATCAAACTGTGAAATAGAAAAAGTTAAAAACCAAAATTACCTGGTGGAGTCACGCACGACAGAAGCACACGTGTCAATAATCTCTGCGGACAATAGCAGTTCCTGCTGGTTACCAGTTAACTCGTACGACCTCAAGCAGATGAAAGCTGTGCCCAACAGACCCGTATAAAGAGTCGGGTCCATCCCCCTACCCGGTTCGCCCCCACCACCAGAACCTCTCCGCCAGGTCACCTCCACCACCTACACAAGTTCGTAACACAACATCTGATAGGCTGACTAGTGCTAACAAAATTTAAACTTTGCAGCAAAAAATATTTAATCAATTAATATTACCTGGTCTTTAAGAGACACGGCAGCTTTCAGAAAAGTTTCACATGGAAGGGACATGTTAATGGCGGCCGTTGGATCGACGATGCTGTCGTGATGAAGCAAATCGTGGCGTTCGCCGTTGTTATTATCTTCATGGGCATGGCTGTCCTGAGAAGCAAACTTTACTGAAGACATGTAGTTTATGTATTATTATTATTATTTTTTTTTTCTGAAATGAAATGTCGTGTAGTTTATTTCGATGTTTGTTTTGTTTTGCACTTCAGTAATCGGTCTCGCTCGGGACTAATATATGTATTTTGCAAGTAAACAGTTGCTTAAGATGTGGGCAAAACCTGTGGGCAGAGAGAGAGAAAGAGAGAGAGAATGTGAAAACTAAAAGAGTGAAGTGTCGAGTTGCAGTTGTATGAAGGGAACGGTGATACAATGTTGTACACGTGCTAAGTTTTCAGGTTTTTTACCAATTAATAAAATTGCCAGAGTTTATGATCATTTTTCACATGATTCTATTACGAGTGGAAATGAGTAGGACCAAAAGAAAAGGATAACATATAAAATATCTTCCCATCTTGCTACTTCTATGGTGCATCAGCTGCACCATGCATCAGAAATTATAAGGACCCTTGGATTGGATGGTTGAGATAGCTTTTCAACGAGGGGGGAGGTGAAGGGAAATTGGCTGATTGATAGTAAGTAGTAACCATTAATTTGTTTGTCTTTTATCCGAACCATAAATTCAAATCCGTAGTCCAATCTTATCCTTCTCTCCCTCTCTCTTTTTAATCTTATTTTATTTTTAATTTTGTTTGATCTGATTTTCTTTGCTTCTTTACTAAAATAAAATTTTGTTTGTCCAGGATTATCATGATACAGTATGTTAATGAGACTTAAAAAGCAAACATTATAGATTTATGAGAACAAATTAAAGTTATATCTCTAATCATGGAATTGTTAATATTTAATACATTCAGTGTTACAACAATTAATAAAATTTAGATTTCATAATTAATCTTTTTTTTTTCCTGTAATATAGCATAATCTAATAGGGTCCAGCTATGGTGCAACTATGGTACCGTACCACAGCTGCACCTAACCATTAGATCTAACTATTGTAAAAAATTCAATGACTAGGTAATTAGATTCAATAGTTAGGTACAACTGTAGCTAAGTCCTAATCTAATAATACTTAGAATCAAAATTTGGTAACTCAAAATCTATAGGCTTAGCTATGAGATGGGTAGTCGGAGATAGCCTAGGCTAGCTGGAAAAATTTATTTGAGCCCCATAATTGTTTTAAAATGTTTTAAAAGCATTTGGTAAAATAACTAATCTTTATATTAATCGTTAACACAATCCTTTATAATGTCTATAAATTTAATAATGTTCATATAGTTCCTAATAGAAATCCTATATATATATATATAACTAAACAAAATGAATAACCGGGGCTCGAAGTGGGACATGGAGGGGTCAAAATAGCTCTACTCCGTTTTAAATTAATCGGTCATCGGCCCATCAGATCACCCACCACAAGTTATTGTTACTATTAACGAACAGATCAGCAGCAGCAGGCACCATCTATCTACCAATTTTAAGTTTTCAAACCGAACACGTCACCTCTTGCTTTGTCAGTACATGCCTTGGTAAGAAACTGGGACAGCACCAGTGCAGCCGGTATTGGGAACTAAAATTTAAAGGCAAATTCTATCTTACGTGCATGTAAGATACATGCCTCTCACATGAATAGTGTATATGTGGGACCCACACACTATTCATGTGAGAGACATGTATCTTACATGCATGTAAGATAGGGGATCCCAAATTTAAAAGGCGGCAATGACTCTTGTTAAATGATCTCTTGTCAATTCACGGACTACACGTTGAAGACCCCGGAATACCGTTGATATTTTTGGTGAGAGTAGCACGAATCAGTGATGCATCGAGCTTTATTTATTTTTTTGCCATTTTTTTTTTCTTAACCACAAGGTGGTTCAGAGTGATCCTAATTATAGGAGATACTTTTAAGTCCGTACCACAAGTCAGATTAATCCCCATTTGCACCGGATTAACCCGTAAAGGGTGAAATGCTGATCAAAGTGGTGACTCCATACGAGAACGCGACTTGAACCCCTAACTTCTCTTAAAAAATGAGAGTGTTAAATCACTCACATTAATCAACTTGGATTTTCTTTTTTTTTCTTTTCTTTTATAGGGAAGCTTTTAGGTTAAGTATATAATATTAATTACAATGTCATGATGAAAAGCCATGAAAACCATATTCCACTTGTGTATTTCTTGTTTGCAATTGGCTCTTATTCATTGATTGTAATATTGAATTAACGAGTATTTGTTGACATCTTTATCAATTGATGAGATTCAGAATCGCGGAAGTGATCAGCTGCGTACCACTTCTTTCAGATATAGCACAGTTTCATTAGTTAGATTTTGACACGTTTGTAGTCGCGCTTCGCTTCTTTCGGAGTCGCTGCTTCTAAATCTCCAGATACTTCCTTCTTTTTTGTAAAATTTTAGTCTGTTTAGTTGGTTTTATTAATAATCTATTTTTAATAATAAAAAAATAAAAAATCGTAAAACAAATTCTATTCTTTGATTCTTAAAACATTAAGCGCAATACTAATTAATCGCAGTCCATAGGAATAAGGAACCAGTTGAAGAAGACGCGGATATTACTTTTATCCGCTACCTGAAAATGGTCAACGATTGCAGCGAGTCCGTCGGACCACTTCCTCTGTGTTTTGCATTCCAACGAGCGCCCCCAGTTTGAACATTCAGAATGTTTTCCAATATTGTCAGTTTCTCATTCCTCTAGAAGCTTACAACCAAACCTGTCACAACTCAAAACACTTCCCTAAAAATAAAATTTCTTTACATAATTTTCCCCTTTCTATGCTAAATTTTTGTGTAATTTTACAATCTATATATCCATACAATGGCTTAAGCTGTAATATTCAATGGTTGTGAGGTAGCAACTCCCCGTATTTAATGATTATGATAAACTGTAGAACTGAATCAGAAGGAAATAAAGGATGTGGAATTGCTTAAGCCTTCACGGCATTAAAATTCTTGTAGCTCAAGTTGTATTCTAGATTTCTAGCACAAGGGAAACAATTTACACTTTTTTTTTTTTAAAAAAAAAAAAAAAAGGAAAAATGGGAACCAAGTAATAAACTGGAAAACATTTCTTCCAATATTCTTGTGTGTTAAGTCTTTCATATACATATAAATATATCCTGAAAGGGAGCATGTACACAGAGTAATTACAGCTCCAAGTTTCATTTGTACGAAAAAGCTAAACCAGCAAACAACTATAAAAAATCAAAATACAATGTATATATATATTATGTTTATTCCATTGATGGGTCTTTTTTATGAGGAACCCTTCTCATTAGTAGTATATCTCCAAATCTCCTTATCAATGCTTTCTTTTTTCTTGTGTTTCTATCACCGTCGGGATCATCTAAATGCGTACCCTCTAGATTATCTAAATCATCTGGAATTATTGTTTTCCCATCATCCGAGAAAGAAACCGAAGAATTCTTCCGATGATGGCTTGCTGAGCCCGGTGAACGTACCTCAAATATAGAGCCTCGAAGTGGGTCAGCCTTACTAGATTCCTCATCTTCAGGCTTAAGTTTATTAGAAAACTTTGCATTCTCGTTTGCAACCTTGTGTGCATTCTCATCAGCAACCTTGTGTTTAAATGGGATTTTTACGTCCCTGACACTGATACTAAAACTTTCAAACAGTTTCTTGCCATTGCCATTGCCATTGCCATCTTTATTCTCCTTGTCCAATGAGTTATCTGCCTTTAGTTTCTTGCCTTCTTGTGTTTCCTCCAATTTCGACTCTTTGGAAGATGATTCAGAGAGCAACTTCTTCAATTCCTTCATACTTTCAATATTTGCAGCTTCATTCATTTTAAGGTCTTCGTTTTCTCGGCAAATAAAGTTTAAAGCTTCTTCCTTGGCATGCAAGGCATCCTGAAGCCGAGCATTTTCTGCCCTAGCAATCCCAGAAGCTTCTTTTGCAACATTAGCCTCATTTATGGCTTGCTTAAGTATATCGCGCAGTTTTAGAGTCTCCTCCTTTGCTGCCCTGGTTGTGTTCTCGGCTTCTTTAAGCGACTCGAGCATGGCCTCATGTTCCTGTTGTGCACCGTCTCTTTCCTCTTCTGCTCTCTTGATACAATCAACAAAACGAGTCTCTTTCTCATTCCAAGCCAAAAGTGATTCTTCAGCTTCCAATGTTAACCTATCGGCAGTGTTTCTGTAAAGGTCGGCTTCTTTCTTCAGCTCATCCAACTGCAACTTATGGCTGTCCTCAATGTTCTTGAGCTTCAGCTTCAATTCTTCAGACTCAGCTTTTTTCACTTCAAGCTCTGCTTCAGTTGAGGTAAGTTTTTCCTTAGCTTGGCTTGCTTCTAATGCAACTTCTTTCAGTGCTAATGCTAAATCATCAAGAGCCTTCTGGTTATTCTCTTCCGCCCCAGTAACCAACTTCAGTTCATTCTTTAAAAACCGTACCTCCTCAAGTAGACTGCTGACCTTCAACAGGGACTCCTTCTCGTTCTTTTCTGAAATAGCAAGCTTATCTTTCGCCAATTGAAGCTCAGAATTAAGAAATTCAACAGTTTCATTTGTACCCGCAAGGCCACTTTGAGATGCATTAAGATCTCTAGACTCCAATTTCTTCAACTTTTCACGAAGAGAGTTGATTTCAAACTTTGATTCTTCAAACACAATCATTGTTTGCTCAAGCTGTTTGGTCTGGGCAGAAAAGGAATCAAACATCTTTTTCTCGGATTCCTTCCTTTTCTCCACTTCCAGCTCCAGTTCCTGAAGCTTCTTCTTGCTTTCAGAGTACAAACTCATGGCATGAGCCTCTGATGACTTTGCATTACTCAAGGTCCCTTTTAACTCATCCAAAGAAGCATCTTTCTCCACCAGCTTAATCTCCCATTCTTTTTTCAATGATTCAATGTTCTTTTCTTTTACCTTCAATTCTTTACTTAATGTTTCATTCATTGTGTATATGTCTGCAGCCTTCCTGGTGGACATAGTTTCACTAAGCCTCATGTTGGCCTCTTGAGCCATCCTCTTCATCTCATGAAGCTCATCGAGGGCTCGATCTCTTTCTTTTTCTGCAGCATCCAATCGATCCTTTGTCATCTTAAGCGTATCCTCAACAGGTCTCATGTACTGCTGCATCTCCGAAACTCAGAACAATCGGTTTCTAACACAAATAAATTAGAGTTATACATGAAGATCATACTCGATGAAAAAAAAAAAAAACACCACTTTTACTTTGATTAAAACCAAATTCTAAACCAGCCTGATCTGGGCAGGATTCTAAACTCAAAGGCAATAAAATTGATAATCGAAAAATTAATACAAAATGCGTGACAAAACACAATTCAAGATTCAATCCATCAATTGCTTATAGAACAAGCAGTAAACAAAAACAAAAAGAAAAAGGCCTTACCTCAGGCAAATCGTGATCTTTGACCCTGAAGGGATTTCCCTTGGAATTATACAAGTATTCCGCCTTGAAAGAGTTCTGTTTTATATTAGACAAAACCAATGAAGGGTGCCGTCGTGGGAATTTATTAGACCCAGATAATAAAATCAAATTTTTTGGTCTTTTTTGACGAATTCAACAAGCAAATAGATAACTTTATTTTTAAAAAATAAAAAATAACAAAAAAACAAACATCTGATATTATGTACAACGAGAGCCCATTAAGGCTAAAAAGTCTAAGAACGACTAAAGCATGAAGAGCAGCTTGGAGCTTCAAACTTAGCCTCTGGGGGGTTTTTGTATGGTAACAAACCTTTTTCTGTTGATCACCCAATATCCATAATTGGAAAATCAGTAAAAAGGTTTAGCACAAATAGATTGAGTTTGTAGGAGAATCCGAGGTTGTCGGGTATATTAACTAAAAAATAAGAAAAATCAATGATAGCTTTGGGCTGAACGGTTTGGAAATGCGAGAGACCGGTCGGTTACTCGGTTGCTTGGCTTGGTATTTGGATTGTAGCAGTTTGGCGGGGAATTTAAGAAAATGTTGGTTGGATGGAGAATATTATTCATTATTCAAATAAGCATTATTGTATCTTGATTTTGACCCGCATCTCCTCTCCTTATTCGGCCGGTTGACAATGACGTGGCATGTTTTAATACGTATTTGGCGGCCACTAGTCTTAATTTATTATATACGGGTAATTTTTAAGGTCGTTCCTAAAATTTGACGTTTTAATACGTATGAATATCCTTCGTTTACCCACTTTAAACAAAACAACAATTTGCTGGGATAATCAGTCATATTAGGCCAAAATAGTAGCTTCATTTTGCTGCCAATAAAGCACGCTGAATGTAGCCGCCGTTAAAAGAGTATCAGCCAACAATAGCAGCTACAATGTCTGTACCCAGTCTCAAACAGGCGCTTAAGTCTGATGCGGTTCAGCAGATGCAATGATTCTTTGAGGTTCGTTTTGATGCAACAACACAAATACATCAAGTCCAGGGTCCATGTTCTCGAACATCATTGTCTCAGGATAGCACTTGTGTTCCAGGAAGTTCAGAATTACAGCATTTTTCATTCATCTTTTACAGAATCATGCTTCACCTTGATAATGCCTGTGCATTAATTGTTATCAGAGACCACATCAACCTCCGCGTTTCCCTCCTGTCAAGCATTTCCTCTGTGTTAAGCTGAACTAGTTTTAGTCACTCCTAACAAATATTACTTTTCCACCAGGAGCCCACTAATATCAAATAAGTTATATGTTAATCAAAAGAGCTCCATGAGGTAGCAATTTCTACAAAATCATCCACGGACTTCATTTGTACACTAGCCCTCTTAAGTTCCAAATGAATCTTATCAATACATGGATGAGACATGTCACCTCCCAAGAAATAATGCACTTTGTTACCAATTTCAATCCAACTATAAGCACATTGCTTAGTAACTCCTTGCTCTTTCATTAGAAGCCGCACTCTTGTCACATCTCTCCACATGCCAGCTGCAGCATATAAGTTGGATAACATAACATAAACTGCAGAATTCTGAGGATCCAATTCCCTCATTTTCTTAGCTGCTAGTTCCCCTAATTCCACATTTAAATTAATGACACATGCGGCAAGAAGCGAACCCCAGACTCCTGTATCTGCTTCAAATGGCATGCCTTGCGTTATCTGCCAGGCCTTCTCCAACTGCCCTGCTCGACTCAATATATCAACTAAGCAAGTATAGTGTTCAGAGCTAGGGATAATTCCATAAACTTTTACCATCAATTCAAACAAATCCATGCTCTCGTTCACCTTGCCTGCATGACCACAAGCAGACAATAAACTAAGAAAAGTAATCCCATCTGGATCAAAGCCATTCAATCCCATCTGGCTGAAGAAAATAAGAGCTTTCTCATAGTGGCCATGTTGCGCAAATGCTGCAATAATTGTATTCCACGAAACAAGATTAGGACTGTGTATTTGTCTAAAAGCTAGTTCAGAATCAAGGATGCCCCCACATCTGCTGTACATCGTAATAACAGCATTACAAACAGACACATTTGCTTCAAACCCATTTCTTATAACGAGAACATGACTTTGTCGTCCTTCGTTCAGCAATTGAAGAGCAGAACAGGCAGTGAAAACTGAAACAAGAGTCGCGTCATCTGGTTGCATATCCATTTTAATCATCCCCGAAAATAACCTCAATGCTTCTTCAGCAACACCATTTTGCGCATAACCTACAAAGTATAACGGCAACAACAACTAGCATATCAACTTTCCCATTTGAGTAATTTAAAGACCTTCATGAACCATGATTACAAAATATAAAACCAGTTCTAAGACCTCTGCAGTTACTTCCAAAATTGGGCTAACAATGGATGCGTACCAGCAATCATTGCATTAAAAGACACACAATCTTTAGGCTGAATTCTTTCAAACAAAAGTCTAGCATTCTCCAGCATCCCCACTTTACAGAAACCCGTGATCATAGAGGTGACCACAAAAACATTTTTGTCATAATCCGGCATCCGATAAAACAATTCTCTCGCTTCACAAAACCTCTCGTTCTTCACGTACCCGGTAATCATCACCGTCCAAGAAACGACATTTTTAAATGACATGTAATCAGACAAAGCCCTAGCCTTATCAACCTCTCCTTTCTTCATAAAACCGTCAAGCATTGCAGTATAAGAGATCACATTCCTCCTGGGCATCTGCTCAAAGAGCCTGGTAGCTTCCTCTAAGCGACCATGTTTTAGAAAACCTGAAATCATTGCGTTATAAGTGGCAGTATTTCTCTCGGGCATTGCTTGAAAGTAGTCGAAGGCATCGTCAATCCTGTCATTGTCGATGCAGCCAGCTATCATGCAATTCCAAGAGACTATGTTCTTAACAGGCATTGATTGAAACAAATTCTTTGATTCTTGAAGAAACCCGTTCTGCCAATAGCCAGTGATGATGGCATTCCATGTAATGACATCTTTTGTAGTCATTTGATCGAACAGTTGGCGCGCAGCAGATATTTTGCCAGCACGAGACAAAGCACTGATCTTCGCATTGTTTACGAACACATATTGAGTTGAAAATAGCCGGATTAGACAATTGGATGAGTGAGGAGTAAAGTTACCGCAACTGTCAGGAGTGCTGAGTATTCGAAGTATGGGCGGGAAAAGGATACGTTTAAGATAAGTTTGATGGAAATAGCTATTGCAAAGCATGGGCGCCTCCCAGGTGGTTTTGATTAACACTCTGGCAAAGGCAGGGATATCATTATTTCTCTTTAAAGTATTACTGAGTGAGGACAGAGGACACCAATCAAATTAACAGGGTCCCGCCGAGTCCTTCCCCAAATGTCTCTGTGTTTTCATGGTCTAAGGGGAACACTATATATGCCTGGAAACAACCCTAATCCCTGTTATAGGTTTAATATGCCGCAAATCGAGGTCCAATTTTGATCAGTATTCATAAATAAAGAGAGAGAGAGAGAGAGAGACTATTAGCAACCCTCCAAAATTCCCTTAAAACCCTTTTTCTATTACAATTATATTTAAAGACAAAAATAATTATCAATTCATCTATTTTAATATTTTATCCCTCTTCAAACTTTTTTTTATTTTCTTCCCATAAAAAATCATCTGTATTTTTGTTTTATTCATTAATTAACATATTCTATTCATTATAAGTTTATAACAAATCCACAATTTGCCAAGCAAATTATAGTACAATATCGATTGTTCTTTGCTTTATAAGAAGGGACATTTTAGCCGAGGAAATAAAAACCGTATATCAACAATGAAATTTAATTACTCAGCTTCAACTACAATGATCTCATATTTGGTTTCTTCTAACTGCTCATTGATGATAGTCACACAGCATCCTGCATAATTCTAATGACTTCCTTTAGTATGCTCTAATTCCACCTCATTAGTTCCAGTATCTTCTGTTATCCCCTTTCCAACTTCTTAAATTTGTAACTCATCATCAAACAAATTATAAAAGGCTAATATATCTTGGTATTTTTTTAATGAATTGTTTGAATCTTGGTGTTTTCTTTTTTATCTTTTCCACAATTTTTCATTCGGATTTGCTTCATAATCATACTAAAACTTTTTGCATCATAATTCTAAAGATATTGAATCTAATTCACTAATTTGTATTAAGAAGTTTATCACCCTCATAAATTTTGTGTGGAGATTAATATAATAAGACTCTAAAATAATTTTAGTAGTGAGAAAATATTAGGAAATCGAAAAATTAATAAATTAGAAACAAGGGGTAATTTAGGCATTAAGTGGAATACTAGTGATAAAGAATTCTTAGAGGGGTGCCAATAGTCCAGCTCAAAAGAGATAAAATAATTAAGTTCCGTTTCTGCCCTCAAATACCTCCTTAATGCCTTTTATATTCTGCCAACAGGCTTTCGAAAATATTCAGCAAGCATTTAGCTTTGGCATGCAAATGTAGAGAAATAATATGCCACAAATCACCTGCTCAAATATAAATTAGGCCACAATATGGCGTTAAATTAACGAACATGTTTTCTCCTACCTTTTTGCTCTTAATAATCTAGGTGAAATAAGTCATCAAAATTAAATCTTTTAAGGAAAAAAAAAGATTAAAGAGAAAATCCTAACCCCTACCTAGCAGCTACGAGCCTACCAGAACCAATCTGGCCATTCAAGGCGACCTACTTCACGTAAGCCCACCAAAATTAATATTAACCATTTATTGAAAAGAAAACTCCGTCATATCATTTCACTATCTAGTAATGGGTATCCAAAAAATTAAAAATCAAATTACATAATCAGTTATTATAAATAAGAGGTGAGAGTGCAGGGCTAAAAGAAATCTGTCCACGAATCGAACAGTTGCGTAGGAAGCTCCAATTTCATTGTGAATTTGCAAAGTCTTGCTCAGAAATTACAATCTCACAGTCTTTGATAATCTAAGTTAAGAGTGGCTTCATTGTGAATTTGCATAGTCTTGCTCAGAATTTCCAATCTCACAGTTTTGATAATCTGGGTCCAGAACTCAGTCACTCTGACTTCAATAATACCACACCATTACAATTGAGTTCAATGAAATGGTGAAGAAACATCAATATTTTTTTTTATTATTCAACAAAAACATTGAATCAATTTCATAAAAGAAAAATAAATAACAAACTAAACTTAGATTAGAAGCAAAATAATAGAGATGTTCAACACCACCACTATTGTGGCAACAGGTATCCAAAAGAACACATAAAAGCCAGTCTCTTATGGCGAATTAAAATCCCCATCATCAACAAATAGACATTATAAAACACCACCAAAAACAAACCCAGATGATGACAAAAGCCATATTCTAATAACTACTGGAATCCTACCCCTATCTACCCCCACCAACCCCCACGTACAAATTAACACATTACAACTTCCCCCTTCCCTTCCAGTCATTCAATTGAAGCAAGCAGCAATTACGCTTAAGCACGCTCGCCACGGATCCTACGGGCAAGCTGTATGTCCTTGGGCATAATAGTGACACGCTTTGCATGAATGGCGCAGAGGTTAGTGTCCTCGAAGAGACCAACAAGGTAAGCCTCCGCTGCCTCCTGCAGGGCCAGTACTGCATGGCTCTGGAAACGCAGATCAGTCTGCAAAACAGACAACAAAATAGCTATTAACCGTCTATCAAGAAATCTTGGGAACTCAATTTAAAGATAACAATCAAAACGATAATAAGGTACCTTAAAGTCCTGAGCAATTTCACGAACAAGTCTCTGGAATGGGAGTTTCCTGATAAGCAGCTCGGTACTCTTCTGGTACTTGCGAATTTCTCTGTACAAAATTACCCACAAAAATTAGACAAGAACAACTAAAGCTATACAACGGAGATTTAAATTAGAGAACGAACCGAAGGGCGACGGTTCCAGGACGGTAACGATGAGGCTTCTTAACACCACCGGTGGTGGGCGCAGACTTACGGGCGGCCTGTAAAACAAATTCACAACATAAATCTTTTAACATACTGAAAGAAACAAACATAATTAAGCGAAGAATAGTGAAATGAAACAAACCTTGGTAGCAAGTTGCTTCCTAGGAGCCTTTCCTCCGGTTGACTTACGTGCAGTTTGCTTGGTACGGGCCATCTGTACAGATTACAATCACCGCTTAATTTAAACCAATTCTTGATCAGATCTTAAATAAACGACAACCCTACGGATTACACAAGCGATTTCAAGAATAAGTCAAAATCAAAAACCCTAAATTGACAAATTCGCCGGTAAGAGGAGAAAGCCAACACGATAAGAATGATGACACGGCAAAATCACAAGATTTGTTTTTTTCTAAATAAACAAAAAAAAAAACCTAATTAACAAAAAACAAAAGGACGTACCTCTGAGTTTCTTCAACTCTTCCACTCAATTTCTCTCTCTAAAAATTTGCTTTAAAAACTGAAAAAGGTAGCGGTTAAGGCGTTTATATAGAATGAAGAAAGGTGAATGGGATCACGGGATTGGACGGTCGCGATGCGCTATCCGTGTGTTTTTCTTGTACGAAATCTGACGGCGTGAGAAGGCGTAAGATGTGTTTTCTTGGGTTAAGTGGATGGTCACGATGTGATTTTAGAATGATGACGCGGATCGTCAGTGCTAGTTACTCGATTCCTATTGGTTATAGAAGGAAGTAAAGAGTTTTTGAGTTTTTTAAGTATTGCCTACTGTTAAGGAGGTCTAACTCACTAATACGTGTCGGTGTTGGAGAAGCCAGAGCGGGCGGAAGTCGGTTTCTTGAGGAGTCGTTTGAAAAATATATACGGAATGGTTTATTATTGTTTCGCTACTTACAGAATTGTGAAATATCAAATTATTATAAGAAATATAATTTTTATTAATTTTTTATGTATTTTACTATAAAAGATAAAATTAATATTTTAATAGTCAATTAATAATTTTAAGCGAAAAGAAGTAAAATAAAAAGTTTTACAAACTTACAGTAAAATGAAAGAGAACAATATTTTTTAGTTGGAAGCTGCTACCTTACGTTGCATGTAAGGTACAGTCTCTCACAAACTCAGATATGGATCTCACTTGAACCCACCATCCTTGTGAGAGGCTGTACCTTACATGTAATGTAAGGTAGCAAAAGCCTACTTTTTATAGTCATTTAATATTTTACAATTCTTGAAATAATAAACTAATAATAACCATATGTGGAATTATGAGAAAGTAAAGGATCCGCTGACAAATACTTGTTTCTTTATTTGCCCTGTTTTGACTTTTCGTCAATATTTTTCCTGAGACTTGTGATTCTTTTCCAGCACGTTATGTCTAATTAATTTGATTGCTTCAAGTTCACTCTAATTAATTAATTAGTAGTTCCAGTATCACCGTGTCATAAAAAAATAAAACTTTGCAGAAACAATAATTACTAATATTTAACGTATTGCATTCAATTAGATTTTCAATTAAATTTTAAATATTTTTGGTTTAATTTTTATATATAGAAGGAAATAGTGGCATTTTCATATAATTGCGAGTTTACAAGTTTCTTGACTGAAATATCATTCCCCCCCATTAAAACAAAACAATAATATAAAACAACAGCAATAAGCCAATAATTAAAGTTTCAACAGGTTTCATCGCAGAAATTTTTCTATTCAATGATCAAAACCATTATCCAATGCAAAATGACAGTGTACTGGGAACTTTCTTCCAAAAAACCAGTCTGGCGCAATTTTTATTAAGTTCAGATGCAAATAGAATTCAAATAGAAAATACAATTCTGATCTCTTAGAAAGAAACTTTCCGTTTCTAAAGTGAAATGGTTACAGCTACCAAAACCGCATGAACAATAATCATTTACAGTTTTACACCTTGTCTGTTCAGCGTCTTCTTTCAGAAAAGACGACACAATGCAGGCCGAGCAGTCAAGAGAGGAAAAAGAATACATTTCATTTCGACTACCTAATTTTCCTTTACAGAGGTACAAAAAAATTGGTACTAATGCATACAACTCTTAACTTAACACGGGAAATAACAATCTCGTACACCAAGAGCTCCCTGAACAACTAACCCGAAATGCTCAAACAAGCCCTTAAAATTATCAAACACCCTCGTCTAATCAGCAAGGCAAACCATACGGTGTCAGATTCCAGACTCAAGAATCAGTGAGGTTGCACTAGCAATAAAATAAGCAGCAGCAACCATGCAGGACCTATTGCCTAATTTTAACAGAGTAGTTTTGTCACCTTATATCCCACCGACTTACCCAGAAATGCCAACTGGTCCAACTTCCAAGGGCCTATAAATACTGTTAAACTAAATAAAACTTGACCACCATATGGTTGCAGCATATCATACAGATTTTTGCAAGACATTTATGGTCCTAATCATGCGTCACTCAAGTGGAAATAGTCGGCAACTCCCAGGTGATTAGCAAGCCGCCGAACACAGGATTGCACAACATCCGACTTTGGAGAGAAACAGCTGGGAAGTTGGGGCAGGCAGACAGGCAGATATTCCTCACTGGCTTCTGGAGGGAAGAAGTGAAAAAACACACAGCGGCAAAGTATAAATCTGAAGACAAAACAGATCATATTTTATAAGAATATAATAACTAAACAGCCAAAATATAAGCAAGAGTACTAACAGACTATCAATCTCATTCAGACAAAAGCCCTTAGCCGTTTCTTCCTGCAATACCCAGCAGTCCCATCACTTAAGCTCTACACTTGTTCCAAAGTGGAATCCATCTTTCCATTGGACGCAAAACATATAATTAACCAATCAGATACAACCATTCTGCTTAAGTCATAAAGTTCTTTACCTAAGAATAACCCGCCGTAGAAATGGATCAGACAGAACTTGTGCCCAGACCAAATCCAAGCTGGTGGATGTACAGAGAAGAACTTCCCATTCAGAGAAAGAAGTGGAGAGTATACTTTCTGCGTCATTGTAAATGTCCTAGAACATAAAAGCACAAGGAAATAAGAGTAATTGTTTATACAATAAACCATTGGGAGGATCAGAACATTTTGCTATTGACTTACAACATTAGCATCTGATGAGGAAATGCCAACCATTTGACAGAAAGCTTGTAGAGGAGCAGTCAAGAAAAATGTAAACTGACTTCCATATTGTGTTGTATCAGCACTCGACGGATCCTTAAATGCTGGCCTCAAAGGTGAAAGCAGCAGAGCAGCAGTTTCTCCCTTTTCTGCACCGTGTATGACCTGGAATCATTCAAAAGCCAAACGCAAGGAAATGTACAGATTAATTAAGATTTCAAAGGCCAAAGATGAAGGAAACAACAGAAAGAAAAAGAAAAAGGAAATCAGAAATTCCGACAAGTTTTGCAAAACCATGAATAATTTTGCCTTGCAATATACACTCAGCAGAGAATGGCATTCAAATATGACTTTACTGGTAGTTAGAATTGCATTTAGAAACAACTTAATAGTGAGGTCAATAGCGTCATGCAATCCTTAGAACTAATGGTCACTACATGCCAATTTATTAATTCAAGATGGTTCAATCAATAACAAAAATATAATGTTAAATCTTGCTACATATTACATATGTTTATAAATATATTACGAGAGAGCATCCATTAATTGTCCAATCCTATCTCTCTTAATTGATTTGCGTTGAACCATTATTAAGGTAACCAAGAAGTCCCACAACCAACCAAGATATGTTCAACCACTCACAAGAACACATAACAGGTATTTTTAGCGCTCCACATAATTCGAATCTCGAGAGGTCTGGCTATGCTCCTCCTCCTGAGTTCTCACTTTATCAAAACCACCCGTTCAGGTTACTTCTAGTAAACTAAGGGTCTGTTTGGCACTGCTGTCAGACAGCAACAGCTGCAAAGTGTTTGGTTAACACTTGCAGCAGTGGCTTTTAAGCCAAGGTGATTTTATCCAACAATTAGTTCACAAAAACTTATATCTTTACTAGTTTTGTCAAAAATATATTTAAAACTCAAATTTACCAAACACAATCAACTTCTATTTAGGAGCTAGAACCTTTTTTCATAGCAGTTTCAGCTTTTAAGTCATAGCACCTCAATTCCAATTACCAAATTGACCCCGGCTTGAGGGAAAAGAAAACAAGATAAAATATAGAGATGAACTCATTTTTTTGTTGTAAGCTAATCTATATTTAGGAACTTTTTAACCATAAGTTTGAAAATTCAAATGCATAAAAAAAGTGAAACTAGGGCAATCACAATTGAACTCCTGTATAATTCTTTATCCTTGAACCACTCTAAAGTAACAAAAGGCAAAAAACTCCAAGCAGAAAAAGAATCATGGCCTTGAATAGAAGAATAACTGGAACTCACATCCTTGTGAGCCTTTTTTCTTATTCAGATTTTCATGATATCTTATCCTAGCAAATTAATTCTTCAAAGATGTTTCAGATTCAGAAAGAAATATAGAGAGAAAGGGTAGCAGCTGCATTTGCATGTAAGCATACATATCTAACTCAGCAGTTACAGCAGAACAAGTCATGAATCAGTCTAGTATAATCATAGTACAGTGTATGACAGCTGAATATTCTACATAAACTATATATAATTGTAGACAGAATCGAAATTGCCCGAAAAGCGAGAACAAGTTATGACAAACCTGCCTTGAATGCATGGCTGATGTCACTATCAACAATCAAGAATAATGGTCTCCGCGTAAAAGGAAGTATATCACCTGGGTAGAGGTTATTTCGATCTGCAAACCCAGTAAAACCATATAACAAAGGAAAAGAACTATAAAAAGCTATTTGAAATTGAAGCATAAGAGAAAGTAAACAATGGGCAAGAACAAAAGTGAAACCAAACACAAACCCTCACAACACAGACTAGATATGACATAAACTAACTGTAGGTGCCTACCCCCATTTCCTCGAGGACCCAACCACAGATAATTTTCATAGCAGTCACTTGACTCTTTCTTGCCATTTACATGATATTCAGGTATAGAGCTATTTTGTTTCTGGGAGATCCGAGAAACAATTTTGCTGCTTGAAGATTTCCTTGATCCTCCAGAATGTTCCCCCTGAGGAACATTACTATGACCAGCCTTCCCTGTAGAATGGATAATTGAGATGACAAGGACAAAAAGTGGGAAATCAAGGAAAATATAACTTGGTTGAACTTTAAACAAGAAAAATGGAAGCAAAAAAGACCTGAAGACGATAGATATAATAACATAATGCTCTCTGGAGGGAGCTCCTCACAGACGGTTGCAATAACCTGTCAATGCATCATTAATCAAATATTAACCTTAATAATTACATATCCATACCAAAGACTGCAAGAAACTGAAAGAATGATTTAAGTGCGCACTGCACACATCCTATATAGAAAACTAGATCCAGATCTTTACAACACACAGACAAAAGACACATGCTGTGTAGAAGAAAACCATTACAGTGCAAACGTTGCTACAAGATCCATATGCACAATGTTGAGAAAGGAATCAGGCTTTTTATTCCCAAAAAAAAATATTAATATCTCTATGACATATATACGACAGAAGATCTACAGATGCAAGCAGATAGACCACCAAAAACGTTTTCAATCAAATGCAGAAGCAAGCTAACTAGTTTACATAACAGACCATGTTAACTGCATTATATTCAATATAATGGCTTGAAAACTCACCGCTAACAAATGTGTCGCAGACGGGCGATAAAGAACAGCCTTCCTAGGATTTGGAGGTAAGCTTGGATCAGTCATATCTGCCACAAAGTTTATATCTATAACTCCAGAGGTCCCTGAATGATCAATTGAAGCACCAGAATGATCATTGGGTAGAACAGGGCGCTTTTGGTAAAAAGATCCGGTTGGCTCCCATTCCAAACATTGCAACATTCTATAAGTGTCCAAAGTAAGTTCAGCAAATTTAACCTGAAAATGGAAACACATTTACAACTAAGTTAGATTTCTCCCTGCAGAGAATACTGCCAATATTAAACACCAAATGTTCTAAAATTATGACAAGCAACAATCTAGTTAAAGAGGGGAAAAGAATTACCTCATTTCGGTGATAGCTTGTCAAGATTGCATCCTTAAATTTCAAAACCTTCTTGGCGTGGAAACGTGCCACATATGGAAGAGAAGCTGCATGAGAATCAAACATAGCACAATAACGCAATGGCCTGATATATGCAAAGGCCGTGTCAACTTTAGTAAAGCGGACAATTTCTTGAACCACTATCTTCCATTCTTTGAAGTTTGTTTCCTACAAAGAAAAAACCCAAGTAACCCTGGTTGCATCTTGACAAACGTTACTACTGGATGACAAAGTCAAGAAAGCATGAAATTATAGCATTCCTCAAACTTTGTCATGATAAGTTTTGATTGATTTTCACCTATAATGATTTGCATGCTTAATTATGAGAAATAGAAAAGCAAAAATTTATGCTTCTATACTGCTGTACGCTTTTGATTACATTTACTTGCAAATCATGAAAGTAACATATAAACCTCCTCTCGCAATTTCCAATCAACAATTCCCACATAGCAATTGATGGAGACAATTATAACAACCAAAGGGAACAAAATCAATCAAAGCGGGTGAACCAAATCTATTGTTCTAGTCTTCCAGACATAATCTGTTAAAGGTTCTCTGAATCATTTGGTGCAGGTGATATATGCTACTTGAAGAGAACATAAAGAGTGAGAAATGGCCATTGGAGCATCCAATTCCAATAAGCTTTTGGCCTGTCAGGTTTACATCTCATTAGATGTTAGATCAAAAGAACTCTCCTTGCACACACACTCTTTCTCTAAACATTGCCAGACCATCTTGTCAGTAAGTTACTTAACAGTGTTAGCAATCAAAAAAATATAGAATTTGAAATATCATAATTAACAACTTGAGTCAAACGTTTTGGGCCCAGTCAGTTTCTCCTAAATAAAAATGTAGGCCAAACTTCCTTCTGCCAATTTCATTACAGAGTAGAAAAGTACTTTCTTGGATTCTGATCTGAGTCTGATTTGCCACCTTCCTTCAAATATACAATCGTCAAATGCAATTCTATCTCTAAGTGAAATCAATGATATCACCATAAAAATGGTATTTAATAAAAAAATTATACATGGTAAGCTCCACAAAAAGGGAAAAAAAATATTTTTTAAAAAAAAAAAGTAAAAGAAACCTCAGAACAAAATCAATCAGCTACAGAATATTTGAGTGGTAGAAGATTTAAAACCTTAAGTTTTAGGAAAAGAATAAAAAAATATATAAACATAAAGCAACGTGCAAATCCATTTACCGAAACACCCATCAGAGATAATATAATTGTTAGAACTAATAATTTAGAGCCTCCTCGGTGTTTCTAATACTCAATTTACTTCCTCAAGGATAGCAGAAAAAACCAGGTGGGAAGCAAAACTGAACCATTCATCCCTTTCTCTTATCATCGTATTTTCAATTTGAAAAAAGGGGAAAACAAAAAGAAAAACAAAAAAAGTAATTTGTGCAGTAGCAAAACTTAAATCCGCCAAAAATAAAAATAAAAACTCAACCTTATACTTGTTTAGTAACAACAATCTAAAAAAAAAAAATCGATTTAAAACTTTTTATCCATTATATAATTCCTGTACATCTTTCACAGCCAACAAACAGAGCTATTAACACTTCAAAAGAAAGCAAAATTAAAAATTGAAGCTTGAATTTACCCGAAAATTGGCGTTGCAATCATCGACCAAGTCCCTGAAGCGGTCGACGAGAAACTTGACCATCTCAGTCCGGTTTAAAATCAAAGAAACCAGCAAAAACCGAGCATAAAACCTCAGCTCCTTAAACCTAACTCCCAGTTGCTTAACTTTCGCTCCCTCGAAATATTTCCTACTCAAAATGGCCTCGTAAAACACATAAGCCTCAACAATAAACCTGGCCTCGCTCGTCCTCATGTACTGGTTGAAGTACAGCTGCCCGATCCGGCTGGCGATCTCGCCAATCTCCCACCGGTTCAGACCGGAGGCAACGAGCTTAGCCCGGTTCTCTTGCTGGTACTTCCATAAGCGCATGTAAGCTTTGAACACCTTCTGGAAGTAGTGTTGGTTTTGGGATCGGTGGCCGTACAAAGGAAGGTCGCGGACTCTGGCGAACTTGCGGTCCGCGCTTTCGATAAGAGCGCGAAACGTTTGAGAAACGACTTCGTCTTGAGACATGAAGGTCGAAAAAGTCCCCCCTAATAATGCTTGCCGCTGCTATAACTACTAGGTGTCCATCGGGAAATGAGAAATATGGTTTTAGAGTTAGCCTTAGAGAGAGAGACGGGAAGACGAAGATGTACGCTCCGCTTTTGGGTGGTGTGAACCTTGTGAGCTATGAATTTTGTTTGTGAGGTGTCAGCATGAAATTCTGTTTTGTTTTAAAAAAGCGTCTATTTTTATTGTTCGGATTTTGTTAGTCGGTTAGTCCCTTTCTTTTTCTTTTATTCGTTTATTTTTCCGGAAGTTGCATTTACTGTTTCAGTGGGTTAACGGTGGCTGGCCCTCGCGCTGGCGGCGTCGGAGATTTGGATGTGAGTCGAGGGTAAAAATTTATAATTTACTTAAAATAAATTTATTTTTTGGATAAAACTGTGGTGTAACTGTGGTACCGTGCCACAGTTGTACCAAACTGTTAGATTTTCACTTATTTAAATGGACCTCACTCATTTAAGTGGATCTAACGACTGGTACAACTGTGGCACGATACCACAGTTACACTGTAGCCTGACCCTTATTTTTTATATTATTTTAGTTGAAAACTATTAGTGTTATTAATTAATTTATATATATATTGAAATAAGATGGACGAAATTCAATCAATTTTTTTTTATTTGCACCTCCACACGATTCAAATTCAGGCCAACATACATATATGTATAATATATCAATTTAGGTGGACTAGTTTACTACATTTAATTAGTTCTATTAATAAATAATTAGGATGGTTACAACTAAAAACCTTACACTTGAAAAATATTATGTTAAATTATTAGTCACTACCCCCACCGTCATATTAAACTATTGGTCGCTACCACCCACTCATGGCAACAAAGTTTAAACTCTAAATTTTGTGTACCACGAAATTTTTTATTAGTTAAACAGTGCTTTTTTGTATATTGATTTCTTTTTTTTTTTAATCCATTTTGTGGCAAGTTTTATATATTGTTTTTAGGACATTGCTAGAAACACTTTCAATACAACAAATTTTAGAAAGTGATATGCTATAATAATTGTCGAATTATAACATCACATACGTAACTCTTTTTTTTTTTTAAGAATCATGACGTAGATAACTTATCTCTTCTTTATATAGTTGCATTAATGCATTTATTATTACGTAGTTTTTTATGTGCCATTACTCACAACAAAAGGCAGCGTATGATTTCAAACATGACTGCCCGTCACACGTGTTTCAATTGTTTGTCCGAATGACAATTAAACTAACGGAGGACCTTGAATTATTGGGGGTTCCCTCTTCAAATTTCAATCGTCTATCAAATTAAATATTTTTTTTTTGTTTTAAGCACGCACTACAACTCAGATTACAAGTTTCCGCTCGAATCGGGAGACACAAGTTCTCCTAACAAAAACGACTTCCTTGCGGTTCGAACTGGAGAACAAACTCAGTCAAGCCACTTAAGGGGACTCTACTGCAACACTTTGTTGGTTATTTCATCTACATTATCAAAACAAAGAAAAACTAAAAGAGAGTGCTGAAAATGAGCTCGTGAAGTTGTCCTCTGTTATGGTCCCAAATCTTGAAACCTTAAATTGATGAGAAAATTTCGTGCAAACTTCCAATTATGAAGAATGTGGAACACGAACTCGTGATCCCATGGTTCCAATTTTCTCGACCCTCAAAATTTTATCAGTTTCGAAAATTCGAATTATAATGGCAGATGAATGCTTAAGAAAAAGAAATTGTTTGAAGTATTATTCTATGCGAAAACAACTCATTTTCTGCATCGATCCATAATGGCAGCAGATTTATGGCCAGGGGCCACCATGTGATCGCCAATTCACCATCTCCAATTCCAAAGAATTTTGCATCTACTTATGCTGTAGAAAAATGAACTGGAACGTACTTGCATGCACGGTATTTTATACCAAATTAACAAATCACCAAATATTAAAAGTTACATTAACTTGGATCAACCTAATAATGGTTATAAATAACTCAAAAATTGTATCAATCAAATTATATTAATTTGGCACCACTGCCCAAACGAATTTCCTTGGTCATATATGTGACCGATTTTCAAATCAACAAGCAGAAATTTTCATTCTATTTTATTTTCTAGATGACTCCCAATAAAATTTAAATAATCACTCGTTAATAAAACACTTAGGAGACCATTTCGTCGAGCCCTTGGAAATTAAGTTGGACAGACAAGGTATTTCATAATATAAGATAAAAAAAAATTAATAATTTAAAATGATTAAATTTTGATTATCCTTCTTATAAATTGATTCCTTACTTTTAAAAATCTCAATTTATCTCTTATTTTTATGAAGAAGACCAAAAAGATTTTATCAATTCGCTTCTATTTTTTCCCCAAATTTTGAATAAAATAAATATAACTTGAGATTTTTTAAAATAAAAAATAATTTAAAAATATTTAATACAGGAAAATAACAAATAGATTTAACGAATTCAAAAACAAACACATAATTTTTTAAATATATCCACAGACTATTTTCTGTCCGCAGAAAATGCAGGATACAAGTACACGAAGAAAGTGAGACTGACTATGTGTTTGGGCAATCATTTCGGCGTTTTTATTGGGCAGAATATTTTGGCTAATTGGAGTCCCTTTATTCTACTATAACTTTCATGGTAAGATGGGACCACCGACGGGGCGGGCTTGACCTTGACCTAACACGAATTATGAAAAATAATAATAATAACGGAAGTGTGGAACGACCGAAATGAGCGGTTCTTGATTAATTTGGTCTATTTTGAATTCGCATCACCCACAAAAAAAATAATTAAATTAACCAAACCAAATCGGCATTCGAATAATTTTTGTTTTGAAGTGCCAATTGGTATCATGGTATTTTTTTTCTTGATAAATCGCTGACTTATCTATTCTTTCTGGAGAATGAGGATGATTGTGTGATTCAACGAGATCAGTGGAAACACTGTTGATACCCAAAAAAAAGATTCGTGTCTAGAAATTTGTTTGGTTAAAAGTTGAATGAAGGCAATTGATGCGAATCCAATGAAGAAATTCCACCCAAAAATAAGATTTATTAGTGGATCCAATTAATTGCCGGGTGCCTTTTATAATATGTTTATAAAGGTTGACCTTGACAAAACCTAAAGATGCATGAAATGAAAGCTCTGAAAATTATACGTCCATTGACATGACATGTCTCGCGATAAATCCAAACTTCTATGATAATTTTGTTTCTAATAATTTTTTATTTTTGTTATCACAATCAGCTATTTATTATTTTCTCAAAGTGGGGTTGATAGATTTTGAGTTGTTTATCTTTCGTTATCTATATATATTTTATACATATGGATGGACGATGGCGATTTTGGGATTTTATTTTTTTCGCAAATAGGTTATAGAGTTTTCTTATGAACTTGGACACGTTTTGTCATTGTTAATAACAAAATAGTTTTATTTTTAAGCTTTATGGGATACATTGTTTCACCAATCCATTGAAGACAGATATCGTATGCAAATTTGATTTTCCTTTTCTTTCGGGTGCGAAAAAGGAAAAAAAAAATCGTGTCGACTTCAAATACTTGATTGATAGATTTCTTGTTAGCAATAATTTACATTTCGTGGATTACAGAATTAAATATAATTGTGACCAAAAATGAGGAAATAAAGATTAATAGTTTTAGTTTCCGTTTAAAGTAAGTAAATTATGATAATATGTTTAACAATTTAGATGATAGCGGCATGTATGTCAAAATCAATACAAAATAAAAATAATACGCCATCTTTATCAATCTTACTGCCTTGATTTTTTTTTAACGGACTTAGATAAGTTACATTATTATGTAATTTATATCAATACAAAAGTTGTACCCGTAAACCCACATAGTTCAGTAAATATAATCTTAGATCAATCATTATTGGGTTCGTGTAAGTTGCATCACAATATAAATAATTAACGACATCCCTTTTTCAATATGCGGAGAAAGGAAAGGAGTTATTGGTCATAATCTAATAATTAAATTGTACAGTAGTGGACAAATTTCTCTGTGTCACTAAACCAAAACGCGTTTAAATTTAATCTTGAATTGTTAATGTATTATCGAGAGGAGGTCACGTGTCACATTAAGATTCAATAATTTATGTATACATAACCCACCCTGATGCTGAAAAGAATGAATCTACGGGCACCGGGGGCTGATACTTGAAGTTTCTACTTTGAAATGTTGAAACTCGATGAGGGAAAGACTAAGAGATGGGTGCTAGCTGTGGTCGTTTTTTAATCATAGTGCAAAAAAGTGAAATTATCAATATTCTTAGTAGTTAGGTTAGATGCATTATTTTCAACTTGCCGCAGAATCTGAAATTAATCGCCCAAAATTTCCAAGCGTTTGACAACACTGATTAATCTAATTTTCAATTTGAATAACTAATTTTAAGTCGTTGTAAGTTACGAATAATAAAACTTGAGTTTTTCTTTTTCTTTTTTTAATTTGAAAACTATGATGGCCGTAATATTTTATAGACATCCATTAATTTCAGGATCTGTGTCGCACAACATTTTCTTCAAAACTTACTATGGATCTTTTCAGAAAGTATAAACATTTTTTTCAGTATTTGAGATTGACCGTAATAAAACAAGGAGGAGGAAAAGAGGGGAAAAAAAAAGTTGACTAAACTAAAGTTGATCGGTGTGAGTGATTCCTTAGTCTCACTCCTTAAAGAGTTAAGGGGTTCAAGTCTCACTTTCGTATGGAGTCACCACTTTGCCTAGTACTTTACCCATAATTGGGGCATACTCAAGACCACATCGTGATTCAGACAAAAAAAAAAAAAAAGTTGACTAGCTTACTGTTTGGTATTTGCAAAAGATGGCCGCTAAAAGAACCAATTAATTACGAAGAGCAAAAGCAAACGCAATCTTCAGTCTTCAGATTTCAAACCCAACTTCAAATCATCGTTCGGAGAAAATTTCTTTTATTTATTCGCTACTTTTTTTTTTCCTTTTAATCCTAAAAGAGATCGACCCCCATTTATAGAGGTGTTAATCGATTAATGGACGATCCCAGACTTTGTTCATTTCCATTAATACGGCTCCACACCGCAAAAGGGGGCTGCACGCTTGGTATATACTTTGTTTAATCACTTGGGATACCTCCACCAATGTTCATTATTTTAATTTAAAACCCTTTTATTATTATTATTTATTTATTTAAGCTGAAACACAATTACCATCAACCCTTTTGTTGTCCCTCCTTTCTTTCTCTCTCTGTTTCACGGTGGGTCAAAGAAAGCAATGTTTAACAGCAATTAGCAAATGCGTAGATATTATTTTGTTGGGGGGTAGTTGGATGTTTGTTGTCTTAGATGGGGTTTCTTATACAACAACAACAACACAGGCAATATGAATTATATCCATTAAAAATGAAAACGGCATGTGTATGAAGGTGAAGTGCCCCTCAATTCTCATTAGTCATTTCTCATTAGTCATTCCCATTTATCTTTATATTTTCACAAGTCCAAGGGGCAATAGCCAAGCATGGGCATCTCACATATATGGCTTTATTTGCTTTTGCAATTTTCAATGGATGTCATTTTCTTTTGCTTTATTAGGTGGGAGCTTTCATCGTCTTCGCAAATCTTGCACTTTCACCCATTGCTACTGGACATCACATATGCTTCTGTCACGCCACAGACAAACCTTTTGATTTGAATATTTTTACTTGCGTGGGAAAAGTCTATTTTGGTTAGACGAGTGTAGTTCGTTGGTTGGTCTAATAGTAATATGTAAAATATGTGCTTATACAATGTGTATTATTATTATTATTATTATTATTATAAGAACTCTTAAGTTACATTTCATGTAACTTAGTGTTTGTCTACTATTATCTATCAAACGTACGTGCGTAGGATATTAAAAAACGATATGATAATAATATCATCTAATAAGTCCCTCTATTGGCTACTATATATATATACATATTGAATGCATGGCGTTGTTGCTTTTTAATAACATAAAAAACCACGACCAACATGCAAGAGTGTTCTCCCTCAATGATATTTTATCTTTTTATCTTTTGTTTAACTCTTAACATGTACATCTCTTACACAATTATATAATTATACATGGGCCACAAAACTTCAAAAAAATAATAATAATGAAATGCAAACCAACCATCCAAGATTTGTTTAGGTTATCAAATTTTCTTTCCATAAGTGATTTGAGAACAATAAATAAATTGTATATATAATCAATATTATATACCTTGTCAAAGTTATCAAATGTTATTGTTGACTTTATATAGTCCACACGAAAAAAAAGGGGGCACTCATAATATATGTGTTAGTCAATTTTAAGAAATTTTAAGGAAAAAAAAGTGGAGTTATCAAATAAAATTTTAAAATTTACAAAAAGATAAATATTTTTGCCGGCCGCCATGTTTTTACTCTCTTATCAGTTTCTTATATGTTAATCTTACTTTAATTGGATGGGATAATAATTAATTTGAACGATATGTAAGCTGAAAAAGCTAACTCTTTTAAGTACATCTCATCATTGTCATTCATGAACACCCACCACGAATTTAATAGTGGAATAAATTTCCGTAATTTTTCTTTCTAGGTCATTGGGGTTACGTGCAAGTGTGGTGGGATCGCCTCAAATGTGAAAAAAATAGCTTAGCATTTGATTTGAGTTTATGAGTAGCTTTGGAAAAGAGAAGCAATAAAGCTAATTAAAGACTTAAAAGTGAGAAGAAAGCAAATAAGGAATCGAAATCCAGATATTGGAGAATCTTCTAAAGTAATTGCCTTTGGAGAGTCAAACGAGGGAGGAGGAGCCGATGATCGTAAAAAGCTGTTTGATAAAAAATAGCACCCAAGTAATGATGACTAACGGGCAAAAAGAGGAAGTTTCAGAATTTGACACAGCGATTTTTGATGTGCTTGCTGTACGTTGAAGTTTCAGTGTTGTGGCATCATGGCCCAATCTTCGCAGTATTGTTCCCAAAAGTTATTGAAATAAGACTTAGGAGACTTAAGGTTGTTGCCTGCAAGTTTGTACTGTAATCTGTATGATCGTACAGAGAACGTTGTCCAAGCTAGGTTATACTACTTTTTTGAACAACTAATAATTTTTTTTAATGCTTAAATTATGGAGTCCAATATTAATTAATTAAATAAATAAATAATCATACAACATGTATTAACATCAGTATCATATTAAGTCTGTCGCGCAACTCATTGAAATGAAACTGATCAGATCCTACACATGTTATTGCGCGTCATGTGATTAAACTACATTATAAGAAAGAACAAAAAAAAGTGGCATAATTCATACGCATGAAAATCGTATCATTAATTGAAACTTTGTGAAGGGCTTATTTACTTGCAATGAATGAGAGAACGCACAGCCGCACACGAATCAAAATATTCATTCCCATAGATTTCCTCGTGTTCGCATTATTATGTTATTTTGACTTTTGTTAATAGAGCATACAAGTGGAAAATGTATGGGCATATATTGCTACTCATTTAGTTGGAACCTGATTCAGACTGTGTCGTTGAGTCGGAACCTGATGAGTTGGAACCTGATTCAGACTGTGTCGTTGACTTGGAACTTGATTCAGATTCAGGCTGTGTCGTTGATGAACAATCCAATGGTTGCATGACCATTTGCCCCGTGCCCCCATCAATGGGGGCAGTGGTGAAGCTGCCGGCGGTGGCTGCCGTAGTTGCGATTGGGGTGGCCGTTCCGGCCGGGGCCGCCGAGTCCAATTCTGGTGTAGTTGCGACTGGGGAGGATTTGTTGGCTTGAATTCTTTCAATCAATCTTGGCATCCATAAATAACGCACGGTGTCTTTGAATTGCTTGCTGTTCACGTCACATTTAAGTTGTTTTGCCTGCTTTTGAACTCGGGTCCTCCAATAATTCTTTATCTCATTATCAGTTCTACCCGGCAAGTGTTGAGCAAGTTTCGACCACCTAATATGCATATGTATATGTATTTAAACAAATTATTTGTCGTCAAATTTATAATCATTAGGGTATACAAACAAGTAACCCAGATGAAAAAACTTTGTGAAGTTCATTAAAATGAATATTAATTTAATTTACTCACCTGTTTCCCCATCGAGAATGAAGCTCTAGAATCAGAAGCTGTTCTTCAAGAGTGATCTTTCCAAGTCGAACATCGGGTCGTAAATAATTCAACCACCTTAATCTGCAGCTCTTTCCAGTTCTTTTGAGGCCTGTTCCATTGAATTTGGCTTAGATATAATTTTCTTTCTCTTGGTAAAGTTGTCAAAGAAAATTTTCGTGGATTGGAAATTTGCTTTTCATGAGAAGTGTTTTTGGCTTAAGGACTTTCCACAACACATATGCTCTTTTTATTTAATAAATCAACTTGCATCTTATCATCTCATCATATATATCAATATCATCAACTTCATAGTAATAAACACAAAAACGAAGCTAGCTAATACAATTTCTCTTTTTTACGCTAAACATGCAGCTTTTAAATTTTGCTTCGAATAGGTAAAAGTTCTTGAAAAAGAAAAACACTCAAAAGACAAAAGGGGAAAGGAAGCAAAAACTTCGCCGTTTCGATTATGCATGATAAGGATCTTTCTCTTTCATTAAGAAAAAACGAAAAGCCCATTTTACTCCAAGAAAAGACATGGAGATAGAAACATGACGCGAACAAGTTGATGACTTCAATCATCAGCTTGTCAAATTTTCCTCCGCTATTATTATTATTGTTTATTTTATTTTATTTCACCAGAGAATTATCTCGACAGAACTAGGGGATTTTATTAAAAAAGAAAAAGAAAGAAAATAGAAAAAAATTACCTGCACAGCGAGCAAGGCGGTTCCATCGGCCTTCACCATGAGTAACAATGTAATTAATAAGTTTAAAATCTTCTTCAACAGTCCATGGACCTTTTCTCATGTCCAAGTCTTCTTCAGAAATGGTAGTGCTTGATGATTTGAAGTTTCTGTTGGCTCTGCAAGCTCTCCCTTTAACTTCCGTTTTCTTTAATTTAGGTTGCCTTAAATGAACAAACTGAGTGACTGAAAGAAAGAAGACCCCTTCTTTCAGATTATGTAAAGAGAAATAGCCAATTCTTAAAAGAGAAAATAAAAGAGAGAGAGAGTGAGTGTTTTGGATTAAAATAAAAAAATGGGCGTGCAAATGAAGCTGAAGTGATTCTCAATTTTAATTAGTCATTCTCATTTATCTTTATGGTGTGATTATTTGACCAAAGTGAGTGTTTTGGATTAAAATAAAAAAAATACCGTGCATATGAAGATGAAGTGCTTCTTAATTCTCATTAGTCATTTTCATTTATCTTTATAGTGTGATTATTTGACCAGAGTGAGTGTTTTAGATTAAAACCAAAAAATGACATGCATATGAAGCTGAAGTGCTTCTCAATTCTCATTTATCTTTAAAGTGTGATGATTATTTGACCATGGCATGCAAAATCATTAGTAGATTTCTCATTAGAAGAGTAGCAGCAACCTGTCCAATTGATGGATAAAATTCCAGTAAGGGTCCGGCTATGGTGGCCTTGATACCATACCCTCACTTTTTGTCTTTTGCTATTGGCAACTTGCAATTAGCTCCTTACTCCATTTTTCAGTTACATGTTCATTCCAATGTAATGAAAAATTGCAATTAGCTCATTACTCTAACCCTTAAAATTACTCTTCAAAATTCAAATACATTTGCATTTAAAATTATTTATTTCTAAACTATCTTCATATAACGAATACATTTATGGGTTCAAATAGTTTTATCTTTTAATTTTTACTTTTCACCCATTAAAGTTATTTTATCATGTAACAAAATATAATTCTTTAAGATAATAAAATCTTAAAAAATCTATTTTATAAGGGGTGTTTGGGAAGTGAGAAAATGAAGGGAAGTGCACAGAAATGAGAGAGAGGGGAGGGAGAGAAAAAGTGTAAAAATTTAAAATAAGTATCAAACTAGGTAATGGACTTAAGTGTAAAAATTTAAAATGATTTATAGTTATGTGTCAAAATATTGAAATTTTATCATTTTTTAATGTGCAAGCAAGCAGTAGGATTGTAGAGTTAATAACCTATTAAATCCATCTAAGCCATTAAATTATTTTTATGTTGAATCTGATGGTTCATAATAGCTAATAAGAAAATTAAAAAAAAGTGGGAGTATGGAGTCACAGGGTACCATAGCCGGACCCTAAAATTCCATTAACAAATAGATCAGTCTTTAATTACTTATTTTATTCACCAAAATAATAATAAAAAAAAAAGTCCAGTTATGTTGGTTATGCTCTAACTTAAAGCATCCATTGCAGCTATTGCATCTAAAGTTGAAACAACTAATACTCATTTCAACTTTAAATCCAATGGCTCTAGGAAATGATTTAGTTTAGAGCATCTCCAACATAGTAATACCCTAATAAAACATATATATAGTAGTTGCTCACTTAAAATAACAGTGGTAACAACAAACATACAAAATAATATTATTTCAAACAACAAGAGAGGTTCCCCACACAAACCGATATTTTATGGGCTTTTTTTTTTGTTCCATAAATTTGTTGGTGAATCCTCTAACCTCCCTTCAAAATTCTTAAGAAACCCACTTTTCATTTTCATATCTTTTTCTTTTATGAAATTGTAAAAAAGGGCATAAGATTACAGTAAAATTTAATTAAGTTTTACTATTATTTAGAATAAATTTAATTAAATTATAAAAAAACTTTTTCTTAATAAAATTATTATTACTTCTTCATTGTTTCAAAATTACTTTGATTTTATCTACAAAATTAATTATGTCATAAATGGGGATTAAAAAATAAATAGGGATTCATAATTTGTAAATATATTTCGGTTTAATCGAATTCATATTTATCGCTTTACGTAATTTGAAATAATAATAGAATTATGATCACAAAAAGAAAAAGGTTCTGTAATGATATTGAAGGGTTGCGAGAGGCATCACAAAATTTTTATGAACATCAATATTATTTTGGTTCTGTGGCCACTGGTGGGCTTAATATGTAATGGGCCTCCTTCGATAGCAAGTATTAACGTTTAGAGCCTAAATCACAAAAAGCTGAGATAAATCTCTAGCGCAGTTGACAATTGGACCAAAACAACTGAAGCTGCTGCATATTTCTGTAGAATAGAAAATAATAATTTTCACTATATTCTTGATAATAGTAGCATCGGAAGCTTACCTCGAGTTCTTCTTGGATAAAATTCTAATAGTGGATTGGGTAAATATCCGTGGGAACAACATATTGAGGATCCAAGCCTTCCAGTTCCCACATTAGAATTTGCAGCCGCAGTCGTCTCCAGGTTACTCGGATAAGTTTTGCTGGCCGCGTACAAGAGATTTGCACTAAAAATTTTATGAAATCGAGCAAATCCATACATGAACAGAAACGTTCAATAATAATTTTGTGTTCCACGCAGTGGGTTCTTAAACGTTGATGGCTTTCCCTCTCACTTGCTTATAATAAATGAATGAATTGAATGCCAAATGCCAATAACATGTAAAGAGCATGTAGTTGAAGTGTTTGATAGGTCATTTTCTCGCTTCCGGTTCATCCTCTTTGCATTTTTTTTGTACACCTGAATCAAGAGAAATAAATGGGAAATTTTCATTGTAATTGGCCCGTCCCAGAAAACAGAAGCTGTTGGGCCAGCAACAACAAACCTCGATATTAAAATTTTTATTGACAAGCTAACAAAATTTGCCATGCGACGAGAGTGTCCAACGTGCTTGCTTGTATTTCAATTTTCAAAGGAAAGCTCGTTTATATTAAACGTTTGCTTTCTTGTGAGCCCACCGCCTACTTTGCGAGTTATGTGTGACTTCGTAAGATTTATCTTCACACAAGGCACATCGAATAGGGATGAAAAGCGTGTACATATATGAACGCTGCCCATCTTTTAAATTAGTTAGCCAAATACTTTATTTAAATTAAAAAGAAACGTGAAGAGTGGAGATGGCTTAGCAAGATAGACGACTTGGAAAATTATGAGATCTGAAGTATACGTATGTGTCTCGTAAGCTTATCAAATAATTAACAAACTCACCGCGTTTTATGAAATACATACTTACGTACGTATATACATATATATTATTATTGTTGAGTCATGTCCTGAGTTGGTTAGATCAATGGAAGTTACTTGAGTTTATAAGTCCATTTACCTAATAAGATAGTTTTTAAAACTTGATACCTAAAGATATGAGGTTCAATCACTCCATAAGTATCAGAACAAGAGCCAAAATGAGTCTCCAGTAGCTAGAGAATACTACATAGGACGAAAAGATCCAGGCCTATTAGTTGTTTTTTGAGTGGGGATTGTTGAGTTGTGTTACACGTTCATTTTCATTTTAAAATCAAATATTTTAGTTATAATGAGTTCTTGCGTATGAGAGTCAATATCTCAATAAAATTTGAGAGGTGTGGTCCAAGAGAAAGAGATGACAGTAATAGTATACTATTTGAGAATGTGGAGGGGTCTATGATGGGATAGTACACTAATCTCAAATAAATGATCAAATGACAAATTTATCTTACGTAACTTAACCTGAGGGTTTATAAGTACGATATTTTTTGTTTTTGTTTGGTTTATCGAATTCTTAATGAATAAAAGCATTTGCTTTTATGTGGCCTAATGAGCTCCAAAATTACCAATCCCGTCTACAATAAATCCTTTTGAAATGTGTTATATAAATCTGCAAAAGGTTCCTATGGATATGTAAACAATACAGTAATTAATAATCTTGTTACTTTCATTTTTTCCAAAATAACATGTAACATTTAACTACGACGTTAAGAAAAAAAAAACATGAAACGTAAGTAACGCAAAATTGCCATAAATATATTTTGACGGGAAAAAGATGTGAGTCAGCAGACAATAGGGGTCCCGGCACCGGATTCCCTGCTGGAAGCAAAGAGGCCCCCAAGTCTCGGCCATAGATCTCTACGCGGGTCCCACGCTGACCTCCTTCCTTTGAAGTTTCAGAAATACGGAAAACGCAAAACATAGTCTTGAAGCCATGACCCGGGGGCCACGACGAAGCATTTAAAAGAAGAAGAAAAACACATCAAAATAAATAAATTAATTAATCAATTAACCCAAAAACGCAACGCGCGCCCGGAACATTACCCGCACCCAGCCCCCATCGGCGCACTGCATTCATAGTCGCTGCGATAATCAGGTCAGCTCGGGCGGGCCCCCCGGATACAATTTCCCGGCGAAGGCGACCGAAAGCGAGATCAAAAGATAAAGAAATAGTGAAGGATGTGGGTGTTCTATTTGATCTCGCTGCCGTTAACCCTAGGCATGGTGCTTATGACGTTGAGATACTTCGCTGGGCCCGAGGTTCCTCGTTACGTTTTATTCACCGTTGGATACACCTGGTTCTGTTCTCTCTCCATCATCATCCTCGTTCCCGCCGATATTTGGACGGTGAGCTTGTCAATTCTGTTTTCCTTCTTTTTCGTCCGAGCCTCTATGTTTAACGATCATTAGTCGATTCAATTTTGGGGAAATGCCTTTTGTTAGGGATTTGGCAATGATGGCAAAAGCTTCTATTTGATTCTGGTTTGATGAGTATAACTACTCGATTCTTTCATTACATTTACAGACAATATCGAATCCACCACATCATAATGAGAATGGAGGCATCTCGGTCCTTTGGAGCTTGTCATATTGGAGTACGTTTTTACTTACTTGGTATGCAATATGTCAACTTACTCACTTCATTTATGAATTTCTCTTTTTGATCTTTATTTTTGCTTTCCTTGAGTTATCATTGTGCCAATTGTTTGCATCCGCTTTTAAACATATTAATCATTCAATCTCTTTTGAGCTTCATTTACTTGTTCTGTAGCAGTTAAGAACCCTTTGATTGGTTTGGTATGATATATGAAAAATGTTTGACCACTTGTAGTTGAGCACTTAGCTAGCACCATTGGACTGAATTTATTCGTGGTAATCACCATAAACTGGAATGGTTTCACTGTCTATTTGGTGCCTCACTAACATGCTTGGTAGATGGTTTTCTGTCGGTCACTGTTTTCTGCAATAAGTTTACCACCACCACGTGTTCACAGACCTAATATATTTCTGCTTGTCCGACTCTACACAATAGTGCCACTTTCTAACCTTGGGAGTAGTTTTGACTCATTATCATTTTTATCATTTTTATCATTTTGCCTTTTTATATGATAGCTTGTCTTCTTGTTCTCTCTTTGGCTAAATAAGAGATTACCAATCATTCTTCTTGGAGATGCTTCTCTTTGGTTTTGCCGCTCATAGATGCACAATCCTCATTTTCTAAATTATGTTATCTCTAAACAGGGCTGTGGTGCCGCTTATTCAGGGTTTTGAAGATGCCGGTGACTTTACTGTGACAGAAAGATTGAGGACTAGCGTGCATGCTAACTTGCTCTTCTATTTGATTGTGGGATCAATTGGTCTTTTTGGGCTTATTCTCCTCATCACAATGCACAAAATTCGGTACATGTCTTGTGTTCCTAAATTTGATTTTCTTTTTTGTTCGATTATGGTTTCTTCTTGGCCGACCTTGTCCATGCCAAAGGTTCCTCGAGATCTGTAGTAAATTGTTCTTTCTTATTCTCAGCTCCTGTGTTGTTGGCCCATTTATACAACTAAATATTATAGAAGTGAATCTTGTCTCACTTGCTGTGTGTTATTTGTAATCAAAATGTTTAACTGGCTATCGAATATGCTGCACAAACTGCCACATCTGATGGATTCTCTCCAATCAAGTAATATGTTCTCATATATTGTTGGTTGATTTCTTTTAACAGGAGCAGAGGTGTTCTGGGTTTTGCCATGGCCTGCTCAAATACATTTGGACTTGTTACTGGTGCGTTTCTTCTTGGTTTCGGCTTGAGTGAAATTCCCAAAAGCTGTTGGAAAAATGCTGATTGGACCACTCGCCAGAAAGTTCTTTCTCATAAAATAGCCAAAATGGCTGTGAAACTTGACGATGCTCATCAAGATCTTTCAAATGCTATTGTAGTAAGTTCTCTCTCTAATTTTATATAATAACTGGTTGATGAGGCCACTTATGTAAGGACTATGTGGAAATTGTCATTATTGGAAATAAAGTTGAATTATCTTACATGTCTGCCTTAAAATCTAAAAGGACTATGTATTTATGGCCATATATATAGGTCTCTGGCAGTTGTGCTTGCCTTTTTGTTTCTATAGAAACGTCTAATTGGCTGAGTTCTTATTATGTATCAATCTTCTAGTTCCTGATCACCAGAAAAATGTTTGACAGGTGGATTATGAATTAGACTTCTTAGCAGAAAATTCCTGTTCATTATAGAAAAAGGGTCTCTCTTTCATATTTGTTTTTACTTGTTAGAAGTGTGATTGTACTTGTTGGCATTTTTCTTTTAATGATGATTTACCCCAACAGGTAGCTCAAGCAACATCAAATCAAATGTCCAAGCGGGATCCTTTGAGACCCTACATGAATGTTATTGATGATATGTTAACTCAAATGGTACTACATGCTACATACTTTTTCAAATTCACTTGTTTCAACAAGGTGCTAATATTAGTGCTTTCAATTCTGTGACCAGTTTAAAGAAGATCCATTCTTCAAGCCGCAAGGTGGCAGATTGGGGGAAAATGATATGGACTATGATACAGATGAGAAATCAATGGCAACTCTAAGGCGTCATCTCCGCAGAGCTAGAGAGGAGTATTACCGGTATAAAAGGTATAATTGAATCATAATGTTTAATGTTGGCATTGTGTTTGTCACTTCCTTTGTAGATGTACTTGCCATATCAGCATTCATTCTTTTGATGCTTCCTATCATCTGTTGAAAACTAGTTGCTGCAGTCTTCAGACTTTCCTATTTGTACTTAGATGACTGCATCAGTCTTGTCCCCCTAGTGGACTTTTGCGTCAGCACCCATAACTCTTAGATTGTCCATTATTTTAGATATGCTACTTGGTTGGGCCAGAATATCTGCCTTACACAAAATATTGAAAACATGATAAATCTTTCCTGCTTAGATTCTACAGAGAATCTTTGTTTTTGTAACATACACAAATTTGAGAAGATTTTTCTTTCTTTCTTAACCTATGTGTTAAGATAATTCAAACCTACATAAGAAAAAAGGTTCCTATTGTGTACTTTCCTCCTCCCTTCACACAAATTCTGTAAGGCTAAAGTTTACGTAGGTCTGAATTTGAGAAGTTTTCATAAACATGATCATATATCACAGTTCCCTTTCAACTTCTTTACTCATTAATGGTAAAGCATTCTTATTTGCTTATTCAGAAGTTGTAGTTGACCAGTACTTTCACTACATCTTATATTTTATATATAGAGTCTGGCTAAACGATTCTGTTTATATGAATAATGTTTGTTTACCCAGCGTCTACGTAATTGTTAATTTGGTTTTATTTCCCATGTACAAATTGTTTCTGCTTCTTGCTTTCGATGTAACTTTTATGACATTGATCCAACAAATCTAGTAGAGTAGTAAATATTAATAAATATTACCATTTGTTGAAGCACTGTTCTTCCTCCATATTCACAAAGAGTGCATTTGTGAAATCTCAGTTTATTGCAATACTGTTTTGAATGTCAAATTATATTCTCTTACTCAAGAGTTATTATTGCAGCGAGTATATGACCTATGTGATGGAGGCGTTAGAACTGGAAGATACAATAAAAAACTATGACCGCCGTAGTTCGACTGGATGGTTTGCTCTTAAAAGCCTTCCTATATTATATCATTTTCTTATCATCATATATATTACGGGCCGCTGGCTGTTCACCTTAATTGTTATATAATTTTCTTATGATGTTATATCAGGAAATATATATCAAGCTTTAGACCAGCTCGGACTGGAAAAATTGGTGCACTCTTAGATACAGTTGGTAATCATCCTATTTATTTACTTATGTCTTTCTTTGAAGTCTCAATTTCATATCGCTTGATTATTTGGCATTACTTTGCGATACACTACTCAATATATTAGTATTCCGCATTACTTGGTGATGAATCAATCAATTTAGTTTTAAGGAGGATGGTTATGTTGTTCTGAATGTTAATTATGAAAGGGAAAACAATGGTTATCTTCACACAAGGTAGAATTGTAATATCATGGAGGTCCTGCAGGGAAGGAGTAGTGGTTGAGTCATGAATGACTGTTGACGGTTTAAAAGGTGATTAAGGGATTTCCGATTGGGGTTTTGTAGGTTTATATGATAGTTTGATGTGCTTTTATTGCTTAGAACTAGTGTATGTAGTTGAAGAGAAGTTAAGAGAAAAAAGAAAAATATGAGAGAAGTAGCCAATTTCACATTTAATAGATCAAAGAGGTATAGATATCAGAAACTTGCTAAGCTGGTGAATTACTTTTATAAGATGGACCAATGTGAAAGCAATTAGGGACACGTTTTTGATCAAAACAACCTAATCAATTCAGTAGAGGCTATCTTAAATCCAAGTAATCAAATTGGGCTGCCAGAAATTGCTGGACAACTTGAGACTGCTAGATTATGATGACACCCAAAATAGTTTAAAAAAAGGTTCCTGCTAAAACAAATATACGTGCAGGATTTTTTTAGATGCAGAATCCCTCTAAAATGAAATGACCTTTAATTGCCATCCGTGACCTAAATTAGGGGTGTAGTAAAATAAATAAATAAATAATAATAATAATAAAAAGAAATAATTAACCCTTGACTCCTTTGACACAATCTTCAAAAGGATATGATTATTCTGGGCCATTGGGTTTTTTTTAATTATTCTCCACTCTAAATATTGTGGTAAGTCTCTCATCACGTCTGCATCAATGCTTCATGATGACAAATATCATGTATAAATACTCTTTTTTTCCCCCGTTATGATGCTTATAAGTTGGCTTTTTTCATTTATTATGTTTGCTTTTCATTAACTTATATTTATGAATTATCTTGACCACCTGTGGTTGTGATGCTTTTTTATTTACTATTATATCAGTAGTAGTCTATCTGATTGTAGGTCTTTGTACCGTAAACTTTCAAAATGGTGGTTCTTTGCAGAGTTTGTTTGGAAATGTATTCTAAGAAAGCAAATTCAGAAGCTTTTAGCTATCATCCTTGGTACAATGTCAGCTGCAATTCTTTTAGCTGAGGCAACCCTTCTACCTAGTGGAGTTGATCTTTCACTTTTCTCAATACTTGTAAACTCTGTGAAATCAGAAGAGGTGTTTGTGCAGGTAATTTTTTTTTTTTTTAATTTTCTTTTCTTCCATCATAAAGATAAAACTTATGCATCTCGTGTTATATACTACTTTCGAGTATATTTGGAAGCAATTCTATCAGTTTTTGAAAGTGAATCTGACTACTTCAGGTTCATGTAGGATCCATCTTTGATTTTGTAGATATGTATTTTCTTAAAGAATGTCACATTTGCAACCCAGATTCTGTCATTCCTTTCCACTTTTACATATTTTGCACGCCTTTCATCTCCAAAACTGGTTTTCCGATCTGAGCATACAAATGGGATGATAAGATCTCTTGCATGTCCATTCTGTCGCTTCACCATCATTCAATCACATTCTGTTTTATATCCGTTTTCAAGTTTTTCCAATTGTTTGAAGATTCAGTATCCTAATGCAGTGCTCTTTATATTTGTTTTGATTGGAACATCTGAGGAAAAATGCAAATCAAGTTCCCTTGTCCTCATCGTATATAGCTGCAGCTGTATTACTTGTGTGTATTAATTTTGAATCTCATAGATATTTAATATTCAATTTGTTACCCTGAATTTTTGTGTTGATATCTTTTGAACAGCTCTTCGCCTTTGTACCTCTGATGTATATGTGCATCTGCACATATTATTCCTTGTTCAAAGTTGGAATGTTAATGTTTTACTCGTTGACACCGCGACAAACAAGCTCTGTCAACTTGCTTATGATATGCTCGTAAGATTTTCCTTTGCTACTTTTACATTTTCTTTTGTTGTAAAGAAGAGTATGTAGTAATTTATTACAAGACTTATTTATATTTTTTTTTAAGGATGATTGCCCGCTACGCTGCTCCAATTTCATTCAACTTCCTCAATCTCATCAGCCTCAAAGAAGGCCGTAGAACTATATTTGAAAAAGTAATGTTCTCGTTCATATCATTCATCGGCTGTTAGTTTTCTTGAACATGTAAATTCAGGCTTAACAGAAGAAACTGAACTGACATAGAAAAATGACTGTGCTTATCCAGATAAATACTGAGATTAGCACTTATGACATACATGGACAGGATAATACGAGTTCCACATGCTGTGATTGAAAGTTTATAAGCCTTTGTTTCTGTTTGTCTTTGCTTCTTTAATTGCGTGCGACAACGTGTAAGGCAGCTTTTGTGTCTTGGCTGTTTTACATGTGGCTTCTATGCTTTATGGAAGGCTTTTGGAGTAAATTGAAATATTAATGTACATCTATAAAATTCTGAAAATAGACTCACTTAGATGTTTAATGAATTTCTGGTTTGGTTCCATTATAAGTTAAAAATACTCAATCTGGTGTATACACATATTTTAGCGAGGGATAAGAATTCAGTAGATGCAGTAATGTCACCTGTTAATTACTGGAAATCTGTGAATATCTTTGTGTAGCATCTAGGAACCTTTGGACAGGAGTGTCTTTAGAGAATAGAAGTTGTAGGAATTTTTTCTTTTGAATAGGGTGTATTTTGGCTGCTTAAGATCTCTTCCTGTTTGATTTATCATATTTTCTGATGGAGTTGGATGTCCTAATTCTGACTTAATGTAATCCATCAGAGTAAGGTAATCTTTATATTTTTAACCTTGTTTCTCCAGGATGGACTTCTTCATTTCATCTATTGTCTTGTATCTGTCTATTTGTTTTTTGCATGAATATTTGATCATATTTAGGGTGCTTAAATTCTGTGGTTCACAAATATGGAAGTTGACTAATTAATTTTTATGGAATTTTAATTGCAGCGAATGGGGAACATTGATAGTGCTGTCCCTTTTTTCGGAGAGGGGTTTAACAAAATCTATCCACTTATTATGGTTATATATACCCTATTGGTTGCAAGCAATTTCTTTGATCGCGTAATCGATTTCTTTGGGAGCTGGAAGAGATTTAGATTTCAAACTGAGGTGGATGATATGGATGGATTTGATCCATCTGGATTGATTATTTTACAGAAAGGTAAGCATTCAGTACTTTGTTCTTCTTGTAGCATCGGCTGTAGAATAATGGCTTAATAGTGTTGCTTATTAATTTTTTGGGAATTTTAATGTAATCTCGATAGTTCTCATTTAAGTTCCTTTGTATTCTTATAGGATAAATGTTTCTGCAGAAAATTTTGATCTGAACCTTTTTTTTTTTTTTCAGAACGATCTTGGCTTGAACAAGGGCGTCAAGTTGGTGAAAATGTTGTTCCACTGGCAAGGAATTTTATCAATACTGATTTTGAGAGTGGGGTCAGACCTTTTCTTTCCGCTTTCTATTTCATTTTGGACTGAGTCTAATCCCTTATTCTTGGGGCAATGAACGGGTTTAGGATGAACCTGGCTGCCATTATCTGTCATTACCCTGTTATTGCCTGTGTGATCAGAAACTGATAATTCATTTTCTAACTAGGAAGTAATCTTTTCAGGATATGACACCCGTTGAAATGAAGGCAACAACCAGTTTAGTTAATGATGGTATGAAGGGAAGTACTTCTAAACCTTCCAAGGAAGATGCTCGAAAATACAGCACAAGCAGAGAAGCCATCAGCAACAAGTATGCTGGGATGAGAGAACTGAGTAGACAGACATCTAGTGCAAAGCCAGTGGAGCAGAATATTGCTTCCACCAAGGTCTCATTGCTTGATACAGGCAAGTCCTCCAATGATACAACTGGAGGGCCATCCTCTGTTTTGGCCTCAAAATGGGAATCAATGAAAACTAGCTTTCGAAGTTTCAGAGCAAATATGGGTGCCAAGAGGCTTCTTCCTTTGCACCAAAATAAGGATACTAGACTAGTCTCTCGTGCTGATTCATCAGATTCAGAATCCCTTGATGAGATATTTCAGAGGTTGAAACGACCATCTTTACAGCATGAGAATTTTGCAGATGAGGATGACAATCAAAACGACACAAAGTAAATACGTCAGGCCCTTCTAGATTATATAAAGATCGCTCAAGTTAGTGAACCTGTTTCTTGTGTGAAGAAGTTGTACAGCTTTCCAAGGGGTAGACTCGAGCACATACCAAATTTTTTTGGGTGAATCCTCTATTGCAACAGAAGTTAAGAGGATGATACTCTCTTATAGAGATTGAATACTGAATGCGTCTATAATTAGCTGGGAAACTCTTTTTTTTTTTTTTTTGGGGGGGGGGGGGGGGGGTTTGGTGTTTGGAGGAGAATTAGCTGGGAAACTTTTTAGGTGCTGGAAAAGGGAAACTATATCCACTGTTGATCAGTAATTCGACGTGTATCATTGAACCACATTTTGGCATACGCAGCCCTTAGTGGGTGACTGATACATGGTCAATTCATTACCACAGCCGTTGTAGAAAAGTCTGTTATAGGATATATATGATTTTTTTTAAAGGCCAGACCGTTCTTTTAATGAATCACTGAGCTGATTTTGATGATCGAAATTTGAGAATTCTCAATAAGGAAGGTAGATCGCTCAACGGCCATCTTTCAATGGTTCTGTAGCATATGGATGTCAGCAAAGGCGAAAAAGATAAAATAAGCCTTGAATTAACTGGGTTCAATGTCAATGGCGATGCAAAAGATTTTAACAAATATAATAATGTCATGTGCAGGTTGTTTTACAGCAGACCAGAACAGAAGCATTCTGATCTCTCTTTAAATCTGAATTTTGTAGAATATGGAGGTTCGCACTTGTGGCACCACCTAGTATAATATAGTAAATAACATGATATGCGTAGGATTCCAAGGGTTCGAGTGCAGCCGGGACAGAAATTCTTGGGTGCAAAAATTGACCAATGGACTAAATTTCCACGACGCCAGAATACTTCATTCGAGTGTAGAATCATCAGAATGAAGAGATGGGAGATAAGAGTTAGAAATATGGGCAATCAAGAAGACTTTACACCATTACAGATAATATTTCAACTATTAGACTGTCGAAATGTAAATATAACATTTTCACATGTAAAATGATCTTCCGTTTATTCTGTGAAAGTAAAACAGAAGGAAACCCATCAATCACCACAAACCCTTACCCCTCTAGGCTATAGCTCATGGCTCCTGGCTCATGCTTCTCTTACGCTAACATTCCTTGAACCCATAAAAATGTCCTTCTTCCTATCCCTATGGAGCAACTTTGACCAAAAACCTTGTTTCTTCTTGTCACTCTTACGCTCTCCAACAAAGTTGCTCGGAACAAAAGCAATCGATCTACTCTTCTTCAACCCAATATTGCTGCCAGCACTTAACACGAAAGATATCGACCCGATGATCTCCGAAGCGACTCGATTATGTCGACGACGAGACGGAGACTTGTTGTTGGATGAGGAAGCAGAAGCAGAAGAGTAGCCAGCTGGTGATGAAGAATGTGGAGAAGAAGTACGAGAACGAGAAAGCATTGAAGTTTTCTTGAGAGAAGTGGCAGCAGCTAACTGAGAGAGCCTTTCTCTTAGACAGAACGGACAAACCCCTTGAAGCTGCTTGCGATTTTGGTGCCTCTTGCAATAAGCTACTTCCGATTCACAGCACCCCATCTCCGTTCTCTTCGACTCTGGATTGCGTTTGATGAACATATATTCACTTTTAACCTTTTGCTCAAGCTTGCTTAACTGTTCCCTTTTCTTACAAAACCGATGCTATCTGGATTGGGAATACACAGGCGTACAGACTAGTACAGAAGACGAAAGGGCAGATATTTATGTACGGGTGTGTGGAAGTGGAACGGTTAGCCGGTGGTCAGGAATGATTTCAAAGAAATCAAAGAGCGGGCCCACTTACAATATCCCATCCAGACCCCTGGTAGAATGAGTTCAATCAGCAACAAATGAAAACGTGTCGAGCAGCACGTGGCACTCGGGATTGGGATTCATGAATAAGTCGGCCGCACGAGGATCTCGTTCAACCAATACCAGACGACGTGCCTTCAATAAATTATGTCTCCGCAAATGTCGCCGGAAGTACAACCAACCATCTTAGATAAAATAAATAAATATCGAAAAATCTTTTTTTTTTTTAAATCACAATTTAGCTTGTAAATTTAAGTTCAATCTTATTATTTTTTTAAAAAATATATATATATATACATATACTTCTAAGAAATTATATTTATTATTGTTTGCCACAACCAATAACCATATAAATTCTGAGCATTTAAATATTAAAGGTACGGCATGAGATAAGATAAAGTAAACGTGCACGAGGCACACGAGGTGCTGTAGGCGAATCCGACGACCGTGATAATCGAAATGGAAGATTTTGTGGTCCGTACATTGACACGGCACCATTGGGTAAGAAAGAGAGCGTGTATGTATGTTTCTACTTTCTAGCTGCAGCGACCGACAAGCTTTTCAAATTACGAGTAAATCTTCCGAGGTTGCATGCACGCACCATCAAGTTTTCTCATCCCACTTCTGGACAAATTTGTGCCTACTTCCACGTTTTCTACGCTTCACTCAATGCGCAATAGTTAGTAAAATTTGTTTATCCTTGGGGTTATTTTTAGATTACTCTTTTAGTGAATTAAATATTTTTAAATCGCTCACCTTATTTTTTAAAAAAAATACTAAAAATAAAAAAATATTAATACTCTCTCATTTTTTTTACCCAAAAATAAAATTCACCAACCCACTCTCATTTTTTTCTTTATTATTAATCAAATAGTATGGTAATTTAAAATTTTTAAAAGTAAAGAACTAATTTAAAGGATCAGACTACGGTACAACTGTGGTACTGAGTCATTCTTGCATCCAATCGTTAGATGCACTTGAATTGGTGGGGTCTACTAACATCCAACGATTGAATACAACTATGGTACGGTATCACAATTGCACCTAAGATTTTTCCTAATTTAAATATAATTAATTCACTAGTACAAAATTTACCTTTAATCTTTTGACTTGTAAACCACTGCAGAAAAAAAATAATCAATTTTTAAGTGCCACGTTTTCACATTATGCACACAATGACGTTAAAGTACAAGAGCTTTACAATGATGTGAAAAATAAAATAAAAAAAGTTAAAAAGTACATATTTTGTAAAGTGAGAACATCCATGAATGACTTAAAACTCGGAAACAAAAATATTTGCTAATATAATAATTTGAACCAAAATCGAGTCGTCTCCCAAAGTCACGCACCTGCAGAGTGCTTCCGCGAGTTAAAGTTTCATCATCTTAGAATTATATTATATTATATTATATATTCTGGATATATAGAAAACACAAAAAATTGAAGCCAATTGCATATTTAATTTTCTATTGATAAGTTTGGCAAACTCCTGGCTGTACGTACATCTCATCTAGCATGTATACAATATAGCCATAAAAATTTGTTGACTCCTTCAATATAGCTCAAAAAATCCGGTGACTCTCATCAAAGGAGCTAAATATTCTTTTTTTTTTTTTTTTTTGAAGTCTGTTATACACAGATATTACTGACATTACATCAGACATTACAATTAATATTTACAATCATACTATATAACTGGGACCACCATCATACATTGACACACTGAAGTATATGCCCAGATATTTTAAACCCTCTCTAATATTCGAGGGGTGCCTGCTCCACTCACATTTCGTAAGGGAGAGACTGTCTCCACTCAATTAATTGATAATTGAGAAAGAACTGAAACTAACCTCCATAATGCTCTTATGGAGGCTCGAACCCTTGCACTCAACATTGTAAGTGCAAGGCTTCTCCCATTGGACCAAAGGCCCATTGATATATTCTTTCTTTATTTTCAGAACACCCAAAAAACTTGCATCCATGCAATGTCACTGAACCAGTGAACCTTAACAGGCAGGCAACTGTAGAAACAATTAATTTGGTGGTCAGCTCATTACCTTGAAACTCGCATTGCATGAACCGAAGCGTTGATCAGATCTTCCACTGATGTTGGACCTGGTCTCGATTTTAACTTCGTTTTGCTGTGGTATTTCAATTTTTTGGTTTGGGCTTCTCCATCCTGAGCTTGTCCTACATATTGTGCGGGCCATTGGCTGGTCATTTGACGGACGTAACATAAAATTTCTTAAAACTCGTATTATGAAAGCAAAGCCTGCAACTTAGGTCCATCATTTTCAATTTCATTAATAATCATCTCTATTATTACTATTCTCCTTGGAATATAAACGAATACCAAAGTAATATTTTGTACATATGATTCTTTTTTAAAAAAAAAAAAAAGAAAAAGTGGCTAATGTAAGGCGGCAATATGGGGACTAATTAACAAGGGATATACAAATAATAGAGTTAATTGATTAACAAAAGTACTAAATATAAATCCTAGATTATTACCAGAAATATGAACATCAAAGTCACGTACACTTGTGGAAAATTATTTGCCATAACGATGGGCATTCTCAGCAGATTTTCAAAATTTTAGCCCAACCTTGGAAAGCCCAATTTCAAAAGACCGAAAAGATAGATTCTTTCATAAAACCGTTGGGTCCACTTGCTTGATTTTAAATGAGGAACTGTCACCGACGTCATCAAAATTCCTGAATGCTGGCTCATGTCTTGTCACTGAAAATCCTGGCACGAAAGCTGTACACAGGAAAGCGTATTTTCGAGGGAAAGGCGATTCCTCATGTCGTCTCAGCCCGTAGTTCACTTACCAGAAATGAGGTAGCTATCGAGTCCTGTCAGCTATAGCCAATTAGCAACAATCAAACCAAGTTGTGCTGTGCTGCTTAACCCCCGGTTCACAGCTGCCATGCATGGTCAATTTCTTTTTTAATCTAATTATTGTATTTTAAATGAAAGAAAAGCCGTCTGTCTGTGATGTCAATAATAATAATAATAATAATAATAATAGTGGAAGAGGGTGGGGTTGGGCTGGGTTGGGTTGGGTTGCTATCTCACAATCTCAATCGCGCCTCAACTCATTACTCAACAAAGGGACAGGCATTATCTTAATTGTAAGTCTATCCAAAATAATCCATTGGCAGCTTTGGCTTTCAGCAGCGCGAGAAAGCAAAAGCAAAGAATTCTTTTGTTGTTATTTGTCAAACTGGTAGGCCAATACCAATCTCGACATTTCAACATGAGCATGTTGTTCTTTGGAATCTGCAAGTTGCATTGGAATCAATTTAGGTTTATGCTTTTGGCAGCGGCAATACCATTACCGCCGATTGCATGCTTTGCCAATAGGAGGAGTAACATGACGGACGTGCATAAAGAGCATAAAATCTTCGAACGTGTTACTGGTATTTAACTATTTATTGCACAATTTGGACAAAGGCGATTTTCAAGAGCGAGTCGTGCCAAGTGGCTGGGAGGATGGCTAATTGGCTTGAGCCAGGAAGGATCACAAAGTTTAATGCATGCAAAGCAAAATAGTGGGCTGCATTGAGAAAAATAAGATAAAATTACGAAACAAAAGGTTGATGGGGACAGGGGAAAGGGAAATGGACCCATACACACATGTTGGTCTTTTTCCTTTCAGTTGTCATGAAAATGGGACCCAATTCTTTTATATTTTTTCTTTCTTTGATTTGATTTCATTGTGTCAGCACTCAACTCATAAGCACAGCCATGTTTGACTCCCTTCTCTGCCCATCCTCCCTGCTAATCAAAGCTCGCAAACAAACACACGCTCGCTCACAGTCACATTTTTCTTTCCATGAGCACAGATCCCTAGAAGCATCTGCAAAGCTTTTTCACCCCCTAGATTTCTGCGCCCACTGTTTTGCTATTTGCCATTTGCTGTTTGTTTTTCTTACACCTTTTGTTTTTGCACTTCTTTGTATGCTCACGCTTTCTTTTGTTTCTTGGTGAACAACAGTTCTCTTCCTTTCGTTGGCTTCAGTTTCGCTTTCTTTGGTTTTTTTAAATTATCAAAGAAAAGGATCGTTGGAATTTTAATGAAAGAATCTCAACATGAACATCACATAGAAAAAGGATCATCCTTTAAGGGTTTGGTTGATTTTGAAAGTGAAAAATTTAATTGATCGTCAATGCTAATTTATAAATTCGAAAGATCTAATACATCTTACTAGTAGATTTTTGACCTTCCTCCACCTCTCTTATCTTATGCAATCGGATCATTTGCTATTTTAGTTTCAAATATTGTATTTGATTTCACCTATAAAATTTCTAATTTTTTGAAAAAAAAAAATACATGTAAAAATGACACCAAATGCGAAGGCGAAAGACCATGTAAGGGGGGGGGGGGGATAATCGACATGAATATGATATAAAGTGTGAGTTTGGGGGATTGAGATCTGTTTCGTGTTTTTTTTATAAAAAAAATTAATTAATTAATTAATTTAATATTATACAAAAGGCAGATGTAAAACGAGCAGCCGAGTCCAAACAAAAGATCAAAAGAAGAAAAGAAAGGGATGGGATGGGATTCTTTAGTCTGTTCACAACACAAGTGGGTGAATCCAAAAGCCAAAATCCTGTTCCTCTTTTCAGTTTTCTCCGTCCAATCCAGTTGATGTTGATTTTTTTTTCTTTTTCAAAGTTCTGTAAGGTTATTATTTTCGATGCGACTTTGATTTTGATACCGGGGTTGTGGGCTCCACGTCCCACCAACCCTGTCACCCTACTGGGCTCCACCCACTTTTATCTTCCCTTACGCCCCCCCGCGAAAGTATCTTCACGTTCGAACCTTTGTTCGAATTTCTACCCCCGTTTCTCTTCGGAGCCTCTATCTCACGCGTTCAAGGTTGTTCTGGAGATTGATTTTCTCGTGGGTCTAGAGGCTCGTCAGCTGTCCCTCTCAATGGACCCTTCTGCGCGGGCTTCTTGGGGGCTTGGCCCACTCGGGCCCACTTAGCGCTCACCGGTCACCACGCAAAAAAGCACCCTTTTTTTCCAATCAGCTGGGCCCTGGCCCAAATCCCAATCAAAGTATTCTATTCCAATTTTCTGATTTACCACCACCGTGCACAGCAAAAAACATCGATTTACTGCGGTTACTAGATTTTTTTTTTCTTTTCAATATCTTAAATGTTGTTTTTATTGAACGAGTATACAATGTTAAACTGAGTTATTGTTGAGTATTAAATTAAGGGTTGTAAGATGAGAGAAATTAAAATAAATAAATAGATCTTGACTCTAAATCCAATGATTAGTAAAAACTCAGTTTAGTACTGAATTGTAATCAATTTTATTTAAATTGTGTTTTTAATATATATATATATATATATACATATATATATATATATATATATATATATATATATATATATATATATATATATAAATATATATATATATTTATATATATATACATATAGATATATATATAAGATATATATAATATATAAATATTATATATATTTATATATATATATATATATATATA
>NW_006262075.1:5471753-5486692 GCF_000493195.1 Citrus x clementina | reverse complement strand
TTCATAATGACCAACTAGACATACAACACAATTTTATAATTTATTATGAGTGTGTTGAAATTGTCTATTCAATAATATTAGGATTTCCAACTGTTAGATCTTAATTTATATCTTAAGTATATGCGGCACTCATCTATTACATAATAAATTTTATAAATAATAAAATTATTATTATTATTTTATCATTCCAAAAATAATGTCACATCATTTAAGATTTAATATTGGCATCGTTAATAATATTTTTGGTTTAATCATGCAATGTTACATGATAGTATAGCTCACTTGGGCATTGTACATAAACCTTTGTCCTTTCTTTCCAAAAATTATGCAAATGATGAACCTTTGATTGTTTCAAGTGCTTAAAATTGACATATGCTTAGACCATTAAATTCTTTATTTTTAATGAAATAAAGTGGGTTCAAAAATTAAATTTGGAGTTCACAAGATGTAAGTGCCGCGAAATTCCGGGGAATAAACTTGGGATCCGCTGTTGCAAGGCAGTGAGATGTATTTGTCAGAGAATATTTATTATTAAATTTGACAATTTCTAAATATGATTAATTTACGATATGTTTAAGATAAAAATAAAATAAAATAAAAGATTTTGTTCTTTCAAGATTGATTTTTTTTTTCAATATTATATATCTAATCCTTTATAACGTATTGTTTTTATTCATAGAAAGAAGGATGTCAAAATTATTCACCGACAAGTTAGAATCGATGCACATGCTGAGTTTGGTACCGTGGCAGCATTAAAGATGCCATACACAAACAAACAATGTTTGAGCTAAAAATGAGAGAAACTTCGGTTCTAATGGTGTATTTATCGATCAATAATTAAAATATATTGAAATTGGAATATGTTGAAATGATGATCAAGACTCAAAATAAGTTGTTTATTTTAGTTGTAAGAATTAAAATTAGAATGAACCTTGTTGTTATTGCTGTGTTTAGTTGCCAATAATTCTCATTCTTTATTATCATTTTTTAATTTCACAAGTAAAGGTGTGATTACTTATTAGTAATGGAAATAAGAATCAAGGAATGAGAATTAATAATTTGTTTACTTCTAAAATAAAGAGGGGATTGGAAATCAAACTGGTGTAGGGCTGATTAATTTGAGCATGATTACTGGAGTTTGATTTCTAGAGCAGGTTGGGCATCAGAACTTTGCTCCTAGGACCAACCAAATTAGCCCCACTCAAATTTTATAATCCCATTTCATCCTTCTTTTAAATATTTGGGGAAAAAAAACATATTGAGTACCACACAGATCAATCTTGTTGCCGCTGCTGCTCTTCGACATCATTCATTGAGCTCCCGTCGGTCATCGTCGTTGCCGTTGTTGCTCATTACTACTTGCCATCTTACTGTCGGTTATTATTGCGATGGTAGTTTTATTAAAATTTTTATTGTTATTATTGTTGGATAAGTTTGTGCAATAATAATAATAATACTTCACTAAGCACATTATTCATTCTGATTCGAAGACAAAATAAATAAGTCAATGGCAATATAACTCATTCTAGTTTTGATTCTTGCAATTTAAGTAACTATTTTGTTTTGGTTCTCATTCCTCATTCCCATTCTTATTCCAACCAAATTCTATTGTCAATTAGTAAATACACCATAAGTATAATGGATACAAATATTTAACTTCCACAAGAATTTGAACATGTGCATCTCTTGTTAATGTCAAACATAGTGTGAACATAACAACTGGTACTATTTTTCTTTGATTTGGTTTGTTTGATACCCATATTATGGTATAATATTAACATTTTTAATTGAAGAAATGATAATCCGTGATTATAATTAAGGATGGGGCTAAGTCACCGCAGGCGAAAAATCATATAATAATGTTGTTGTTATAACACGATACTATAACGAAAGTTATTAATATAATTTTGTATGGTTACATACAAGACATTATCCTTTCCTTAACTACACGGCGATGAAGCATATTGATTGAAAAAACCAAAAAGGCAAAGTTCTATAATGTTGAAACTCGGTTCAATCCGTATGATAAATTTTTCTTTTTTTAAGTTACCTATTGCTTTTTGAAAATGTGGTTTAGGTGAGTAGTTTTGATGTATGAATTCTCTTAATATATATATATATATGTGTGGGTGGAAGTGTAATATGTAATACATGTTAGTAAATTAAGCAGATAAGGTATTAGAATCTACCAACCTATTTTGTCTATGTAAAATTGTTGCATTCGAGAAAACGTTTAAAGATTGTCGGGTTATTATTATTATTAATTTTTTTTTTCACTTTTGTTATTTATGCAGCAGATTTTCTTTAATATCAGAGCTGATTTATGAACTGCGTTTATTGTCGCTTTGCTTGTCAAAGATAGTATCCATTATCCACAACTTTTTTTTTTTTTTTTAATTGTAACATTAATGTCGATTTATAATGTAAGATTGTTTGAGAAGTGTACTTAACTTTGGGCACATCTTATCCTATTAGGAAGTTATCATGTGATGCAATTTAAAACTCTTCCCAAATTTCAATGGCATAAATTTTTAGGAATTAACCTTGGATCTGCTGCTATTGAATTACTCAGATGTGTTTGTCCGATACCTTGACGGTGGGAATAAAATACTCCCGCTTCTGAATATAAAAGGTCAAATAAGCAGCAGATGGATACAATAGTCAATAAACAAGATGCTATTAAATTCAATAAGAAATTTTGTTTAGCTCAACAAGTCACTGAAATATGGTAACATGTTTTTTGGAATATATAATCCAGTGGAGCAAGTGGATTTATATTAATACATACTCTTATCAGATTGCATCATATGTTCTTTTTTTTTTTTTTTAATTCTTTACTTGCAAATTTCTGAAAAAAAAAATAAACGTCAATTACTTCTATAAATTAAGTTCTTCGCAATTAAGTGGTAATTGAAAATCCATATGCGTTAGTAACAAAAGATTTTCTATTTGAATAATTTTATACATATATGTCTTCTTAAATATTATTAAATCTCGGAAGCGTTTGGTATTGACAACTCCGTAATAGAACTATCTATCCGGCGCTGTCTTCTCTTATTCTTACAGATGAGTTGTAAATTTTTACCAAACATTTTACGAATATGGTCTAAAACCACAACTATTATACAATAATACCAAATGGTTAATGGAGCCCAAATAGTAATAGATTATTGTTCTTTTTTTGGGGGGCGAGGGGGTGTAAAGGTGGTCACCCATGTTCCAACATAAAAATTTTTACATATTAACTCTTATGTTTGCGACATTGATTATTTCCGTAAAGTAAATGTGTTAATACGTAAGAATAATGTTATCTTCTTACAAACTTTGAAAATTCATAATAAACTACAAAAGCAGACTTCAGAAGACTTTGAAAAATTGATAATAAACTACCAAAGTAGGCCGGCCCCAAGGATTAATTATCATATAAACTCTCTCAATTGTGGACATTTTATGATAAAATTGACCCCAAACTCATGACGAAGTATGTGAAATTGGATTACTAAGTCCAATTAATACTAATTTTATGACGCTTAATCGATGAAACTTTCTATTATATTTGGTAAATTGACCTAGTCATATCGCGACTTAAACAAAATCATTAATCACATATCATATCACAAAAATAGTGATAAACTAAGAGACATATCACATTGCTAATCAAATCCATTCTTCCCAACCAACACAGCAATGTATGTGGATGGCAGAAAAAAGTATCCACCACAAATTATTTCCCTTGAATTTTTTTACTTTGTTTTCTTATTTATTTTACACTTGTAATGCAGTGTTTTGGCTTCAATAGGAAATGTGTTTGATGCCCTTATGACATCAGTAAAACATCAACAATTTTTAACTTTTTTAACGAAAATATGGTAAATTGATAACAGTGCAAACGTTTGGTGGTAAAATACACTTTTCGGCAATCCCGTGGTACTAACATGATATGTCATAATAACTTTAGTGGTAAAATGATAATATCCCATTTAAAAATAAATGTTTAGACTATTTTACGGTATTCAATTTCATTATCCTTAAATGTCAGAATTACCGAAAAAATCATTCCGTTGAACCCCATCATAAAACAATAACTCTTTTTTTTTTTCTTTTTTTGGGCCGGGAACACTTGAGGATGTAACAGTGCATCAGAACAACGGTAGGAGATGGCTAGTAAAAAATTGTAAGCAAAAATATCAAACTGCCGATTAAAAAGACTGTAATGAATCGAAATTACAGATTCAAAACAAAAAAAGATCGGCTAAGCCGAGCTAAAAGTAGCATGTGGCTTATTTGATTTCTGACAGTGACACCATTGATGGGGACCTTAGTGTTCCTTTCTCTAATGACTAATCTTTTAGTAATATAATTTTTTTTTCAATGAACTTTGATTAAAATAAATTTTGTGCTTATTACTTTTCAATGCAACGTCCCCACTGCAAATACACGAACTCAAGTTTTTTTACATTAGTTGATGGAGAAAGGGCCCCTACCCAACATATTTTATTTAGGACGAATAATTAATTTAATCAGATATTCATTTGGGAAGATCTTTAATAATCCAGAATAGGCCATTAACATAATTCTCAATTAAGCCCACAATTGGGCTTATGCGAATCGCTTGACGTTTGCCAGATTTCAATTTATAGGTTTATTATTAGGAGTCCGCCAATAACAAGATAATGATGCATTATAATGATACAGCTAATTTGGTCTTCCTAAATAGGTGGTCGTATTATTATTATTATTTTTTTTTAAAGACTGAATGGGTACTTATTTGAATGACGAATACTCGACTTGTTTTACATCATTGATCATGATACTGCTTAAGTAAAATAATGTGATATATATGATTTAATGTCTTAAAACTTTACACTAATAACGATATGGGTACAAGATAAAATTAAATGTTAGTTATTTGTTTTCAGACATTTATAATAAGATGCTAAATAAATAAATATGATAGTTTAACACATATATATAATCTAAATTTCGATCTAATTATAATTAAAATAAAAGTCTGACTATATTGAAACTATTTTATAATAGAACAATGTTGTTGATTGTATAATCATTAAAATAAATATTATATTTATATTTACTGTTATAATATGAATCAAACGATTATTATCAATACTTCATGGTAGAACACCATAGCCACTGCCTTAAAATAATCCAAACTTCAGCTAAAAGAACAAACGTCAGTTGATTGATGTCTTCAAGAATGGTTGGTTGGGTAATGAGTACAATGCACAGCTCCTAATGTGAACAATTGAATGTTGTGTTTCTTTGGACCACTTACAGCAATTGGTCGCTTTGTTTGTTTTAGTGATTAGTGAAGATCATTCTGATATTATAATAATAATAATCATGATTTGCTCACCTTCCATTAAAGTTCCATAATCCGTCCTTGCATACGTAATTTCAGAACAAAACTTACAAGAAAGAACCACGTTATAAGGGAGCGTTTGCCGCGAGACGCAGAAAGAAAAAGGCCAGGAAATCGACTCACACGTGTCCGACAAGTGTTTGGATCTAACGATTGAAAAGTTACTTGCTAAAAACATGTGGCCCCACTGAAGATGCTGCAGGTCAATAAAATTGACCGCGTGCGATGGTATTAATCACTACTATTAACACGTCTTCATTCGGAAGCTAAAGCATACACAACTCCAAGAGAGAAAAGAAAAGTGGAAAAGCAAAACAGAGTGCGGAGTCATTGTCGTTGCTTTTGTCTTTAAACGGCCGCGTCTCATTCAACTTTCCTAATGTGTCATCAACTATACTGTCACTATCCGACGTTGTATGCCCTTCCACGCCACTCCCGGTGTAAAATTGACCGTTGATTTCTTTTTTTCTTTTGTTGGTAATAACATATCACGAGTATAACGCATGGGTATGATTCAGCAATATTATTAATGTGATCGTAAACATATTTAACTCATTATAACTGCCACCAAAAATTTGATGAAGACATCTAAAACATGAAAAAGCATCGATCGTGGTGATTTATTTGAGTCTAAAATCAACTTAGCAAGTATGTTAATTGAATGTGTAAGCGCCAACCAATCTTGATTTAGTTTTTTTTTTATCTCATTTTTTTAACAAATGGATCCTCTAGTCATTTTGACTTATAACAATCTTGCACACATGTATATTATAGGCCATTTATGATTTAGATCATTTAATTGTTTCTATTTTTATTTACCGCCAATCAATTGATATATAAAAAAAAAAAGGTAAGCCAAAGGTTAAAAACAAGTAGATGATCTGTATCCCATTTTTTTTAAGACCATAATTCAAGACTTTTGTGGGAGAGTGTGTGTTGTGAGTATAAATTTTTCTTCTTCTTTGAAGTTGATGTTTTGGCGTGGACTGTAATTATGATGCATCGAGGTAAGTTTGGCATACTTTTGATAGACACATTTCACGGGTTGACTAAGTTTCTTAGTAGGACTTAGTTACGAGTTAATGTTAATCACGTTTATAATACATCAAGATAGGTCCGATATATTTGTGATGCACATATTTTCAGTTGTGCTCGTTTATCAAGATAAATGTATATCAATAGACTTTTGAAGCTTGAGTTCACTCTCAACACATGATGGTGAGCGATCTCAACATATTTATGATGCATCTATTAATAGGTTTGTTATGTCCTTAGTAAAAATTATCTAAAATGGTTGTTAATCTATTTAACCTAGTCATTCACACAAATTAACTCAAAAATCTTATGTATCACCCAAAAGGAAACATAATTTAAGATGATTGTTCGTTTAATTCCTATATTTTAAATTAAAAGTCCATTTAATCCATGTATTATATATCCTACTATTAAATATGGTACACTCTTAACCTTGCTTTTTTCTTTACTTTTACAATAATACCTTTTCAACAATATTGTTGACATAATTTTTTTTAATCTATTAACAAAAGTTAATTACTAAATTACCCAATAATTACTTATTAGTAAATTAAGAAATAAACATTAGTATGAAATAACTTGTATTTTATATCAGTGTGAAACAAATGGTATTTTTCATACTCTTGCAACAATGTTACTAATTATTATATATAAATTAATTAATATCGGCTAACTTAAAGCAATGTTTAATATTCTTGCAACAATCTTATATTTAATTTTTTGTAAAAAAATAATTCACTAAATTAATCTTAAAAGAAAAATAATAGCAATTAATTTATTTTACTTTTAAGAATAATTTGATAAATTTACATTTATTATTATTATCTCCAAGAATATTGTTGTAAGAATATTACAAAAGTAAAGAAAAAATAAGAGTAAGATTGTAATATAATTACTAGCAAGGGCGTCTTGATGTATTTCTTAAATTAGAGGATTTAAATGGACGCTTAACTCAAAATATAATGAGTAAACAAATAATTACCCTGTAATTTAACTAAATATGCAGAAATCCATAATTATTAAGTCAGAATATAACTTCAATACGACAATTAGCCGATGAAACGAACAAAAGTTTCATCTATCATTATTCAAACTCACTTCACATTAATTTTTTTTCTCAAATAAGAGTTATTTGTATTACTTTTGATTTGGCCATTGCTTTATGCGTGATAAATCAAGGTTAATGATGCTGATTCTTTAGCGATTCTTCTTAGTGTTATCATTATATAATTGACGATCTCACTGATTTGCAATATGAATACGAATAGTGACTGCACAATAAGTTGAAAAGAGTTAAAATTATTTCCCAGAAAGAATAAACTTCAAATTAATCTTTAAACTTCAAAGAAGTAGAGAGAGCACGAATCTTCTAACAGAATAAAGAACACTAGAAAAAGAAAAGAAATTAAAAAAAAAATCTTTTCTCTTGATAGGCATCGATATTGTGCTTGGAATAGACAAAATAAAAATATTTAATTCCTACGTAATTAGTCCTAATTGAAGATGTTTACACTTGAACGTAACAAAAAGATTCTCTCTTAAATCATTGGAGAAACTTATATATGCTAATCATCAAGAATTAGAGGGCTAAATAAACTTTGCCCAATTGAATAATACTAAATTAACCTAATCACCTTGATTTTCATTGTCTATGGAATCGCAATCAAGGTCTAAAACATGCTTCATATTATCATATTCATGTTCTCTCTCTTCTTCCGTATAAAAATTGATTAAAAATGATACTCAACTCTTCTAAATTATACGATATTGTTTTCAAAATATTAAGACAATACGCTCTCTTGTACTTGCTTTACGGGTGCTTATAAGCCAGGTGGCCTAGAATATATTCTTGTAAGGCTATGGCCTGAAAGATATATGAATTACACGACACCCAAAGTTTTAGCTAATAACATAGATTATAATTAGTTGTTGTAGAGGATATCTTCATTAAAATTTCCACACGCCCAATAATTTGATGACAATAGCAAATCCCTTAATTTTATTCTCTCTCTATAAACATCATCCTTATCATCTTCTAATTACTAAAATATTAAAGGAGCGAAGCTTTTGAGTTATATAACTCTTGAAATTATATATATATATATATATAGAGAGAGAGAGAGAGAGAGAGAGAGAGAGAGAGAGAGAGAGAGAGAGAGAGAAACATAAATAACTCATAAGTATTTGGTTGAGTGGTTTTCAAGTAGGTTAAATTAATTAGTCATTCTTGTTTGAATAATTTTGGAGGAGGTAAGGGTTAAAAAATTAATTTTTAAAAATAAGGATATATACTTTGTATCTCAAATGATTTTATTGATAACTAGAGTACTAAGATTGAACAAATACCCGTTTTGTCCCTATATTTAGATTTAATAGCTTGTTTAATCTCTAGTTTTAAAAATAACTCAAGACACCCCATGTTAAATATATTATGTTCTTACCCTTAATTTTTCTTTCTTTTTACAATAATAACCTTGCAACAATATTCTTAGAATATTAATGAAAATAAAAAATGTTAATTTATTAAATTAGCTTTAAAATTAAAATAAAATTCATGTAAACTTTTAAGTTTTATTTTACTTTTAGGATTAATTTGGTAAATTAAATTTTTACATACAATTATTAGTAAGTTTGTTGTAAGGATATTAAACTTTGATTTAAGTTGGTTGCTATTAATTTATTTACAAATAATTATTATCAAGATTGTTGTAAAGGCACCAAAAAAAAGCTAGTTATTTCATACTGATATTTATGAGTTAACTTGTTAATTAACTTTTTATATAAATAAATTAATTAATGTCCATAATTTGTTTACTAGGGTATTATTATAAAAGTAAAGAAAAATAAAGGGAAGAATGTAACATATTTAATAACAGGGGTATATAAATGTATTTTTTAAAATATAAAGACTAATAGAGCACTTAAGTCAAAACATATGGATTAAATAAGAATTTACCCTACTAAAATTATCACATTAATAATTGAAGATAAAGTCAACTAATACCTAACACATAATAATGAATAATTAGTAACATATCACGTGAGATAGAAACTACGTATCTCAATTATGTAAATATGATATGATATATGCCATATATATGGGTCCATTTTGTAATTACATTTCTCACATAATCTACAATATATTTTCGTGTAATATATGATGTCGTACATTTGATATTTGAATCTAAATCAACAGATATATATCTGAAACATGTTAAGGTAATTTATTTTATAACTTGAGACAAAAAAAAAAAAAAAAACTTTACTTTTTCGAGAAACAAATTAAAGAGAACCTTATGTAAAAGAGAATTAAAGGTACATGAGAATAAACATTTTCAAAACACTAATAGTGATGTTTTATAAGAAGGTTCCAAACTATTTCTCATGAAATCAAACATTCCCAAGTCCCAAAATTTAAACAATAATTCAGTTAACAATTTTCAGCTGCCATCGATGTAAAGGCAAAGCTTTTATCTTCTGGATGTGTCTTTGGATCTTGGTTTAGATAGGAGACAGATAAAGGGGATGCCAGAGAGTAATGAAATTTGGGCTAAGTATGAAACGTAGACATTGAAAAGCTATATAATATAATGTATTGCTTAGAATCTCTAGATACATAGTAAACAAATATATTTGTATAGAATAGCCTAGCTAGTTATGCATGCATATATAATACATAACAATATTCTTTACGTAATGGGTACTTTGCACTTTAAATTTGTAAATCAGGACAAAAAGGGGTGGGGAAAAAGAAGAAGAAGAAGAAGACGACCAAAATAGAGGTGCTTTTGTTATCTTGCATAAATATAAAGAGCCCAAACATAGTAGAAGTTGCGGGCGCAAAGTGGAGCATGCCGCCCTATGTGTTGGCTGCCTGAACAATACCAATTAAAGTAATAAAAGTTGATTAAAGGAACATTAACGCCATTAATAATTAACCCTAATTAAAGCTAATACTTAATCATCAATTCGAAAGTGGAATCGTCATTATTTAAAGCCAAAATACCAGTAAGTGGGGGGTAGAGAGCTGTGCTGAATTAAAAAAAAAAAAAGCTAACGTGCATCACCTGAACTCAGAAAGAGATAACAAAGTGATTCCATGTTTCCAAATTTAATATTTACTGAATCAATCCCCCGCAATCAAATCTATTACTATTACTCATACGAACCACTAACATTTGTCCACGTCATTCCAAAGGCGCAAAAAGAAGTGCGTTGAGCTGACGTCGCAAGATTTGATTGGTTTATAAATTTTTAGTTCTTTATGTTTGTACATAGGACAGCTTTCGGAGTAGATGGGATATCATATTCACCAATCGGAAGCTTACAAGAAAGGAACTGTACCCGACTCCTATCCTGCTCCTCCGATTGATGCAAATATTTTTTTGAAGTGATGGTGACCAAAGGGTAAAAATGACATCTAGGATGCGTCAAGGGGCCCACCTCACATGCCTCCACCAATAACTTGCATAAAGAGAAAAATGAGTTGGGACCCACATGGAAATGTAGGGGACCACAACTTTATTGGTATGGGTAACCACACAGCTAATAGTCCAATTCTATCTAATGCTCTCTTTCTCTATCCCCCTTCTTTGTTGTGTCATAAAGACCAGGGATATGAAAATGTAAACAAAAGCAATTGCACTCACTTCTGTTTCCCACACCGTGGAATTTGAAACATCTGTTGTTTTTTTTTTTTTTAGAATCATATTATAATAAATTATTAAGTGTTGCGCAAATTAAATAAAAAAAGGCTCTATTATATTATACTTAATTAGCTGTATTGCGTATTAGGGGAATTGTAATACAATACTATGTTTTGTATGGTATAAATATCAATGTTAAAATTAGATTGATTTTAATTAAATAGATTAATATGTTAGGGCTTTATTATTATTAATTCTTAAAAATAAATATTAAATAAGTATTTTTATAACATAAAAAATGACTTAATAATAATATGCTATTATCAAATAACAAAATATTACGATATTATGTTGTGATAGTGTTAATTATATTTTATTATAATATAATTTTTTTTATATATTAGTTATTATCAGTATGGTATAATTTAATATGATATATTATATAAACTTATGTGATATAATAATATTATATTATTACACTTTTATATTTTTATATTAAATTAAATTAAATATAAATTAATATTTAATAAATTTAAATCTATTATAATTTTTAAATAATAAAAAATAAATAATTATATTTAAAATATGAACTATGTTTTAATGCAACACACCCTAAACACTACCCGTAGTTTATTTTATATAATTTCCATTGGATTAACCACTTTTTTATACAATACTATACAACCATAAATATTTAAAAGTTAGGATAAGAACAATATCTTAGTGCAATGTATGTAATTTAGTAATGCAAGCTGGCAGCAGTCTAATAATAAGGCTCAGGAGGAGGGACCATCTCATCTCTCTGCTCTTTTCTTAGCTAGGGGTCTAGGAACCGAACCAACAAGAGTGAAAAGTAAACCACCTTATACGAAAGCAGCCCGCCCACACACCTCCCATGAGGAACTCAATTAACCATCTCCTAGTCGCTCGAGTTAACATGTGTAAAATGATCATACGATTAACAATTACGTGGCATCTGTTTTGAAAATATTTAATTTCCTATTATCATAGTTATATTAATTATCAGGAAGAAATTGTTAAATACAATTATTTTTTTCTTTTTGTAGAATATGGACCATTAGAACTTTCATTAATACATGCATTTTGAGGCACGCGTCGATATAATTATTGAAATATTTTTCTTAAAGTGTATTATTTTTATTTAGAGTAATGATATAGTTACAAATTTTTATATAAATTTATTTTATACAAATTGATGTAGTATGAAAAAATTAGTTAAATTAAATATCATTTGATCCACATAATTTATTTTTATTATTTTATATTTTTATTCATTTAATTAATTAATACTATATTAATTTATATAAGATAAATTTATACAAAATTTTTGCATCCATCATTTTTACGGATACATTTATTATAGAAACTGCATAAAATAGAAGCTGCACCACATGTAATTATGTGAACACCACACTATTAGAAGTTATCTGTGGTAGATCAACTGTGATATTTGGCAGAGGATGGCAGGATACATTTATAGAGGGTCCCATCTTCCATCACCGTACACGTGTTCATAAAAATCAACAGAGTACGAACGCACAATCACAAAAAAGAGCACGTCAGGTCGTCAGAAGAAAAAAGAAAGCCCCCATGTGCAATCCCTGCCTTGTTATCAGTATATAGCGGTTTTCCCGCTTACTGCCAAAACCGTACAATAAAAAATAAATAAATAAAAATTACAAAAAAAAGAAAAAAAGAAAGACGATTTGCTTTTTGGAGAAGCGAAAGCAACCAATGGCGTACGTGGCTGTCTCTCAGTTGATTGGCTTATTGTAGGGCTCTTCTTTATTTTTTATTCTTTATTTTATTATTATTATTATTATTCGTTAATTTTATTTTCCCCTCTTTTTTGTTTTTTAAAGTAATACATATAGTATTGTAATGTGTGCGAACTTTAAATTATAAAGTTAAGAGATGTTATGGTGCGGCAAAAAGCTAGGGGACTGGGCAGACACGTATATTTTGGGATCCAATCATGTGGCGTGGCTTTTTAGGGACTTCCCCTCCCCTTTAATCATCTTTTGTCTTTTCGATTTGGCATTTGAATTTCTTTTGTTTTTCGGTTTAAAAGTTGTGATATTGAATATGATCTTAACTCGAGATCCGTCTTACATCCACTTTCATTACATTTTGCTATGTGGAAATGGAATGGCCTTTCAAATCCACCATATGTTTAAAGTGAAAACATTTTAGACTGATTGACAACGTTAGGAATACATAATATGATGACAAATGATTCAAAAAAATTAGTACTTTTTGATACCATAATTTCGGATATCCAAAAGACTAATATAATCATGGAAATTTAGATTACATAAATTTAATGAAGGAAGTTAACTTGATTTGTTTGATAATAATTAATTTAAACGTTTAAGTTAGTAGATGAATGATTTTTCAATTAAAGAAAGAGTTAGCAGATGGATATTTGTCTGGTGGATGGACAAGATTAAGAGTTTGAGAGCGTGTGCTAATTAGCTTAATTTAGTAAATTTCTTGGAAAGATACAAAAAAAAATAGATTTAAATTCACCTAAGGTGAAAAAATGTATAATATCTTGAATACTTCACTCAACTAATCCATCCTAAGTAAAAGGAGGCTGAAGCCAAAATATAGCTTCAGCAGTAAGAAGCAATCTTATTAGAAATTATATCTTACTTTGAGATTCAACAAGTGCGTGAGTTAATAATATAAAAAGAAAAATAGTAATTAAAATAACAAAATTAAACTTGGAGTGTAGATGACAAAGAGATTTTGCCAAACAAAACATTTCTTTTCATGGAAAGCAAATGTTTTGTCACTTTTGATGCCTTTCGAAAATCAAATCCATTTCCTATAACTTTTTCGGAATTAGGTCCTTTGATTTTCCTATTTATTCCTTTTTAACGTTTGCTAGTTAAAAGATATACAATAATAACTTAAATTAGACCATAAGAGATAATACAGAAGACTTTGTCCCCACCTCCCGCCCCCCTTTTTCCCCTTGTGACGCACTCAGCCTTGAAAATGAATTATATGTAAATCATGTTTTGTTAATTGCGATAATGCCATGCTAAGGCATTAATTGTGATAACATCACGATAGTGGGAATTTCTAACAGTCGAAATTATAACTTTCTAGTATTGATCAATATCGCAAGAACTCAAGGGAGACTGCTGACTTCACAGTTCACATGTCCAGCCAAGAAACAAGTAAGATGTGTAGATGGATAGGACTTCTTTAGTGTTTCAGTATTTACATGATAAGTTATAAAATTTTTAACAATTTTTCCTTTTTATTCTTGACTAACATTGGTCAGAGATCTGACGGACGCGAGACTCTCCAAGTGTCCCATGTCTAGTGATCTAGATTCTAGTCTCACATTTTTCACTATTATTTTCTTTTTACACATATACTAAACTTTCATTCAAGCAAGTCTACTTGTATGATGTAACACATAGTACAACATCCACATCTAGTATACAACTTATACGATCTTGTTCGACATCTATTACAATTACACAATTTCTTAAAATCGTTGTCCTCACCTCTCACCATCTGCTGCTTATCAGTATCGCTATCTTTTTATTTATTTTTTTTTTATTCTTTTTATTTTACAGCCGTAGGATTTCTGTCCAATAACAGATCTGTTAGTAATAGAATTTATAACTTAGCTGCGCCCCTAAATGAAATATGCTAAAAGACAACAATGTCATAGCATACAAAAGCACAATAAATTCAATGGACACACCAAATCAAAGATCAGATGTGACGATTGTTATCCTTATACACATAGTGGGGGGGGGGGGGGGGGGGGAGAAAAACTTAAACTTCCAAAAAAAAAAAAATTCCGGGCGAAAACAAAGGGTGGGTGCCGGAAT
>NW_006262075.1:5416300-5471653 GCF_000493195.1 Citrus x clementina | reverse complement strand
TTTTTAACCACATTGACAAAATGGTGCTATTTACATGTTATGTGGTACTATATACCCTTAAACATTAAGTTAAATATGTTTTAATTGTACAAAGTTGACCTTGAATTATATTTGAGTGGATGAAACTATCCGTCTACTTAATTTTTTTTTTTTTAAATATTGTTTGGTATGGCTTATTTAAAAGCCATAAGTGCTTATTTAATCGTATAAGCGCTTTTTAAAATTTTTTATGGTGTTTGGTTATTTTTTTAATAGAGTTTTTTTAACTTAAATAAGCTAATTTACCTCTACTAGGAAAAGCCCAAAATTTGAGCTTTTGGGAGTAGAGGTTATAAAGCTTTTCTAAATATATATAATATAAAAAATATCATATAGTTTAATGGTTCAAAAATACTTTTTTTATTGACAACCAAACACCCAATGACTTTTTGTCCAAAAGCTCTATTGGTATAAGCTCTACTGCTATAAGCTCTACTGTTATAAGCTCTATTTAATAAGCTGTACCAAACGGAGCCTAAGTGTCTGTTTGGTATGACTTATTTAATGGTTATAAGTGCTTATTTAATTCCATAAGCTCTTATAATAATTTTTGTTGTTGTTTGGTTGTTTTTCTAATAGAGTTTTTGAAACTTAAATAAGCTATTTTACCTCTACTAGTAAAAGTTTAAATTTTGGATTTTTGAGAGTAGAGGTTGAAAAGCTTTTTTTAAATGTCAAAATATATAAAATATGTTCTATTTATTTGACAATCTTATTTATATTTTATAATATGACTTTAAAAAACTTGACTATTAAAGTAATTTCATAAATTTTTAATAAAAATTCTTATTGACATCAAACAACAAAATTTTTTTAGTAAAAACTCTACTTAAATAATCTCTACTTAAAAAATTGTACTAAACAAAGCCTAAATCTCAATATATTACACATGTATAATCAAACCTTTTTAAGTGTATGTAATTGAAGCCCACTAAAGTTTTGCATAAGAAATCACTCTCACAGGTACTGGGGAGAGACTCAAAAGGAAGTGCTGACTAACCAAACCAAGGGTCACGGCATTTAGAGTTAAAAAAATAAACAAAATAAATTGTTTTATTTATATATTTTACTTAATTATTTTATTTTTTAAATAAATTGGTTTATTAACATCACTTAATTTAGTAAAAATATTATGTTGAATTAAAATAAATTAAAAGATACAAAACCAAAACTAACCATCGCCAGCCGGAGGACTTGACCCTGACAGGTAGCTTTGCATTGCCATCCTGACAACTTGACCTTGATCAGTAGCTAGCATTTAATGTACTTGATTTTTTTTTCTGAGAACTTTTACTTTATTATTATAATTAAAGAACTTGTTAAGCTACACGATCATATAACTCACGAGCTATCTGTCACTATAATCATGCCAGATGCTGCACATTATAATAAATATTTTATACCATAATTTAATGCATATTATAGCACATTATTGTTTTTATAAAGTTATTATGCTTTAATTCAATTAATGTCAAAAGAGGGATAAAGTTTATGAAAACTTTTAAGTTTTAACCAAGGTTGCCAAGCACCGGAAATGGCACAACCAACTGCGGACAGCCCTGCAAGCAGCAGCAAATTGCAAGCAAACTTCCAAATTTGACCTAGTTATCAATTTCGCTACCATGTACGATCCTTAACATTAAACAACAGCACTCAATTTCAAGGCGAGTTATCAAAATTAACCGGATAATACCATCATGTTCATAACAAAAAATTTCAAGGAAAATCAAGAGAAAAATAATCCTTGAAAAGATTCTGCATTTTAATCAAGTACCCAATAATTTATTTATGGAAACATCGAAAGCCGCCTTCAAAATAGTTGCTGGTTTAGCTTCTGTGAGTTTTCAAATAGCTGGGCAAGTTGCAAAATTAGGAAAACAAGTAGTTGCTAAATTTAGCAGATAGTAAAATAGCCGGCATTCATGGCAGCAGAAAAAGATTATTGATTTCTCCATTACAGGATTTCTTTTTCATTAAAAAAAAAAAAAAAAAAACCTCTAGGGTTTGAAAATATTTCTTCATTTCTTTTTTACACGAAAGGAGCCTTGCAATTACGACCTAATCATTCCCGCACGGCTCAGTGAAAATCTAAACCCCCCCTTACCCATTGCGTCACCTTTCACCCAAGCCCACGTGAACTCTCTCTGCCCTTCTTTCGTCCGCACGTGCATTTGATCCTTTTTACTGCTTTAAACCCCCCATCGGTTTTCACTCATCATCTTCTCTCTTCTTCATCGACTGATCAATTTTCCAGAGTTCGCAGAGTGAAAATTTTAGTTACATTACTGAAATTTTTTTTAGCCCATTAATTCCTTCCCCATATAAACACCCACGTGTCTTGTTCTTATTTAATGATTGATCTAGCTAGGTCCACTGGTCAGAACAATACCATGGAAGAGAAGGAGGCTGCTCATCAGAGAAGAAATTGCAGGTCTCATCACCAAAGAAATTGTGCTCTTCCATCTTGACAAACTGAGTCTGGTACGTTGGTTTTGAGAATTCGAAGCAGTTAATCGAAAGTTGATGAGGCTGGCTCTGAATGATAACACCATCAGATGAAGAAATGGCAGCGTTAGGGCTGTGGCTGTTGTTGCTGTTGTGGAAGTTGTTGTTATCTTCGTTGTTCAAGATGGCACTCGAATCGCTATCTGATGACCCGTCCTTCAAATCTGGAAAGAGCGAGATTCCCAACACTCCATTATCATAGTTCAGTTCTTGATCAGGTTCATCAGAAATGTTACCGGCAGGAGCTAGAGAAATTGCGGTAACGTTAGTAGGAGGAGCTACAGCGGCGGCTTGTTTATCATCGCTTTCTTGATCGCGATCCAGAGTGGCTTTGTTTTGATGATCAGTCTCATGCACAATTGTCTCTTCTTGTTTCACAGAAATATTGCTCTCCGTGTTCTCTTCATTCAGCTTTGATTTCAGCTCTCTTATCTGTGTGGAATAACAGCAACATACATGTGAAAACATGTTATCTTATTCTTAATCATTGTAGTTATGTAAATATACATATGTTTATATTTATATGGTTTCATTGAAAGCACTTTTGTCATATTCTTCTTTCTTTAATTATTTATATATAGATGGGGGGAAAAAAAAAAAGAAAGAGAGAGAATTAAACTATTGTTACCTCTTTAAGCAAGGCTTCATTGTCGTGTTGGAGGGAGTCGTAATTGAGCTTGAGAGCATCATAATTTGCCTTAAGAACGCCGTAATCTCTTTCAAGTTGCTTGGTTTTCCAACGAGCGCGTCGGTTTTGGAACCAAACAGCAACTTGTCTTGGCTGCAGCCCAAGTTCTTGTGCCAACTTCACTTTTCTCTCGGGCTCAAGCTTGTTTTCCACCTCGAAGTTCTTCTCCAAGGCCTTCACCTGATCCACGCTCAGTCTCCTCTTTTTCTCCGAGACGTGCCCTCCGGATTCTTCTAAACACCCCTCTTCATCCAGACCGTCCAACATCGTCTGGAATTCTCGACTGTAAACTTGGTTGTTTCTCGGACTCTGCTCGTCTGATTGATAATAAATCACAAAAAAAAAAAATTATTTCTTTTTAATTAGTAAGGAAAAGATTTGATAATTGCGAAAATATTTTGAAATTAACATGTCTGGTATTCTTAATTAACAGCAACCTGTGGCTGGGCAGATGGACATCAAAGCACCCAAGGAATCATCTGAGCTGCAAAGTGATCGCTTCATGCCTGATGATGAAGTGAAGCCGACTGTAGTAAGCAGATCTATTTTCTTAGATCGGAAATTTTTTTTATTTTTTATTTTTTTAAGTGGATCTCTCAAGTTTTAAGAAGTAGCTTTAAGAGGAGTTTCTTCTTTAGGACTTGAAAGAGCAGCTGCCGTGTCTGAAAATAGAGCGCTGTTCTGTATAATAATACTACAATTGTACAACAACTCCTCTTCTCTCTTTAGTTCAACGTATTTCTTCTCCCTATTTAACACTTGTTGCCCCTCTGAACCCATAAAAATGAATTTAAAGGAAAACAGGAAAAAAAGAAAAAAGAAAAATACTAATTACACACAAAAGACTCAACAAACCCAACAATCTAAAACTTTCACTGTAATTAAAACCCGACCCACAAGAGAAGTAATCAAAGAAAGAAACTCTCTCACTCCACTCTTTCTTTTCTCTTTACATCACTTACTCAACAAAAAATTTAAGAGAGCTGAGTAGTATTGAATGAGCACAATAGTCTCGGACTGCTCATCTACAAATGAAATTATTTGGACTAAAGAGAGAGGAATTGGGAGATCAATGAACCAGTTAAGAAATTACAACACAGCTGGCCACGGCCTTGCCCGTGGTCTCTCTTTAAATAAACCAACTTGGGTCAGGGTTTGGGTTAGAATCTGACTGGGGTTAGGTACACTGCAGTTTGCCTGCCAAATGAAATGAGCCCAAAATTCAATGCAAATGCAATTTTTTCAGCCACCGGCTATAGACTGTCGTCGTCCGGTTTTCGACCGTTTTGTGAGATTTTTATTTGTTTATTTATTTATTTTTATTGTAGGGTTATAAAGGGAGACTGCGAGAGCGTGAGAGAGATGAACGTTGAAGTAAGAAATTGGAAATTTGGAAAAGGATGGGACGGCTCGGTTTTTACGGCTCGGCTCCGCATCTGAGCTAATTAAGATTTGGGTGCCATCAGCGTATCACCGCTGTCACTACGCGGCAATGGTCGGTGCGATTAATCGCCGATTTTTATTGATGTACAATGATTTTTTTAAAAAATTTTTTATACTCTAAAATTTGTTTTGTCATAAGACTTTCATTTCTTTTTTTTTTATTAATTTTTTTAATCATAAGCAGAGATAAATTCGTAAGTAAGAGCCATCTTAAGTATTTTGTCAAAGAGTAAATAAATTTAAAAAATGATTTTTTTTTTATCTGTCAACGAAAATTCCTAATCTTAAATAATCAGAATTGTCACAAATTTAAATATATTTTAACGTCAGTTGTGATCAAATGGGCACTAATGAATTTAAACTTTATTGGAAAACTATGATGAGTAACCAAAAAAACATTCTAAAATTTTAGCACAAACACATGATTTGAGATTTGAGATGAAATTTTAAAATAAAATTTTTGGATTTTTAGAACTATTCAACTATAATTATACTGTCTCCGGGCTATTAAAAAAATAATTATTATTTTTTTAAAAAAAAAGAATCATTAAGCACAATCATGAGTCATGACCTATCATCAAGAGAATCATTATTTACTGAAAATCTAAATGATCAACTGGTTTGAGATGTTATGTTTGGGGTCAAATCTCTGTTGTCAAAAGATTAAATGAGTGGTTTGTGAAGAAGCAATACACTGGGAGTACGTACGCTATGTAGAGATTGATTTGCATGAATGAGATCTCAAAGCTTCTCAACGAGTCTAGGAACTTGATTATTCGAAAAATAGGAAGCTAAAAGTACTGTTCTTTAAACCGGTTCGTCAAAATAAATATTCGATGAATTCAGTATCAACGATTCCAGAGCCTCCCAAAAAAAAGAAAAAAAAAAATTAACATTAATATGTTCTGATTCAATGTTTTGGCTTAGAATTAATTTGAGACTCCACTAAACCGGTGCATTACCTCATGTATATATGCCGGCAGTTAACTTCAAGGACCTTAATTTAAAGATTCTTGAACAAAGTTAGAATTGCTTGATAACCCTCAGATGATGAAGCAATCGGTATCCAATTTCTTTAGCTAGAGCTAGTGATTTCGACGTGACAAGAGTTAATAATTAATGACTAATTTCTGTTCTAGGCTTGAGGGTAGCATGACTTTCCTCTATGTTTCCATCTGTTGTGCTTAAATAAGCTGCAGTGGAAAATTTTACTGGTTAATGCAAAAAGCTTATATGGTGGAGAGCGAGCAATTATACCAATACGATATTCATCCTGGTGGTTCTCTTACGTATCTTTTTGCGACAGCTCCATTGTTTCAGTTCTTTCAGCTAAAGCTGACAGTGGAAAAACGAACGGTGCAGCGTCTTTAGCAGGAACATTCTTTCATACTTGCACTAAGACGATGATGCAACACACTGGCTGAAGCTGAATGAAAATGGTCATGAGGCTGTTCGAAACTTGCAAAATTATTTTTTTTTTCGTTTGTGAAGTGAAGCCGAGACCCGAGAGAGCGTCTTCAATGTAGGCCCTAGTGGGGTGGCCACAGCCCATTATTGGGCCATTTTATGGGCCACGGTAACTACAAAATTGTATATGTATATTGACCTCTTTGATCGAATACTGATATTAGAAAGAATTTGAGACCACGAAACAAGTAAATTTAACCTTTTTTTGTTTTTTCAAAGAAAAAAGTGTTGCATTAATATTGGAAACTAAACCCCTCTTTAAATATTAGCGAGCTCGGTAGCTCGATTTTATAAATTCAAATTCAACCAACTTAGCACTCATATACACATGGTTCAACTTCTCAATACCTTTCAATGTGTACAAATTCGTTATAAGCTCACCACATTTTCACAATAAAAACGAAATAGCTGTTTGTGGTGAATAACAATTCAAGAGTTTCAATCGGTTGTGTGGTCAATTAATACTTTGTAATTGCTACTTTACTTTAGATTTCTCTCTAGAAAAGTCTGCAGATAATGCAAAAGCATATAAGCGAAATCTCCCAAGCTGTGATAAGAGGCAGCAGGCACAAGTGGGATTTTAGCTGTAGTATGATCAGCATCAAAACTCAGAACCCCACCACGCCACAACTGTGATAATTGCTTGCCGCTATATCCAACAGTGTGAGTGCTCAACCGTGACCCACAAACGTATATATATTGGTTTTTAATGACAAGAACACGTGTTGAGTTGGATTCTTAGGTTATCAAGTTTCAGGAATACAAACCCCACAGAAAGGGCAAAGTTATGAGCTGTGAGCATGTGGGGAATTGCAGTTCGAAAAATAGAGTTGCAACAAACAAGCCATGCATATCAGTGAAAGTTTGTCTTTTCATTAAAGCTGTTTAATTTTAATTGGTGAAGATGACAAGCATTGGACCATAAATAATTAATTAACTATTAATGGAAGGTATGCTATTAGATGGTGAACCTGCTGGCCTGGCCCCTTGCATCTCAGAACAGTTTGTGTTTTGTAACCAAGGATTCAATGATTAATATCAAAACCATTCTGCAATGGTGTAGGATCGATCTTTTCTAATACTGGTTTCCAATTTTTACTTTTACTTGTTTTGCAGATGGTCACACTCATGATTCACTGTGCCTCTCTCCAATACTTTCAGTGATATGCATGTTCCTTTTGTTATCTCGATAATGTATGGTATGTATAGATACTATTTGGTTCATTTTGTAAATTTAAGTCGTTATATATATGTTATCCATATTCTACTATCACATACACATCTATAATATTGATTTTTTTTAAAATTTTTTTTATAGGCCTAGAAATATAAGGGAGTTTTTTAGTTGAATCCGGGTCACATCATGAGTAAAGACTAAAGACTGTAAAGTGAAACTTAATGTACATTTGTATATACATGGGCATATGGCAATATGCCTCAAAATACATATTATGTGAATCCAGTCGGTCTATTTTTATGCAACTTAAACTCAATCATGAAACAAAATTTATTGTGTATGGAGAAGAAGACGTAAGCGTGGACTATATATGGATATTTTGATTATGGCAACACATATAATTATTGGTGTCGCTGACTTGCAACAATTGAGATGCCCTGTGCATGCATAGTATTTTTCAGATTTCCTAACCTTCATCATTTTGCATGACATTTGGATACGATAAGGGCCGTAGCTTGAAAAGCACTCTCGCTTCTTACGTTTGGGCAATGATTAAACTCTTGAACAAATTAATATTCAAGAATAGATAATGCCTACGCATAGTGAGTATTTTCCCTAAATTAAATGGTACTCGTCAGGCACTATGTTAACTTTAATTGGCAGTCGCTTTCCTCCCCAATAACAATAATAATAATAATAATAATTTGCAGTCCATAATTACGAAATCATCACTTCGTACAGAACCCGAGTATCACTTCACAGCACACTTTTTATCTTAATTAATGTTCACTACGGAACAGATGAATTCATAGGGCTAAATTATGTATTATCAAAATCTATCACTCAAAATTTTTGGGTTAATGAGTGTCTTAAAGCAGGCTTTAAGATGATTTACAACAACAAAACTTTGAAAAATGAATGAAAATCTTAGAATTTCTTATGTCAAAACGTGTAGTAACATTTTTGATCCATTAAAGACCACCTAGATATATAATTTTGAGACATCGATTAACAAAAGGTCTCGAAAGTAAGAGGTTACTAAAAGAGTTGAAAGAGAATCCTCGGTTAATTAATTGGGTGGTGTTATGTTGCTTTGATAGAGGAATCATTTCCCGTTTTGCTTTGTAATGGATTACTATAAATCGGTCTTGACGTCTATTATAAACATATTATTGTTTTATGGTACTTAATCAGTAGAATGATTGAATATTGATTTGTTAATCGACAATTAGACTTTGATTCACCAAATTGTATGGTTCGAAAACTGCAAGTCGATTTCACAATTTGCGGAAAAAGATTTAAGCTTGGTGGGTATCAAGCGGTGGAGATGCAAAGCCAAGAGATACCAAGGATTTTCAACTTTATTTTCTTTTGATCTCGGCCAGCCAGCTTAGCAAGAGGAGTATAGGACCCAATCAATAAACGGTAGGACTGAATTGACCAATGCCGTCTGATGGAGGTTGTGTGCCTCCATGTGGACTTGTCTTGTCATTTCCCCTTCGGCCTTCGCTTGAAAACCAAAGCATCTCAAAATTCTCTCTTTAAAACCCAGCGGCCAACCCCATGAATAGCAAGAGTAGGTGGAAAATCTTGGACTGAAATTAAAAGTGGATTTGTGGATGTTATTGATACAAGCAAGCATGTTTTTCTTGTAGAGTTCTGCTCTCATATGCATATGCTAATCCAATTATAGTTTGTGTCTTGTCTTAATATATAGCCAAGAAACAAAATAAGTTGAAGAAAACCAAGATGAGTAAGACCAGACAGAAAACTTTAGATTTGTTAACATATTAATAATTATCACTTAGTTTAAAGTCAAGTGTAAAGGACAATTTTTAAAAGTGAAACGAAACTTTAGGGTACGGGCTTGAACGTATGGTGTTGTGTTGCCAATCTATTTTAGAGATTAGGAAAGAGAGTGGGCTTTTTGTTCTCGGGATAGCTCCTAGAGGCTATAAACGAGAAAAACAAATGAAAAAGCAACAAAATAGAGAGAAGATTTTGATTAGGTGAGTGTGGGCCTTTTATAGAGTGTAGAGAGCCCTTAGTGGTAGGCAGCTTTTGTTTTCGGCTTTCCTTTTAATATTTTTGTGAGTGCTGTCCAAAGGATTGGTTGAAAAGTCTGGCAAAGTAGATTCTTTGTAAAGACTTTCTCGTTCTTCTCCAACAATTGCATTAAAAAGTACAATTAATAAATTATAGAACCAAAGGTTTGGTTGCAGAAAGTTTCAAGGGTTTGCCTATTAGCTGAACTGGTTTTCATATTTGATTAGTGGTTTGATTATGGACATAATTAATTTATCAAAATATCTACTGAATTCACAGGAGATGCTGCGGAATGTGTCAAACTTGTCTTGTCAATACATGAGACAACCAGACGTTAAATATTTTTAGCCAAACAGGAGACCAAGGTTCATGAATAAAAACTTAAAAAGGTGTCTTCAGAGTTTCGTGGCGACTCTATACTTACTAGAACTTCAATGACAAAATCTAATTCGTTTAAAGAGCTCTAGAAACTGATGCCCAGTTAGGCCTTTGGCTATCCTAGCTGCAGGTCCGGTGTTGCTAAAAGATGAAGGGTTATGTACAACAAATAACAAAATCTATTTCATCAACTACATATAATCGAACTTAGCGAAATCCACCATATAATTTTGCACCGAGGGGATTTATGCTTCTCTTTCATGGCAAGAGTAGTCATCCTGAAAAACTCTTCATTAGGTCTCACCCATTATTTAATAATCTTTTGGCCGATAGCTTCAACCGTGCGATTAGTTGACTCCCTAATTTCTGTAGCAGTAGTATCTGCTGCTTCTCTGATTGCCTCCGCTATCTCTTCGAACCCTGCATCATCCTCTCCATTCTCATTGTTGAATCGACTGCGTTCTGTCAACAGGTAGTAACATCCAACTAGATGCATGACATGAGTCCAGTGGGCAGCAACAGCAGCCAACTGCTTCTTTCTGGAAGTGTCTCTCTCGGCTGAGTTTAGGTGAGCCATTACTGTTACTGGAAATTACGAATGAAATTAGGATTGTCTTGCTGTTTACCCAGCAACTGAAAATAATAAACCCCAAAATGCCACTTAACAGGACTAATTATTTAGTCGAAGCCAACTAAGAGAAAACCTCAAATTTTTTTCTGCCTCCACAAGAGAAAACGTTTACTATTATACATTTAAAGACCTTTCACCGGCTTTCTTTAACCAAACTAACAAACGGAAAAAAAAAAAAAAGATCCGCAATTGGATGCAATTATTTGGCTACAATACAGCAAGAGTTAGATGGCTGCGTAAAAATAAAATTGAGAATCTTATGGAGGCTTCTAAAAAGCTGCAGTAAATTAATAGAATATAAAGAAAAATCACTACTAGTTAACTTTCTCTTTTAATTTTTTCCCTCATGTTTTCTCTCTTTAATACAGAGAGAGAGAGAGAAACAAAAAATACTTACCAAGACAGATAGTCTGGACTCAATTTTAAAAACTTATAATGTCTTAACAACTTAACATAAGAACAGAGTAAGAGAAAATGAGAAAAACTGTTTAATTTGAATGGGAGATCAATGTTAAGTGTTGATAATGTTAAGAATTCTTAAAACTGAAAGACTTTTATGGGTTATTGTTGCTAATAATATGACATCCTAAACTTTTAGTCATACAAATTTGGAAATCAGCAAAGAAAGATAAACTGCTTTAAGTTAAAAAAATAGAAAAAAGAGAGAGAGAGAGAGTTGAGCATAATACATATAAAATATCATGTTATTAAAAACTCTGGTCAAAAACAGGGTATGTGAACATTAATGCAGCAACAAGGCTGGAGTACACTTGCAGAAGGTCAAGTGAGAGACCTTCGGAACAACGTCACAGGAAAAGAAACTAGAATACTCTGGAAGATCAACAACCTAGCACTTCTAAAGTCCACTAACCTGTTTCTACAGAAGTACCCATCATTAAAATTACAAGAATTAATTTTTCTTGCTTAAGCTATCATGTCAGCCTGTATAAAGGCAGATAATCAGAAAATTACACAAGCACATAATGACCCAAACTAGATGTGTTGAAGCCCCTAAAAAGAAACAGATATCAGAGGTAGTAAACTACACTTCACAGAGAGTCACTATGCCAAGATTTATTGGCATTTTTGTCTTTTGAAGGAAGTAAAGGAATCACAGCAAACGATCCAGAATTTTAAGCATAATAAGATAAATCTAAAAGAATACATAAAAATTTTCAAACAAATAATGTGAAAGCACTTTGTAGCTGCAGTGATTTATATTTACAGTAACTATTTTGAATTCACATCAGATGCTTGTTTTTTAGAATTTATTATCCTGTTTAAGATACATATAACATAAACCAATCCCCTCCTCTTCCTTGGTGTGAGCAGTACCCCAAGAAGGTTACCGTTTGCACCAACTAGCAGCCACATATAAGGGTTTTACCCTCAGACATGAAAAGTACCATTAACCACCAATTAAACAAAGAACATCAGAGAAGAAAGTAATAGCCAAAAATATCCAAGACCTTTAGTCCTAAATTCACTTCATTAGCCACTAACTGTCTAAGAATAACAGTCCGGATTTAGTTGCTAAGATAACAGTCCAGATTTGATTGAGAGTGGCCTTAACAGCATGCTTTTGGCAAAATCGAACTTGAGTATAATCAGCTAAGTCTTAATGTACTTACTCATTTTAATTTGTCCCTCATTTCACCACAACTTGTCTCCTAGAATCTTTTACAATCTAAGTTTTAATGTTTACAAGTCTATGACCCCAAATGTTGTTCCTACGGGAAAACAGTCTCAAGCTCCTAACATTCAACATTTCCATATGAGGTAGCTTGAATTCGAAGCTCACACACACATGCTTCCTCTCAGAAGCTTATGACTTTTACCATTGGACGAAATAGTAACTTCTCCACCTTGGAAGATCAATTAACAGACAGATATATGACATTGTATAAAAATATGCTGAATATTTGTGAGAGGAAATCACTATACGGCAACAGTTCTTATGGTGGTGCACTTTTGCTTCTAGATTAAAACTGAGGCGTTGTGGTCTAAGAAACTATCCAAAAAATAGTCATCATCAAATCCAAAGAAACAAATAAGAAATACAGTAATTTAATTTTCATATTCAGGTGCGCCAAACACACACTAAGTACAGTTTGACATATAAGCTTACTAGTATAGAAGGAAAACATTGGCTAATATACTGATGACAACAGATCCCTGAAAGGTTCCATAGAAAGCTCTGATTGCACGGTCTAATCTAAAAGCAAGAGGAAGCCAGATCTCATTGCACATACAGACCAGATGTTTGAGAATATGACGGCATATTGAAACCACTATCTCAATATTTCATAAACCTAACATGTAACCAAGACTATCCGAACTAAATTTATGAATTGTATGCCTCAAAACCAGCCAATCAATTAGCATTCATATGCTAAATATTTTATATCACGGCAATACTGTGGTGCAAATCACATTGCTTTTGTCAAATATTAACTGCAAATACATTATACATAAACTGAATCCAATTTTGATTTTGATTTAAAGTCAGCTTGTGGAAGTAGAAGATGACTGACTGACCTTAGTCTCCGGTGCTGAACGAGTTTGTCGATTTTATTGGAGGAGGGAAAATGGACAAAATGAAGCTGTGAAAATGCGGCCAATAAAACGACAGCGTTATTTAAAAGCAATGAAAAATTGAAAATGCATTGTGTCGCAGACGCGGGAAGCCAACGTCGGGTTGAGGACGTGATTGACAAAGAAAAATAGTCAAGAAGAAAGAAATTCATGCAGTAAAATAAGGCCACGTCAGCCACCAAGCAAATAAGGCCACGTCAGCCACGTCAGCGAAATATTACAAGTATCTACAACCGTCCCAAATGATCCTTACCCTCGAATGAATTTGGTTAGTGGCGGTGGTGGCTGGCGATGGAGCTAAAGGCTAACGCACCCGATTAACTGAAAAGTGGAACCTTTTGCATTTCATCCTTCAAATTAGACATCTTCAAACAATGTCTACAAGCAACCTCTATTGCTCTTCAATGGCTCTGTTAGTAAGAGAGCCACAGTAAGCTTCCTTTTCTTCTTCTTCTTCTTCTTTCTTCGAATTTGGGTTACTGAGAGAAACTTTACTAAATTCAAATCATAGAATTGTAGATTATGTGTGATGTCATTTATTTTTGAAAATATGTGTTCAAATTTCAAATATTGATAAGGCTAATTGTTTCCTTGTCTTTGTAAAATTTATAGAGGGGGCAGTTGTTTGCATTTTGTGAAGCCATTTTCAGCAGATGGATGCTTGAGTATTAGAAATGTTGGTAGAATTAAAACTGCTGCGTTGGTTTCTGGAGAAGGGGACGTTATCTCCTATCCAAATAACAATAAAAAATCTACTGCTATTGAGACTCAGTCTGATACAATAGGTTTTGGAACTCTCGGTGCCGAAATAACACCGAAAACTAGTGATTTCTTTCCTAATGATGATGAATTTGACCTTGATCGTCCTACCGAAGGATTTGCTTCCATCTCAGAGGCCATTGAAGATATTCGTCAAGGCAAAGTAAGTGGTCTGATAGTGATTTCAAAATATTATTGCTTAAAGATAATGTGATACTAATTGCAGATTGATTTGCAGTTAGTTATTGTTGTGGATGATGAGGATAGGGAAAATGAGGGAGATCTGATAATGGCAGCGTCCTTGGTCACACCTGAAGCTATGGCATTTATAGTCAGGCATGGTACTGGGATTGTGTGTGTTAGCATGAAAGGTGAAGACTTAGAGAGGTTAGAACTTCCCTTGATGGTGAATCACAAGGATAATGAGGAAAAGCTTTGTACCGCATTCACTGTGTCGGTGGTATGTAGTTTCCTTTTATTATGTTTTAAAACTATTGAGGTGTTTTTATATGTAGAAACTTGTTGGTCGTACCGAGTACGAAAATTGGGAATGCTAAAATAGGTTAATCATGAAATTTTTGGAAGACAACAACTCTAGAGTTTCAATTGTAGACTGCATCTTCTTAATTAAGCATTTTTATTACATAGTATTCCCGTTCTTCATCCTTCTGTTTTGTTTACTGTTTCTTTTAAGGGACATGAATTTTTCAACCTCATTTTTCTTTTATCAATTTGTGATGTTCTGATGGTTTGTCAACTTCAAGGTCTTAGAAATGGGTTCTGAAACTTGCTTCCTGATTTTGTTGAAAGAGGTGAAGTTTACTTTGGCATCTATATTAATTTGTATTGAATTTCTTTTCAATTATTTCAGCATTTATTGATTTCCAAGTTGATCTAATCTGATTTTGACGTAAGTCTTAGCACTTGTGGTGCTAGTGCATGTATATTACCTGAAGTCTTTTACAAAATCTTTTTTGTATCCACCTGAAACTATTCGTCTAGAGGGATTGAAGTTACCAAATCCTCCCCACCCCCTCCCCCCCCACCCCCCTCTTGTTCATTGATGATGATGGCGATTATTTTCTTCCTCTCCACGAAACTGTTTGGATTTGTAAGTTTATAATTCTCTTATGTAGTATGATCTTGGTAGTACGAATACTTTTTCTCTGGGTCTGACTTTATTTGGCTTTCTGTAGGATGCAAAATACGGTACAACAACTGGAGTCTCAGCTAATGATAGGGCAAAGACTGTATTGGCTCTTGCATGTAGAGATTCAAAACCTGAAGATTTCAATCGCCCAGGTCATATTTTTCCCCTGAAGTACAGAGAGGGAGGAGTTTTGAAGAGAGCCGGACACACAGAAGCTTCTGTTGATCTTGCTGTCTTGGCTGGGCTAGAACCTGTTGCAGTTTTGTGTGAGATTGTTGATGATGATGGTTCCATGGCTAGATTACCTAAGCTTCGCCATTTTGCACAGACAGAAAACTTGAAAATTATATCCATTGCTGATTTAATCAGGTATTCAGTAAATGACCAAGATTTTCCTTTCTGTTACTAATTTTGAAGTAAGCTGCAGAGACTTAAATTGCATCATCCTAACAAACTATTGTGAATGTTTTCGTATGTTCAAAGCTTAAGTTTGTGAACTATGCCATTAACAAGTAAACTTAGGTGGAAATATCTAAACAGTTACTAGTAGCCATGCTATGGTGCATATTTCCCAGTTACATGTTGTATGACTAGCTTAATATTCTCCACTACATGATAAAAATAGTTTTGGTATACGGAGGAAAAGTACTTTTAGTTTAATCTGCATGATATAAATCCAATTATGTCAAGCCTATCTTGAATCCTTGGTCCAACTCTTATACCTTGCCTGTTCTGTGAGCTCTCTTTTCCTTCTTCTTATCTTTCACCTGTTAGGGAATTTCTTTTGTTGGGCCTAATTGTGAAAAGAGGTCTAGGGAGTCCACGCTGAATACCTCTTGGTTTAATATAGTTTATAGCTTAAGCCTTTGAGTTATTAGGGAATTTGACATCTATTTTGATTTAATTTGTTTCACATATGCTCTTTCATCTAATAGCTTAAGCATTTAGATTGGCTTATTACTCATGGTTTTTAAGCATGTCCATGTAGTCCTATTTTGAAGATTCCACCTTGCCTTGCTGCCAGACACCTAATGTTCGGTCCATTTTCTTTTAGGCTGGCTTGTGAGTGGGATGTTAAGAAGCACGTATTTTATAAATCTTGGATTTCGTACAGCGTCACATACTTCTCAACTCTCTTATAAATACTTAGTCCATTAAAGCATACTTTCCTTTGAGATAATTGAAATTTCTGTCATGTAGTTTGTTCACAAGCGAAGTGTTGCAACCGTTCTCTACCTTGTTGTCCCTCTTCTTTCTTTAGCTGATCAATTGATTTATTCTGGTTTGCAATTTTTTTTTTTCACATGTTCTTGCCCACGGATAGTTGCTCTGCATACTGTTCTATTGTCTCTGCATTTTGAACCTATGAAATATTTCTCATTTTGAAGTTATTTATAAATTGTATTGGCAGATATAGGAGGAAAAGAGATAGATTAGTAGAGCTGGCAGCTGCTGCACCGATACCTACAATGTGGGGTCCATTTAAAGCTCACTGTTATAGGTCCTTACTAGATGGAATCGAGCATATTGCAATGGTTAAAGTATGCATCCATCTGAATTATCAAGCGCTTCTGGTGAAATTCTCTTATTTTTGCATCGAAGAACACTAATGTCAAAGTTCTTATTCTGAAGACAAGCATTCAAGGCCATCTTTGCCATTTCTGTAGTAGTTACTTACACTTAGTATTTACAATGCATTCTCAGTGCATTCATAATCACTACTAATTATCACTGAACAAAATAAGACTAATGTAAAGATCTATCACGATTGAATTTTTGCAAGTTTGACTCTTTGTTTCTTTGGTGAACGTCTAACTTCCTTGACTTCCCATAGCCATGAGGATATAGCTTCATGCACTTTTTGGAGATTCGGACACCCTTTGTTGAATGTTCCCGTTAAACTTACGTTTTCTAATGCTGTCTTGATATTCAAAGACAGGAAAATGGAAGTTAGATCCACTGTTGACCATCATTTGTATATGCATTGAAATCCCTTCTCACTGACATGGAGAAAAATCAATGCTACCACTGCACATTGTGGTTACTGAGTGGGATACATTTTATATTCTTTCTGTCAATCTTGAAGTGGTCACGTCTATATCCGATTAAGAGATCAAATTTAAGATAGTTTCACTGAAGCTATTTACAATGGAACTATTCTACATCTATGTTCCAAGATGGCCACTGAATATCTACGCTCCAGCTTGAGGGGAATGTCAATCCAAATAGGCAATCCTATGTATCATTAGTTTAGCTTAGTAACTATCGTTGACTATTAGTTTTTACTTATTTATTTATTGTTTCTTATTCTAGTCCTTTATAATTTATACCTTAATTAATAATAGCTGTACACCAATCATTTTCACTGTTCTTTCGCACTTGATTATGATATTTTCTCTCTGTTTGCTTCGTGAATTTGTGAGGCAGTCTTTCTTATGACTAATAGTGACAGCTATAATACATGCAGGGTGAGATTGGTGATGGACAGGATATTCTCGTGAGGGTGCATTCTGAGTGCCTCACTGGTGACATATTTGGGTCAGCAAGATGTGACTGTGGAAACCAACTAGCATTGGCAATGAAACAAATTGAAGCAGCCGGTCGGGGAGTATTGGTCTATCTCCGTGGACATGAAGGTAGAGGAATTGGTTTGGGCCACAAGCTCCGCGCTTACAACCTACAGGATGATGGACGTGATACAGTTGAAGCAAATGAAGAATTAGGATTGCCTGTTGATTCTCGGGAGTATGGTATTGGTGCACAGGTATATATCTCCTTACAAGTTATGAATCTTTTTTTAATGTCATTGCTTCCATGCTGTCTATTCATAGCCCCGTATTGCATCACATCATAAACAATATTGGGCAGGCTCAAGCTGCCTTTGGTTGAAGAATGTAGCTTTTACTTTTGCCAATTCTAAAATTACAAAACTAACATTAATTTTTTAGATTGAATTCATTGGTGGTTATTATTTCTGGAGGAGTTGCTTTTGCTTTTACAGTTTTAAGATGGTTAATTTGATCATAGTATAACCTTTTTTTTTTTTGGGACAAAGATATGACATTAGAGCTTCTTTTATTGCTATAGCTGAAACTTTTTTAAAACAGTTAATAAGAATCCAGGTAGTTGAGATTTTTCCTTTTTCCCTTCCAACCCCTGTTTTCTGAAATTAGAGGATATTTTTGTTAAGTTGTTTCTTGTGCTATTTTATTTTGTTGTATTTTAATTTATTTTTTCACATATGTTTGTATCTGTCCTCGTATACACCCCCGCCCATAACAAAAAGCACCTTTGTGGCAACAAATACATCGACTGAGTAGCTGAAAGTATGACCTGTTCTAATGTAGCTACTACGAGATCTGGGTGTTCGGACGATGAAGTTAATGACAAACAATCCTTCAAAATATGTTGGACTCAAAGGTTATGGTCTAGCAATTGCGGGCAGGATCCCATTATTGACACCAATAACCATGGAGAATAAGCGATATTTGGAGACTAAACGTGCGAAAATGGGGCATGTATATGGTTTGAATTCCGGTAGTCATGGTAATGGCATTATCAGTGACGATGGTAATTCAAGCATCGATGGATCATCTGGTGGTGTATCAGAGACATAAGCAGTTCCTTCTCAATAGCAAGTGATGTAAGTGGATAAAATTGTCGGATCTGTGTATTTTTTGCTAAAATCTGCATCATATACTCTTTTTGCTTGTGAATTTGTAAATACTTTCGGAAATAAGATATTTTTCCCCTTTAGAGAAGAGACTTTGGTTTCTTCCTAAAATTGAATGGTTGTATTCAGATTGAGCCGTTTGAATTATATTGCGATGACATATTAATGAAATTCTTTTCATGTTATATAGATGTTGTAAGAGTTTAATGGGGCGCTGGCGTCTTCACAAGTCTTTTGGGAAGAAATTGCACAGTCGGTTATTAGCTCAGAATCATTTCAGTCCATATATTTCTGCCCTAGTCTACGAGATTTTTGATGTCGATGGCATGGCCATTAGTTGATACAAATGAACTCTACAAATTCTCATGTAGTGAGGTGCAAGTAATGAAAGAATGAAAATAAAAAATAAAAGTATATTAATGATTTTAAATGTAAAAGTATATATGTAGTTTGTATAGTTTTAATATTTTAAAGTTGCGGGGTAGGTAGGTTGGAAATTGCAGTAATAATAGAGGATGTTTGAAGTCTACAGCTTGAAGTTGAAACCATTTGAGGAGAAGAGGATAATAAAATATAAAACCGTAGAGAACAATTGCCTGTGCATTTAAAGTTAGAATTAAATTTTATGGACTCATTTTTCTCTTCGCTTTGTGAGATTGAAGCAAGACGGGAAATCGCTAACCCAGTTGCTTCAGCCTCAATTGAACTGATTGTGTCACTTTTCTCTTTACTTTTCTCTGGCAAGAATAAGAAATATTTCCTTTTGCTTTCATGATTGCGGTGCACTCAATTTTCGGATTCTGCAGAGGAAAAAAAGGTCCCTGTGGGTCATTCAAGCCATATTAACATGGGCTTGGCTACCGTACAGATTTATGTAAGATATGGCCATGCTAAATGGAGTAGCTGGAGGCAGGCTCATGTGGGCCAGTATCCCATTTTGTGAGGGCTACCTTATAAGTTCTCGCATCTTATGATCACCGTAAATTCAAGGAAACCACTGAAAATGTACGAGTAGGTGATTTTATAATTCAAAGCATAATTTTTCAATTTGAAGTATAAAATCTTATACTTTTATTTATTATCTTTTATTTCAAGTTGTAAACGTTATGTCTACGGTAGTTAAAATTTCATACTTCCTTGGTCAATATTGTCTTTACAATGCAGAAAATTGGTGTTTAATGCAGGTCTAAAGATGTAAATTTCGTTGTGATCATAAACTAGTGAAAAATTAGTCGACGCTAAAATGATGGATTCCGTAATACACACACTCATACATATATAAAATTTTATTGAGTGAAGAAATTATAATTGTGAAGGGAGACCCAATTTCATTTTCTTGGGATCTCCATATAACAAATTATAAAATTCATCGCCTTTTATACATAGCTTGTTGAGTTGTTTCATAATTGTGAGTGCCGACACTTGAGTTAAAATAGCAATAAAGGATTGAATTTTGTGTTCAATGGGTAAAATTTTTCATCCAATGCAAAAAGTTTATAAAAAATTAAAAAAAAAGTTATTCTAAGATTAAAATAAAAAAGATAACTGTCATCTTTAAATTAAAATAAAATTTTGCTCCACTCACTTTTTTTGATAAATTGGTCATTTTCATTTTCTCATTCACTCTTACAAACGGGTACAAACAAACATAACTATGGTAAATAATTGGTCTCCCAAAAAAAGTCAATCCCTTCATATGGAATAAGACGGTAAGTCATGGAAACATAGAAAGTATAATAGCATCCAATGCACAACAAGTAGGCCATTTTAACTCAAAATTTTTTAACTTTTTTTTTTCCCAAATCTTTAAATAAATGAAATAAAAATGGTATTCACGAACCCAACGTAAAACTCAGTTATGTCAAGTTTTGTTTATATTTTCAGTAAATTTTATTTTATTTGTTATTTATTTATTTAGTTAGTTCTAGTGAGCATCATCATCAAAATGTAATTTGACAGTGGAACTTGAGTGATGACTCGTGTAGGACAGTAGGATGGACCCTCCATCCGTACGGTACAACAGAATGCCGCTCTCGAGTCTCGAGAAGCCCAGGGGGGATTCGTCATCCGTTGTCGCTTTTTCATAAGTCATGCTTACGAGATTGAGGTGACTGTTATTGTATGTGGACCAGCTTCACACGTGTCGCTTCTTCAATTCGTTCGGTAAAGATAAAGATCGTTTTCCCGATTAACTTTCTCTTTATCTTTTATGATTTTGTCCCATAATTAATTAATTATTTCCTTCTCGAGAAAGATGTACATGGAATCGTAGAGAGTAGTGTCATAGAGCTTGAGACGAATCATTTGAGACAACACTCAAAAGTTATAAATATGCCACATATAAAGTCTAAACAACAAAATACTTGATCATATTATCATATAAAGTCTTGATCATATTATCATATAAAGTCTCTCACCCTCTACTGAAAAAATGAGTGGGGCTCAAGAAGTGAGATTCTCAATTTCTTTTCAATTTAGTAAAGTAAATATTAAAGTAGAAAGAATCCGCACTCTTCACTATCACTCCAGAAAATAAACACAGCAATACTTACAACTAGAAATCAGGTGTGATTAACCTAAAATCAATACAGAATTTAAACCCACGAGTATTAATGAACGAGAAAATGTACTCCGATCGGATCCACCCCACCCAATTTTCAACGATAAAAAAGGACTAGAATGTGGAATCAATTCTCACAACCTTTTGTCGAGAGAGTGGGTTTTCTACACCTGGGAGTTAAAGCCATGCCGTGAGCGGCATGTGATAATGCTTCGACATTACGTCGTAAGAAATTGGAATTTGGAGTAGAACACAGCTTTCTTTTCAGCCCGCTGTCAATGATGTTGGTGGAGACTGGACAATGACAATATTTACGTAAAAGATGTAAATGGCAATGGGAACTGGGAAAGGATCAGCTCAGTCACTCATGCTGGCATGCTCCCACGTTTATATATTGAAACTAAGAAACACTGGCGAACTGTCATCTCCATCCGCGCAATTAATTAACTTTAAAATTTTCATTTTCCTATATGCCAATTCGGTGGAAGTTTTGGATGTTTATTATTTTTCATAATCATTAGAATTTGATACATAAATAACTCTTTAACCTCATTGATTGCATCCTGATAAGCCCTTGTTATTTTTTACAGATCTTATGTCATTTATCTTTTAATGTTAGTATATAATTATGATTTAATTATTTTTTTTTAATTTATTAATCACTAATCACATTAATAAAATTTAATCAGAACAAGATCAAATCATAATCACTTTAACAAAAAGAGAAAAAGAAAATAAAGATTAAGACAATATTGGGAGAAGGAACTGCTGTAATGAGAAGAAAGTGCATTTGATTTTACAATTCCACTCAAAAACTTGACCACCAAGTAAACGCTTTTGTTGAAAATGTCTCATAATTTACAACCCCGTTCCCACGCGGGAAGTTACTACTCACAGCTAAACAATTCAAGTGCATTATTTATCCCAAAATGAATCATTTTTCATGGTAAATTACTTTATTTTTTAAACACATCACGAAAATATGGGGGTTAAAAAGAAAACAATTATAGACATAGGTGATAATATTTGCATTCAAAAAGATTCTTTAAAGGCTCTTATTTTAATAAATTATTTTATTATAAAATTCTCATCATATGAATTATTAATAAGAACTCTGCTTTTAATATAAAATAATTACTTTTTATACTTATACAGCACGCCTACTATTCAATATATAATTTTCTTGCCATAATTAAACCCTAAAAATTTTATTTCTGATCTCATAAACAATATTTATTTAAACAACGAACAAATCGATATTTGTAATATATTTTTACTTTTTGATTTTCAAAGGAAAAAAAAAAAGGATTCTTTTGTAGTCCTTCTTCTGCTTTAACACGGCGTCAGCTATCAAATCAATTGTATGTGGTGGCGATACATAAGACAAAAGTTAATAAAATAAGTAATATGCCTCAAGTCAAGTCAATAGAGCAGCGGGGAGGGGACGAGGGCAGTATAATAAATTGAGCGTGCCCCTCTTTACTCCTCGGTGCCTACCTAACCGGTGATTCGCGAAGTTCATTTTTCTCCCCAAAAATTATAAAATCGGGAAGCTCTATTGGCCCGCCACGTGTGACGCAACACTCGAGGAACGAGCGAATTAGGAAAAAAAAAATGAAAGAAAAGGTTAGCTACGTTGCTACAGTGGTATGGTATCACAATTTTTCTTCTTTTGTGATCCATCCGTTGGATCCAACGCGAGAATTGCAAGAGTAAAGGCAACGGCAGGATGTGTTTGCTTTGGTTATTAACATTGCAATTCCTTTAGTTTCCTAAAAGTCAGAAAAAAAATATAACTATTATTATTTGACTCTCTCACCCCCATCAAGAATTATCCTCCTGTTTCCTTCTCACGCACGCAACCCGTGAGTAATTTTTAGATTTTCATTTTTCTTTTCTTTTATCTTAGTTGTTTATCTTATTTATTTTAGTAAATATTTTTATTTATTGGCTAAGTTATCAAATAATATGAATAAGGAAGATGTAGGGAATTTTGAGAGGATTTTTAGTATTGATATCGGGTAATTATAATGCATGATTCAGCTGCACATCCATAAGAGTCACAACTCTTTAAATAAAAAATAAACCCTATGATTACTTCCTAAGTTCAGAAAGATAAATTCCTTAATTTATTCCGCAAATACATCAATATTTCATAATTCTTCAATTATTGCTATCATTTCCATATCTACTTCTATAATTAATTGTCCATAATATTAAAAAAGTACATAACATTAAAGTAAAACAGAAAAATGAAGAGGAGTTATTGTTGTCTCTATTTTATTTCTCTAGTTTTATTATGGGAACATAACGGAGTCGGGTATTGGCAAACTTATTTTTTCCTTACCGTTTTATGTATATTTGATAAAATTTGTAAAGAATTTAACAATGATATAATTCATGTAAAGATTTTGTATAACTTTGTCAATTTGATTTTTATGAACCAAAATGAGAACTGAAAACTATCTTTTTTTTTTTTGGGTATAAGGGATAGAAACAAATAAAATAAAGTTCGTTTGATTAGTCAAAACCTAAAAGAGTTATTCGATATTTAGTTAAACTTCTTTTATATTAGGCCAAAAATATGTGGTTTAAGATTTAATAATGATAATACAATGTGAGATTGGTAAGTTGTTTTAGTGTTTGCATGTATTCAATGAAATTCAAATAAAAGTAGTTAAATCTTAATGAATTTTTAACATGATTTTCTTTCTAACGCTAATGATTGAAACTTCGTGATTTACGATGGTTGAATCAGGATTCTTGCATGGTCTAATATTTTCCAAAAAAAAAAAAATTCACTAAGCAATTGATAGTTAATGAATTAAAAGAATAAAGACAATTATATCCTAATTATATACTAACACTAAGAGACAAGTGTCACAAGATCTTTAAAATATTAGGATAACTCATATTCAGTTGAGATATAGAAATGATTAGAAAGTATGAAAAGAGAGCTAAAAGTTGAATTTTCATTCTCTATAATCAATAAAAATAAGAAATGTTTATGGCTATTGGCAAAAATTGATAAGTAAACTAATTGTTTGTATCAAAAATCGATCAAATGAGTTTATTATCTTTGAGAGGCCATCATCCAATAACTATAATAAAATCGATTTAAAAATAAAAGATCAAGCACAATCAATTTTAGATTGAATCTAATTGTTTGATTTGTTATGAATTCCTCTCTTCTTATTGTTTATGAAAATTCAAAAATATAAAAATTATCTATGAAATTCTATAAAAAAGAAAGAAAGAGAAGAAGAAACCAGATTAAAGAAAAAAAAGAAGAAGCGTGGAGGGAAAAAAGATAACCAAAATTAATATTAAACCATGAAAAATAAAGGAGAGAAAATAATAAATAATTTTTAAATTAGGACTCACATGTGAAAATTTAAAAATTTGTAACTTTTATTATTTTTAGAAAATAAGAAGGATTATTATTGTGTGGTAGAGCATAATTGTGGTACGGTACCACCGTCGCCAGATGGTAAAAAAAAATGGAAAGAAAAAGAAAAGCCCTCTCCGTTTCTACTTCCCTCTCTCCGTCGACAGTTGAATCATCAACTTCTCGAATTCTTCTCCAAAAATTCTTATCTTTCTTTCACTGTGATAGTACTTGATCTAGGGTTTTAATTTTCGAAAAATTCGGTCCCTATGCCATGAAGAAATCGTTTCGTCACAGTCCGGCGCGAAAGTCGCTGCCAAATTGGACACACTACCACCAGCACAACAGACCCAAAATCCCGCCGAACCAAAAACGCCACTCCCCTTCCGCCACGTCACCACCCCTCCCCTGCCCCAACTTCATAATCCAACTCCGTTCCTCCACGCCAGCTATTTCCGGACAGGAACTCAAAGCCTTACTCAGCAAACTCAGCTTGTCTTGCGAACACGTCGCCGTTTCCCCCTCCGGACCTTTAATCGCCTCCCTTTATTTTAACCAATGGGTGGACACTCTCAACGCCATGGTCGGTCTGTGGGAGTCCCGGCTGAATGGGGCCCACTGCTTGAATTTGAAACTGATTCCCCACGTGGTTGTCCCTTCGGACGCGGACGAGCTTGAAGAGAGGCTGAGGAATTTATTTGTCGATCATGTGAAGGGTTTGATGGAAGGCGAGTTGGTCAACAAGTGGCTGAAGATGAAGGACGATAAATGCGACGAAATTGCCAATGTTTCGAACAGGTTGGGAAGTAGGAATAGTTATGCTGTTTTCTGCGAGTTGAATGAGAGGAAGAAGGGGTTGTTTAAAGAGAGGGAGATGATTATGAGACGAGTGAGGGAGTTTAAGAATGGTATGCACTGTGTTTTGAAGTATCTCGATGATCCTCAGAATGTTGCGAAAAAGGAGTCCTATGATGCCAATGTCGATGTGTTTAGATTTGAAGACTGCCAGCGCTTTGATTGGTCCAGGATACAGGCCTTCATTGTCAGAGAGTGTAAGAGGCTTGAGGATGGCTTGCCTATCTACATGTACCGCCAAGATATTTTGAGGAGAATTTATGGGGAACAGGTATTTTTAATTGGTGTTTATTTTAGAATTGTCAGATGGTTAATTGTCAGTTATTATTATTATGATTATGATTATTTATTTATTTATTTATTTATTTTTTATATGTGTATAATGTGATGCTGTTAAATTTGGCATATGCATATAGATATTGGTATTGATTGGAGAGACTGGTTGTGGAAAGAGTACGCAATTGGTTCAGTTTCTTGCTGATTCAGGAATTGCTGCGGAGCAATCGATTGTATGTACTCAGCCTCGGAAGATTGCTGCAATCTCTTTGGCACAGAGGGTCAGAGAAGAAAGTAGAGGGTGTTACGAAGATGATTCAGTCATATGTTATCCCTCATTTTCTTCTGCTCAGCACTTTGATTCCAAGGTAATATATATGACAGACCATTGTTTACTGCAGCATTTCATGAATGATAGGGATTTGTCTCGGATTTCATGCATCATTGTTGACGAGGCTCATGAAAGAAGCTTGAACACTGATCTTCTCTTGGCATTGGTTAAAGATTTACTTTGTAGGAGGTTTGATTTAAGGCTTGTGATAATGTCAGCTACAGCAGATGCACACCAGCTCTCCAAATACTTTTATGACTGTGGAATCTCTCATGTGGTGGGAAGGAACTTTCCGGTGGATGTCAGATATGTTCCTTGTGCCACTGCAGGAACTTCTGCTGTGGCTTCGTATGTTTCTGATGTTGTAAGGATGGTGGGGGAGGTTCACACAACTGAGAAAGAAGGAACAATTCTTGCTTTCTTAACTTCTAAGATGGAAGTAGAATGGGCTTGTGAGAAGTTTGATGCTCCTTCTGCAGTTGCATTGCCTTTCCACGGACAGCTTTCATTTGATGAGCAATTTTGTGTTTTCAAAAGCTACCCTGGGAGAAGAAAAGTTATATTTGCCACAAATGTGGCTGAGACTTCGCTTACAATTCCTGGGGTCAAGTTTGTGATTGATTCTGGCATGGTCAAAGAGAGTTACTTTGAACCTGGCACTGGTATGAATGTTCTCAGAGTTTGCCGTGTTAGTCAGAGTTCTGCTAATCAACGAGCTGGACGTGCCGGGAGAACAGAACCTGGAAGATGTTATAGACTTTATAGCAAAAGCGATTTTGAAACCAGGCCTCTCAATCAGGAGCCTGAGATACACAGAGTTCATCTTGGTATTGCAGTTTTGAGGATACTTGCCTTGGGAATCAGGGACGTGCAGGGATTTGATTTTGTTGATGCTCCTAGTGCAAAAGCCATTGAGATGGCCATTAGGAATCTTGTTCAATTAGGAGCCATTAAGCTGAACAATGGTGTATTTGAATTAACTGAGGAAGGTAAATTCTTGGTTAAATTGGGTATCGAGCCTCGTCTTGGTAAATTGATTCTCAGTTGCTTTCGTCGTCGATTGGGAAGAGAGGGCCTTGTTCTTGCTGCTGTAATGGCAAATGCTAGTAGCATATTTTGCAGAGTTGGCAGTGATGACGAGAAAATAAAAGCTGATTGCCTTAAGGTACAATTTTGCCATCGCAATGGTGACCTCTTTACACTGCTCTCTGTGTACAAGGAATGGGATTCTCTTCCTCGAGAGGAGAGAAATAAATGGTGTTGGGAAAACAGCGTAAATGCCAAATCCTTGCGAAGATGTCAAGATACAATCAAGGAGTTGGAAACTTGCCTCGAAAGGGAACTTGCTATTATTATTCCAAGTTACTGGCTCTGGAATCCGCATAAATACACTGAATATGATAAATGGTTGAAGGAGATCATACTCTGTGCCCTTGCTGAAAATGTAGCTATGTTCTCTGGGTATGATCAGCTTGGTTATGAAGTGGCAACGACTGGGCAACATGTTCAGCTTCATCCTTCATGTTCATTGTTAATATTTGGTCAGAAACCAACTTGGGTCGTTTTTGGTGAACTTCTATCTGTAAATAATCAATATCTGGTCTGCGTTACGGCCTTTGACTTTGATAGTTTGTCAACTCTTTGTCCTTCTCCCTTGTTTGATGTGTCCATGATGGAAAGACAGAAGTTGCACGTAAGGGTGATAACAGGTTTTGGAAGTATCCTCCTAAAGAAGTTCTGTGGGAAGTCAAACAGCAATGTTCTTTCTCTTGTATCACGTCTTCGGAGTACCTTTATGGATGAAAGAATTGGTATTGAGGTCAATGTTGATCAGAATCAGATTCTTTTATTTGCTTCTTCACAGGACATCGAAGAGGTTCTTGGTCTTGTAAGTGATGTTCTGGAGTACGAAAAAAAATGGTTGCATAATGAATGCATAGAGAAATGCTTATATCAAGGAGCTGGTGTGTCACCATCCGTCGCACTGTTTGGAGCTGGTGCTGAGATCAAGCATTTAGAGCTGGAAAGGAGATTTTTGACTGTTGATGTCTATCATTCAAATGCAAATATCTTGGATGATAAGGAGCTTTTGATGTTTCTTGAGAAAAATGCCTCTGGTAGTATTTGTTCTATCCACAAGTTTGCAGTTGGGCAAGACAGTGATGAAAAGGACAAGTGGGGCAGGGTAACATTTCTTACACCTGATACTGCTGGAAAAGCTACTGAGCTAAATGGAGTTGAATATAATGGTTCTCTGCTGAAGGTAGTTCCTTCACGGGCAACTCTTGGAGGTGACAATAAAATGTATACTTTCCCTGCAGTTAAAGCAAAAGTTTATTGGCCTCGTAGGCTTAGTAAGGGGTTTGCAGTTGTAAAGTGTGATGCAACCGATGTTGAATTTCTGGTTAAGGATTTTTTTGACCTGGCAATAGGAGGAAGGTATGTTCGGTGCGAAATTGGTAGAAGGTCAATGGATGCTGTGGTGATAAGTGGACTGGATAAAGAGCTTTCTGAAGATGAAATTTTAGGGGAATTGAGGAAAGTTACTACGAGGAGAATTCGTGATCTTTTCCTGGTAAGAGGAGATGCTGTAGAATGTCCACAATTTGATGCTTTTGAAGAAGCACTCCTGAGAGAGATATCTCGCTTTATGCCAAAGAGGAATTCCCATGCTAATTGTTGCCGAGTCCAAGTTTTCCCACCTGAACCCAAGGATGCTTTCATGAAGGCTTTTATCACCTTTGATGGAAGATTACACTTGGAGGCAGCAAAAGCTTTGGAACAATTGGAAGGGAAAGTATTGCCTGGATGTGGACCATGGCAGAAAATGAAGTGCCAGCAGTTGTTTCACAGCTCTTTATCTTGTCCTGCTTCTGTCTATTCTGTGATCAAGGAGGAACTGAATTCTTTACTTGCAACACTCAACCGTGTGAATGGTACATTTAGCAATTCCTTCTCTTTCACTCTCTATTTGTATTTATCAATTTATTTATTTATATTCATGTTTTGCATTCATGTATAAGAGGTTCAGTTTTTTCCTCAGCTGCCCTTTTATTTTACTCCGAGGATTGATGAAGTGATGAGTTGGTACAAATTACTAACCGAAAATAGAAATTGAAACTGACATTATTTTTGCTGCCAACTTTTTTCCTTTTCTCTTTTCTTCTTCTTATTATTATTTTTTTTTTATCTTTTTCTGTACTCAACAACTTGACCCATGTACATAGGTACACAGTGTTAACTTTTAAGCTAACTCTTTCGCTTAAAGTTTGAAAGACAGAATGAAATCATCAGGATGTATAGCATGGTTTGTCTAGACTGATCCTGATTATACTATATGTTTTCTTTTTTTCTTGCATTTGATGGACCAACATTGTGTTGATATTATGATTCAGGTACTTCAAAATTGGATAAAAGATGATTGGTGAGATTGTGAGAATGTGATTGACTGGGTTTTTAGCTCCTAACATACTTACAGTACATTTAGTTAATCTGCAGTAATGGTATTTCTTTGTGTGGATATGTTTTTAATCCAGTGAGATATTACAATTTTTGTATTTTCTTCTCTAGAAAATCTTTTGCAATGAATTGGAACTATTCATGTGTGAATCGCAGATTGCATGTTCAGTAAATCGACCTTGAAAATTTTAATTATTAAGCCTAACAACAATGTGCGCTATCTGAATTAATAAGGTAAATGATTTAGTTTGTTCTCATGCGTTCCAATTTTTATGGCGGAGTATAGCTGCTAACCTCCTACATAGAAATTACATGAGAGGCTTGTGAGATGTTGTTATGGACTTGGGGAATTTTTAGTGGTGATCTCTTCTGGAAAATGCCTGAAAGGCTTAGATCATTTTTTAAGTAGAGTGTGGTCATTTGGTGCTTCGACAGCAAAGGGATTCAATTGCAGTTTGGTGATTTGATAATTCCACATTGCCTATGGGGACTTGGTTTTGAGTTAATTCCCCGAGACCAATCTTACCCATGTTGGTTGATTATTGTTCAATTTGCTGCCAAGAGAGTCGATGAAACTTATCCACAATTCTTTCAAAATTGAGTGATAAATTTGTGTGTCAGAAATTCTGGGAAATGTATGCTGTTGGCTTCTACATTTGTTTAGCCCTTGTATCAAGTAGTAGCAAGGCTCATTTTAATAAATTGCTCATGTATGATTTATTTTTGCTCATCTTTGCTATTCTTTTTCCATTTCAATCTTTAGGTTAGAATTTTTATCTGAAGCTAATATTTTGGGTAATTCTAAAAAGTGGCATGCTTGTTAAAAAAAAATCCTGTTGTTTTAAGTCCCATCATTTTGATTTGGCTGCATTTAATCAGCATGACATATTGACATTCTTCTAATATTTCTGAAATCATCAAGGACTGACAGCTTGAATTGTTTCATTTTCAGGTGCTGAATGCGTGGTGGAAAGGAATTATAATGGTTCTTATCGAGTGAGAATATCATCCAATGCTACTAAAACTGTGGCAGACCTGAGAAGACCTGTGGAAGAACTTATGAGAGGGAGGACTGTAAACCACGCCAGCCTAACTCCAACAATTTTACAGCATTTGTTCACAAGAGATGGCATCAATCTGAGGAAGTCACTACAGCAAGAAACGAGAACTTTCATTCTCTTTGATAGGCATACTCTTAGTGTAAAGATCTTTGGTGCTCTGGATAATATTGCCGAGGCCCAGCAGAAATTGATTCAATCTCTTCTGACCTACCATGAAAGCAAGCAACTGGAAATCCATCTCCGAGGTGGAGTTCTGCCTCCTGACCTGATGAAAGAAGTTGTTAGAAGGTTTGGGCCAGACCTTCAAGGTCTGAAAGAGAAGGTACCTGGGGCTGAGTTTTCACTTAACACTCGACGCCATGTCATTTCTGTTCATGGAGACAGAGAGTTGAAGCAAAAAGTGGAAGAGATAATTAATGAAATTGCCCAGACGAGTGATGGCTCAGCTGAGAGACTCCATAGTGAGGCTTCTTGCCCTATTTGCTTGTGCGAACTTGAAGAGAGTTATACACTTGAAGGCTGTACGCATTTGTTTTGTCGGTCGTGCCTGGTGGAGCAGTGTGAGTCTGCAATAAAAAACATGGATAGTTTCCCAATACGGTGTGCTCACAGCGGTTGTAAAGCTCTTATTTTGCTGACAGATTTGAGGTCTCTATTGTCTAATGAGAAGTTTGAGGAACTCTTTAGGGCTTCCCTGGGGGCGTATGTGGCATCCAGTGGGGGCACCTACAGATTTTGTCCATCGCCGGATTGCCCTTCAGTTTATAGAGTTGCAGAACCTGGGACAGCCGGCGAGCCATTCTTTTGTGGAGCTTGTTATGCTGAGACTTGTACAATGTGCCACTTGGAGCACCATCCTTACCTGTCATGTGAAAAGTATAGAGAGTTCAAGGAGGATCCAGATTCATCCCTGAAGGAGTGGTGCAAAGGAAAAGAACATGTCAAGACCTGCCCAATTTGTGGATATACAATTGAGAAAATAGAAGGGTGTAACCATATCGAGTGTAGGTGTGGGAGGCACATTTGCTGGGTCTGTTTAGATATCTTTAATAGCGCGAATGACTGCTATGGGCATTTGAGGTCCAAACACATGTCCTTTATATGATGAATTGTATAACTGGCTTGTCTACAGGCAGGCTTTTCAGTCAAGTTATCCTTGTAAATAAAGACTAATTTTAATTCGTAGGTGTGTGTATACACGCTTGTATGGTATGATGGGGTGAGAGGTAGGTAGGGATGGACATATTTGGTTTAGTTTCCAATGTCTTAGGAAAGAAAAGGCAATGTGAATGTCGTGCTTCTTCATTCCGGCATATGAGACGCCAGTCACAACTCCCCAACTTGCGGGCAAATTAGGGTAATAGCGGTTGATAGATACGAACTGAGTTGGATTAGAGTTCAGATCATTGGTTCACTTTCGGTCTGTGTTATAAACTTGTCTGTACAACTTTAGCTGTATATATATATATACACAAACACACATACATACGCGCGCGCCATTATCATATTATACGTAAACCGAAGATTATACAGTTAATATTATAATTATAATAATAGTAGGACACCTCGAAAAAAAAAGTAAAATTCAGAAAAAATAAGCACTAAATACGACGCCCATAATGCCCAAACAAAACGCCAAAGCCATGAACCATGAGGACGCCTCGATTCCATCGTCGCCACCACGATCATCATCGCCCCCATGGTTTTGTTGTGATTGTGAGTGCAGCTTTGAAACTTGGAACTCAAGCAATCTCGTCCAATGGCGGTAAGCCAACAGCCTCAGAGAATCCTGAAACATGGCTTTGGAGATAAAATCTCTCTCCTCTGCCAAACTAGCAGCCCTCTTCTCCGCCTCTCGCGCGCGCGTCTGCGACAATCTCAAGGCCTTCAAAAGCTCCAGCTTCTGACGTTCATGTTCACCGCTTCTGCAGTAGACATCAAACTCATAATTATTAGTAATATTAAAATCATCATCACCATCGACGTGTTGTCGATCTTGTTTGATGCCGCAAACCCGATTCATGGAGGAGATGACGGTCCCGCCGGGGCCGGAAAAGACCTTCAAAGGGGGAGGCAGATCACAATTCTGCATGAAATCAATAGCACCGGATTTTTGAAAAAGCAAACGACCCATCACCGTATCATTCTCAATCACACCAGCTGATGATGGTCCCCATTTAGCACCAGCAGCCATGGGTGACGTCGGTGCCTTCATCCAACCACCAATCATTCAAGCAAGTTGAATCAAAACAGAGTTAGTTGGTGAGCGGCGTGGTTTTTGGTTTGAACTTTATTTGAAGGAGGATTGAATTCGAAGAGATTGCGGAGAAATTAAAAAAAAAAAGGTGGCGCAAGAAACGGGGTGTGAATAAGATATTTGAAATCCACGTACAGAATGGGGATAGTGGGGACCGGGATTTTCACTTCCTACCTCTTCACGCACCAAATTCGTTTCTTGCGTTACGTTACAGCCTTGCAACTTACACAACTACATCTACATGCTGTTTTTCAATATTCCTCTGTTACAATTTCTTAACTCAACTGCAAATTCCGCCCTTGTTTTTTAGCTTTTTCTGAACCCGTCAAATAAAATAAATCATTCTTTTTCTTGTTCCCCCCCAAAAAAATAATAAGTCCTGTTTACGATAACTAATTGCTGGCCGTAGAAATGGAAAGATTCATAGATGAGACGGAAGAATTTTTTTTTTTTTAAACATGAATAAATAAATAAATAATTATTTTATAGAAGAGTAACTGGAAAAAAAATAATAATGATGACTAGTAGAGATCTACCTTCTATTAAATGAATTCCCAGTAATTTGTTTATAGCCTCCTTATTATTTTATTACTTTTCTTGTTCGTGTTCGCTAACGGTATTATAATTTTGTAGGCATCAACTGTATACATCAATTTCACTCCACTATTGAGAAATTTCAGAATTTTTTTTGAGATATCATATTAATTATACAATAAATAAATAATATTATAGTTTCACGATTATGGTAGCCACAGTCTCATTAAATTTTTAAAGTTCTTCTCTTGATTAAAGGGCCGTTTATGATTATTTTCGAAAGACTTAAAATGATTTTTAGTAAATTTTTAAAAAATTAATTTTAGATAAAATTACCCCATTCTTCCTCTCATGTAGGTCATTTTTTCTTTATTTTTTTTAATACGTTATTAAATTATATGATTTTATTAAATTAGTGCTAATATTATCAAACTAACCTCGAGTGTGTGACGAAAAATGAAAATTGTCTTTATCATCTACTGTCACACTGTGAGAGACAAAATAATTTTCTTTAACCGTATCAAGGAAATAATCAATTACAAAAAAAGAAAAAAAATATATCTCCATTGATACTACGCTATGCCCTATTTCACCACCGAAGTATGAAAGTTGATCTTTTTATTATCTATATTTGTGGTGTTTGTGATTGAGTTTGTACATTTGGGTGCATTGATGTGGTTTCTTTTAGATTGAAAAGCTTCCAAAATTCAAACTTGAGAGATTTCAGATCATTTCTTGTGGCAGCATATTTATCTGCGCAGAAAAACCATTTAGTATTTGTTATGTTAAATTGGGTGATGAAGGATAATTTGAGTTATTAACTATGTATTGTTATAGAAAAAGATTTGAGTAATTAGACCTCACTTTTCATAAAGGAAGTGGGAAATTTTTTTTTTTAACGTTTTGACTACGATTTGTTACATGTTCTTGTTTTTTAACTCATAAATCGTGAAATCAAGTACCAATCATACAACGTTCATCCTCAGTTATCACCGCATTAAAGTTTACGCGTAAATGACTCAAGGAAGTGGGTTGACTTGGTGGTGTTTGGGAAAGCAAAATACGAACCTACCGAGTAAATGCTTCAAGTAAAAAAGTATAGGCATGAAAGTGAGCTGTCCGAGTCTGAAACCTCAACAGATCCAAATCCTTGTGGAAAAAATACCAAGTCTTCATCATCATCATCAATTCAAGACACATACCCTCGTGGAGTCTGGGATCTTGCAAAGCAAACCAAATCTTTCTTTTGTTATGAATTTCTCCCTTCTGCTTGATCATTATCAGATTCTTCCTCCTCTGTTTTTGTGATGGGGTTTAAATTTGATCTTAGAAAACCGCTACTAAAAGTCGATTACAATACTAGCACAGCCCCGTTTAATCCAGGAAAAAATGATTCTGGTTCGTCTTCATCATCATGCTTGATCGGCTGCCGAAAGTGTAAGTGCCAAGGCGATTTCGATTATCCTCCTCCCTTGCCTCTAGCACCGCCGGCTGGTGATGGATCACATGCAAAGCAATTAGTTACTATGGGTATGATTGTCGTGTCTTGCATCATTGCTGGTACGCTTCTTTTTGGTATTTTGTGTGCAGCTGTAAGAGTTTGTCGTTCAAGGAGAAATAATTCAAGAAGAACTAATCCGCCAATAATTTTTGCTACGCAAGAGGATTTTTTTGATGAAGATCATGGACCTGTTTTGGATCATCCCATATGGTACATCAATACTATTGGTCTTCCACAATCTGTGATTGATTCTATTGCAGTGTTTAAGTACAAAAAAGATGTGGGTTTGATTGAAGGAACAGATTGCTCTGTTTGCTTGAGTGAGTTTCAGGAAGATGAGAGCCTTAGGCTATTGCCCAAGTGTAACCATGCCTTTCACATTTCTTGTATTGACACTTGGTTAAGGTCGCATACAAATTGCCCTTTGTGTCGCGCTCCTATACTCTCCGGTGCATTTGTTGCTCAAGCCAGTGAATCAGAGCCTAACTCGAATGATTCAGATTCAAGAAATGAAATCATGGTGGTGAATTCGGAGAACTCTAGCGGAGAGGGAAGTGATAACGTGGGAGGTGGGACTGGTGAAGTTAGAAATGGAAATGATAATAATAATGGTTCATTGCCAGTTGAAGATGAGCGTACTGTTGATGATTCAATGAAGATTTTGCCTCATTTGAAAACTAGAAATTGTGATTCTGGTTGTCGGGTACTAAGTGATTTAGCTGAGAGTCGGCGAATGGTTGAAGAAGATACTCAACCAATGAGACGGTCAGTTTCACTAGATGCATCAGCAGCCTCTATGATTTATAATGCTGTAACGGAAGGTGTCGTACATGTTAAGCATCAAGGAAATATGGACGCTCAGTTGGGGAAATCCAAGAGTTCTAAATCGAAGATTGTTTTCAAGAGGGGTAGCGGAAGTTCAAGTCCAAGCATATGCAGATTAGTGAAAAGTTCTTCAATTGGGTCTTCTCTGCAGAAGGGGCCTATGTTGATGAAAAGGTCTCATTCATCCATTGGGAAGTTGCCATCATCCCGACATAGTAGACGGTATTCAGCCCTTCCCTTATGAATGAATATGAGCTTTGATCAATCCCATATCTTTGGCTTCAGTTCAGGTACTTGCAAAATAAAAATTACTGTTGCTGTCTCAAGAAGCTTTATATATATACTTATATTACACCAAATATGGAATAAAACTATAAGGTGAGTAACTATACATGGATTGCGGGCGGCAAGATCATGAAGTCTTTCATGGATGGGTGGTTCTTGTGACGTTTGAAGTTGTTGTAGGATGTTGGACATGGCTTCAGGCAATGTATCTGAAATCTTGCATCTCAATATGAATCTGCTATTTCTGGTGTTGCCAGTTAAGTTTTTGTTACTCGATGCTTCATGAATGAATATATATGATGTCCTAAAAGAGTTCTAGCAACATATTGGTTAAATTTGTTTTGTTTTCCAACTTCTTTCCTAGAAGCATGTTACATTCTATGATCAGTACCTGCTTGATCAGCCATGCATATGCAAAGTGGTCATGTTCTGATTTCGGGCAATTCTGTGGTGATTTCACTTCTAAGAGCATGGCCAATTAAAGCATCCATGTAATGATCCAAAAGTCTTCAATAGAACAACATATTTAATCCTAGTGTTTGTAGAGTCCCTGCATATATATGGTCTTTGTACACTTGGTGACTACGAAACTGCGGAAGCATGGATTCAGAGAATTTAATGTGAAATAGCTTTGGAAGTGACCCTTGTGGAAATATTTGTAAAGCTCATATTCATTTCTGTTTCAGATGATTTGAATATGCCTTCATTAATGCATGCTAGATCAAAATATCTACTTTGCCTAAGTTATTTGTTATGGTGGTTCTTATTGTTCATAATCATATGTGTTAGTTCTCTTGCCCTATTTTATTTAATTTTAGTTTTTGTTGAATTAATCATACATAACAAGCACAAGCAAGGGTTCTTGATATGTAACCTGCTGCCCTTCCATCAGTCACTTTCAGTATTTCTCATTATATACCTGAGCTAACAGTCCTAATTTGAGAAGGATGCGTGTTACAAGCAGAATCAGGAAACACCATGCCAGCCTGTCATTATGCATCCGGAATGTATAACTGTTTGAATATATAACATTGACATAGGCAGGCAGGGGTAGAAATTTCTCTGTTTGATTCTTGTTCCGGGATATTCTTCTTTAATCGTCTTCAAAATAGTTATGAACAACTCAGTATTCAAATTTTTTCTTCGCAAACTGAAACAGATTCTTAATTTTTGAAGCGTCAAATTGTATTTTTGGCTATGCCCGCCTTGACTCTGCGTGATTCTTGGCCCCAAGCGAGGAAAATTTGTTGTACCTGGAGATGATAGATAGCAGCCCCTGATCTCAAATTCTCAATCTATTGGAAAATCAAGAAAAAACAATTAATAAATAAAATGAAGATTAAATTTGTTTTAAAATATATTTTATTACTTCAATTATTCTAGTCAAATGATGACAGTAGATGACATCACATAAATAATTTTTTTTCTATCCATCAAATCCTATGCTTAGTTTATTAGGATAATTAGTTTGCATCTTGATTAATATGGTAAATAAAAGTTAGAAAAGACCCTAGCTTGTGATATGGGTTTTTTTTAATTTCTTTGATGTATTTTTAAGGGCAATGCTGATATTTTACGGTCAAGCAGTAGAAAAATAAGGAAATGTTATTTTTCCATGGTTATTTTTTTTGAATTACATGAGACTAATGCTCAGATTACAACTCATATTATATGAGATTTACAATCAGATAATTACTGAGCCTAATTTACATTAATTCTTATATAACACTGCCCAGATTTTATCCTCTCTAATATTCGAGGGGTGTCTACTCCACTCACATTTCGAAAGGGAGAAGACTGCCTTCACTTAATAATTAAGGAAAGAAATAAATCCCTACATGCGGCGCGGGAGCTCGAACCACTGCGCTCACAGTTGTGAGTGCAGGGTCCTGGTCACTGGGCCAAGGCTCAATTGATTTTATTTTTCCATGATTAAAAGTGGTAAAGTATATATTTTTTTAAAATTCAATTCATAGATATCGTGGTCATTTATTATTTCAGAATTATTGAAATCATAAAAGGATAATGACGTTGATTGAAAAACATTAGTTCAAAATTGAACTATTTAGAGCACTGATACTTAAAATGTCGGGATAATGAAAATAGTTTATTGCTCACTAAATACTGACACTATAACATACCAAAACGACACACCATTTTATATACAAGACTGTCCTTTCTCTTGTCCTCACGTCACAATGGTGTTTAAATATCATTTTTCGGTTGCTAATATCTCGACCATATATTTCGGTGAAGATATCATTGCAACATGTGACAATATTTATCAGATGAAAATCTTAGACCTTCGATATTGTTCATGGCAGCGATTGTCATGTACTTGACCACTCAAAAGAAATTAAAGCTTTATTACTTTTCTTTTTTTAAACTTGATAGCTTTTTCTCTGTACTTGCTTTTTGAACGTCTTGTGAATTGTGATGTGGAAATGGAATCCCCTTGATTTTGGCTTTTCAGGTGCCTTATGGCCTGTCCTCTCTCACTGAAAGACCAAAGAGAGATTGTTTTGACTTATAAACGCGCCCATGTTCTTGTTTAGTTACGTTCTTTCATAAATGCAAATGCTATGTACATTAGTTGTTAAGTTAGATTGTCATGTAACTTACATGATCTCTAAAATTATTTTTAAAAATTAAAGAATAATTTGGTTGATTTTACTTTTATGTTACTGGTTACAATCTTATCTTATGGTTGTCGTAAGTTATATCATCATCTTTTTTATAACAACATATGAATGCCCATTCATGTGAAGAGAGGATGTTAATTTAAAAAAGAACAGAAACATGCGACAGAGGATGTTACTTCAATTGATTAACAGCTCGTACGCCATCAAACCTGCATATTGTCATTGAGGATTTGAGGCGACACAGTTTGACTGGGACTGTGATTTGAGCTGTTTTCTAGCCTCTACTTATATCCCAAAGCATGAATTAAATGGAATGTATCAAAATCAATGAGTACATCTCGTCTTATACCCACCTACACCAAGGAAAGCTTGTTGTGACTTTTAGCTGGCCCTTCCGTCCGACACAGCCCCACACTGAAGCGTTGTTTGGCAACTTGTTTGGTGCATAAACAGGAATTTTTTTAGCTTCCAATTGCTTGGCATGCATACCCCATGGAGATGGTTCAATTCATAATTAAAACAAATAAGTGTTACATTTTAAGCCATCTCGTAATACAGAATTCTAGAGAAGAAAAATAAAACTGTAGCTTAATGTCCCCAAGTGGAAATTAATATTTTGCAAATATAACATCACTTGAAAGCAGCTTCTCCTTGAACTCGACCCATCATGTCATACACAGCAGCTGCAACCTCATTCATTGAACGCAGATGGCAACCTTCTTCCACCTGTTGCCACAAACAAATTAAACATAGATTGAGACTAATCTGAGTGCGAATATTACTAGGGGATAAGGGTGTATTTAATGGGTCAGATTTTTTTCCTATCTAAACCTTAAGAAAGAAAAAAATATAATTGAAACAAATTAATTAATAATGATTTATGACTAGGATACACCACTTATATCCTCAGTCTAGGCATTGTCATATGATTCAATGTTATTTATTGTTATTATTGATATTTTAACCACTTAATAATATCCACACGGTGGGTACGCCTTTAAGACACCGTAGTTAGACCCTTAGTTATGTTTATTCCATGCCTTTAAAAGAAAAAAAAAATATTATATTAGCAAGTAAACTCACCTTTACACTGAAAGTGTAGAGAACTTGATTGTCAAAAGTTGCGACATTAAGATGAAGAACATGAAGCCCCAGAGAGTGGAAGCCCGTGACCATCTTGAAGAGCTGTTTTGGGTATCTTGTTGAGAGAATTTTAATGTTTGCATTGCTTTCCGCCATTGTTACCTCAATATCAGCAACAGGCCCCGAAGGCTTCTTGGGCGCCGTTGATGATGATTCTCTCGAGTCGTTCGGCCGAAAATCTGAATACTGAGGAAATGAAAAGAAGTTGGAGAAGATAGAGGTTGAGAAACCGGCATCATCATGATCGTGATCATCTGATTGTTGTAATATGTGGATTCGCTTGTGAGCTTCAAGGGTTTGCACCAGTTGCTCTAGCTCCTTCACGTAGTTAATAGCTCCCCCTACAATTGATGCTTGGTCTCCCTATTAATTATTCCACATTATTAATTAAAACAGATCAAATAGATATCATTGAACTCTCTCTTTATTTATATTTATTTAATCATTTATTTTAATTTTATTTAATGATTAAAATCAATAATGAGGGTGAAAAGTAAAGCATACCCTTTGGACATAAGAGGGTGGCATAAGAGAGCGAAGCACTGAAAGATAATTCTTCATTTGCTTTCTTCTGTTGCGTTCGACAAATATGTGAGTCATCCTCTGGCTCTCAACTTCTTCTATGTTCTTGACACTTCTTGTACGTCGTCTCTTTCGCTGATGGCATGCCAACGGAGCCTCCCGGGGACGGGATTCTCCGGTGAAGAAGCATTCGCCTCCACCGCCGCAAGTGGAAGAGTTGGTCTTGGCCATCTTCTGCGTCATTAAACCTAAGCCTCCATTTTGGAGAAGGCTTTCAGAATGGGCTGCTCCTTCTTCAAGACCAAAGCCACAACTCCATGGATCACTAGTTTCTCCCAAGTCCTTGAACCCATAGCTAAAGGGGTCTTGCTGGAAAACCACTGCTTCAAGAGCCATTTCTTCTTCTTCTTCTTCTTCTTCTTCTTTATTTTTTATTTTTTTTGGTGCTCTCTCTCTCTCTCTCTCTCTAGGTCTCCAAGTGTTTGTTTTGCCTTGTAAATGGATGCGCTAACTTCAGCCTATAAAATACCAGCTAACAACAAATAACTTGGAACAACTACCACAAAACTTTTGGCTCTCTCTTAATTCCCTTCTAACGTGTTTAATTAATATATGATTATAAATAATCTTCGTTATACAATACACCAAGTTGCCAGGGAGATCTTGTGTTTATTTGTCAGAGAGAAAGAGAGAGATTCTCTCTCTCTCTCTCTCTCTTTTTATATAATAAATAAGTCTATGTATGCATATGTAATGCAACAATTAATGTCACAGAATTGAGCTGCAGTGTATTTTGTTGTTTATTAAAATATAATAATAATAATAATAACGAACACAAGCACAAACATTGTGTTCAGTAGTCTTCGATTCCTGGAATCATTTGACACCTTGAAATTATTTTTCTTTTGCGTACAAGTTATGATTGATTCACGAAATTAAAATGATGCGAGTGGTCTCCCCTTACTATAGCCTGCAGCCCGCGGGGCCTAATATTCCTTACATCAGTAACAACGCACGTTCATGTTCTCTCTCGAGAATCGTTTGCTTTGTTTCTTAGTTTGTGTCATATTAACTGTTGAATGTTAATTAAACGCGCGCCATTCTGAGAGAGAGGGAAGGTGACAAAATCAGAAAAGAAGGCTGAGTTTTAATTGCAAGGAAAAAGCATGAGTCAGGCTATGTCTGCCAGAGGAGAGAATCCATGGAGATCATGAAACTATACGTATAAATTATCTAAAATTCAAGGGAAGCACTCTCTGTAATCGATGAATCATATATACATACACCATAAACATAAACATGTGTCCACTTTTATGATTTCCATCTTAAAGTTAAAAACACAATTTACAATAAAGACATAAACTCCTTTTCTCGTGCTCTCTCAGCCCGTGCCCCCGCGTGCGAATACATACACACACACACACACACACACACACACACATATATATATATATATACACATAGAGAACAATACTATTACCTGCTGGTGGTTATGAATAAAAATCATTATTATACCGAGGAAACCATGCATGTATATGCATTATATACACACATACACACACTCATTATTAGTGGCTTATATGTCATGGTTTTGTATCTATGGACTTTAATTCGATCATGATCTGAATGGATGCACATTGCACAATGATCGATTTGATGTTGTGTGCTTCGGTTGAGTGTTTTTCCTTGCTTTTAAATGGAAAAAAAATTGATAAATACTTGGATTGGTTGATTGACGTGAAGACCTCCAACTGCCAATCTTTGAATGTATCTTTTATATTGTTTTTTCATGGGATATGTTCATACAATGTCGTCAAAGTCTTATTTTAGGAAGTTATTAATTTACAAGTTTATTTGTGTAGAACAACAATATTTTTGACCCTCCAGTTGAGACTTTATTTAAGAAGTACCTTTGTTGTTAGTATAGCTTTTAATTATTTAAATTATATTCCTAAACAAGATTCATATATATCGCAGCAACTGTAGCAGGTGGCATCTTACTTCAGCAAATATAGTATGAAAATGCATTTTTTTTACCAGTAGCTTATATTTGCTTCCTAAAGCTTTGGACCAAATATTGATAATGCAAATTCAAAACTCTTGCTTGTTTTTATGGGTTTCTTTCGTATTGATCACGGGAGTATATTGTTTATATATATAGTATTGATTTGGTACCAGGATCCTGGACTTTACTGAGAGGGTTATTGGGAGGCAAGAGGCAGTTGTAAATCCTGATACCTTAACCTTTATCTTAAAGGATTTGAATCAGTATAATTTTGATAGTGTATATTGGCACAATGCTGGGAACTTGAATAGCCTAATGACTTACAACCAATTTGAGGAAATTGGCAGCCACCCTTATAGTCGATTCATTAGGGTCATCAGCTTCTACCCAAATAGTGGAAATATCCACCATTTTCTTTGTCTGTTAAGCCTCACAGCTATGGGACTTCCTAAAGAAAACTACAATCGCAGTTTATCAACCACTCACAAGACTACCGAGATCTTCGACTTAGCTCATGAAAGTAATAGTACAGAGGCGGACCTGTGCCTGGGCTAGACTGGGCTGTAGCCCGGTCTAGCCCCCCAAAAAAAAATTAAAAAGTGATTCAAAAATTACAAAATTGCCATTGAATACATAAAATAATATTTACTTTCACTTTTTCCTCTTTACCTTTCCCTGTTTCTCCCTTTTGCATTCATCCAGCAGCAACGATAAAATCCCTCACTCCTGCGGCTGTGGTGGTCCCTTGCTTCACTTCTTTTCAACTCAAGCACTTTCCATTCAGTTTTTAATAGGTAAAAATCACTCCTATTTTAATTTATGACAATTCCATCTCTCGTTTACAAGTATATTAATTTATTACAATTATCTCTCTCTATCTCTCTCTCTCTCTCCCTCTCTCTTTCGTTTACAAGCTTGAGTGAAATCAAAACATCTTTTCTATGATTCTCTTTCTTGCAATAATTAGGCATAAAGTATAAACAATTAAACAAATATCAACAATTGAGATTTGGGTAATAATTTTTTGGTGATTATTGATTTGGTAGTTACCATATAATTCTAATTGATGGTTGGCATCTCTATATTAGAATGAGTAGATAATAAATTGTCTAATAAATAAATAAATTTGTTTATTGAACTTCATCATTTGATTAAATTAACTCAAATCTCACTGTTTATCTATTAATTTTTTTCTTATTATTCTAATATTTTATAATTCTTTTTTCTCAAAAATTTGATAGGCATGGGTATTTGTATTAACCATTTATTGACTTGTATGAGCCTTTAATGTTGATTTTTTTTATTTTGCGACTTTAAATATATTTAAAATTATTAGAATGTATAGCTTATAAAACTTTTAATGATTTCTTGATTCTTACATAATTACATGTTGTTATAGGTTATAATGTCAAACAACAAATCCAAACCGAGGAAAACTCTACTTTCATTCTTTACTAAAGTAAATGATGGTCAATCATCAAATGGGACAAGTTCTATGTGCAACATTGATGCCTCAAGTTCTCCACCTAAGTCTCAAAGAGTCGAATTTGAGAAAGTTGACACTCCATCTACTATTGACACGCCTTATTTAGAACGTGATCCCAGATTGCGTTTTTCAATAAGTAATTTTCCCATTGACAAGCGTGAAAATGTGCGGATGGCATATATAAATATGGGACCATTTCAACCCAAACTACAAAAGTATCCATCGAATAAATATGGTACGCAAAACCGTCGATTTCAATTTTCTTGGTTCTTGAAATTTTCTTGGCTTGAATATTCTATATCAAAAGACAAAGCATTTTGTTTTCCATGCTATATTTTTCATGATAAGTCATCTAGGAATGAAGCATTTGTTGTTGATGGGGTTCAAAATTGGAAGTATGTTGGTTGTGAAAAAACATGTCCTTTTGCTCAACATGAAGGAGGTCATGGTTCTTCTCACAATGATGCCATGTTAAAATGGAGCAATTTAAAGGATCCATCCAAACATATTGATAAGAGATTGAATGCACAATCTTCGCAACAAATTTTGGAGAATAGATTGCGACTTAAAACCTCAATAGTAGCTACTAAGTGGTTAGCAAAACAAGCATGTGCTTTTAGAGGTCATGATGAGTCCGTTAATTCTCTTAATCGTGGAAATTTTATTGAATTAATTAAGTTGTTAGCAATAATGAATGAGGAGATTAATAAAGTTGTGTTAGAAAATGCTCATAAAAATGCCCAATACATAGCACCTAAGATTCAAAAGGGGTTATTGAATATTATTGCTAATAAAGTATGACACAAGATTCGAGAGGAAGTGGGTGATGCTAAATTTTGTATCATAGTTGATGAGGCACTAGATGAATCTCACAAAGAACAAATGGCTATTATTTTGAGATATGTTGATTGTGATGGTTTTATTCGAGAACGTTTCTTTGAAATTGTGAATGTCGATGAAATAAAGGCATTGACTTTAAAGAATGAGATATGCAATGTGCTTGCTCAGTACAATCTTTTAGTTGAAAATTTAAGAGGTCAAGGGTATGATGGTGCTAGTAATATGGCGGGTGAATGGAATGGATTACAATATTTATTTCTCAATGATTGTCTGTATGCTTATTATGTACATTGTTTTGCTCATCGACTACAACTCGTATTAGTTGCGGTATCTAAAGAAGTGCATGAGGTATGGCTATTTTTTTCGAAGTTGAGTTCTATTATTAACTTTGCTAGTGCTTCTTTCAAGCGTTATTTTGAGTTAAAATCTGCTAGAGAAAAAGAAATTATAGATTTGATAGCTTTAGAAGAGCTTGAGACTGGTACAGGGGCTAATCAAGTTAGAACTTCACAAAGGGCTGGAGATACACGTTGGAGCTCACATTTTACTTCAGTTAGTAGGTTTATTGAGATGTTTGGTGCAACTCTTGAAGTTTTAGGAAAAATGATTAATGCTGGATCTAGTCGAGATATGCGTGGGGAAGCTAAAGGTGCATATAGGGAGATGAAATCCTATGAGTTTGTGTTTATTTTTCTTTTATTGAATAAAGTTCTCGAAATTTCTGATATTCTTTGTCGAGCATTACAGACAAAATCACTGGACATCTTGAATGCTTTGAACTATGTCTCAAGTACAAAAAGACTTTTGCAAGAGTTTCGAGATAGTGGATGGGATGATTTTATGAGAAGTGTAGTATCTTTCTGTGAAAAATATGATATTACTATGCTTGATATGAGTGATTGTTATATGGAAGGTACAAGGCGTTCTGTTAGCCTATATGGCTATAAATATTGATTTTGATGATAACAAACCACATGTATTTTAAAAGCTTTGATAATGTTTTTAAAGTTTTCGGATTTGGACTTATTTGAAATTATTTAAATGTTTTTGGGGTCATTATACAATTTCACAAAGTTTGGGCTATATCATAATTTCAAAAATTTTTGGGATTAACGAAGCATTACTTAAAAATTCTAAAATTGGACCTATTTGCAAAGTTTCATAACGCTTTGGGCCATACTATAGTTTTTATAAAGTTTTGGGGTCAAACTGAAAATATGGGAAAAATTTCACTGTAGCAGGTTACTGTAGCAAGCGGCTTATCGGATACTGATAAACGGCAGGCCGAATTCGGGCAGTAAGCACAAGAACGAAAACGGCTTACCGAATTCCGAATCCGGCAAGCCGGTTAGGCAAAATTTTGAATTTTGCCTTAACGGTAACATAAATCCGGCTTACCGGATTCCATTAAACGGCAAACCGGATAGCCCAGAATGTGAGTAACGGCTAGTTTTCGAGCTCAAGTTATAAGAACTCAAATCCAACTCATTTTGAATCTCTCCAACAAGCAAAAACAAAAGGCACACATGATATCTTGAGCTTACAACTTGCAAAACACAAAACATTGAATCATTCATTGTTCTTCATCTTTGAATATCTACTCATTGAGTGAGTTTGATTGTAACTTTCATTTCTTCATTTCATTTGTAAGAGTTTGAGTGTGTGAGACACTTGAGTTAAGAGATTGGGAGATAATCTCTTTGTTGTAAAGGTTTATTGACACCTCGAAGTCAATTGTAATTGTTGAAGCCTTGGAAAGGCTTGGATAGTGAAATCCTTAAGCCCGGTGTGCTTGGAGGCGTGGACGTAGGCGGGGATAGCCGAACCACGTAAAAATCATTGTGTTCGTTTTTCTCTTCCCTTACTCTTTTAATTATTGTGCCTTTATTAAACTTATTGCTTTCAATTTTTATTAAGACATTAGATTGCTTGTTGTGTGGATTTGCTAGGATAATTTTTAAATTTCCAATTCACCCCCCCTCTTGGGTTGCACACTTATATTTCACGTTCTTGTCAGCAAAAAGATTATGTTACAGTTGAACATCATTATCACTTTGATATATTTAATGTTGTAATAGATTTTCAATTGATGGAGTTAAATAGTAGATTCTCTGAGCAAACTGTGGAACTCCTCACTTTGAGCTCGGCATTGGATCCAGTTGATGGGTTCAAATCATTTGATATAGACAATATTTGTTCTCTTACTGAGAAATTTTATCCTCATGATTTCACTCTAAATGAGGTGTTTGCTTTGAGAAGAGAATTATAACATTATCAAATTGATGTGCTTTCTCATCCACGGTTTCAAAATATGGCTTCCCTTTCTGAGCTATGTCGACGATTTGTTGAAACAATGAAGTCACAGCACTATTTGTTGATTGATAGATTAATTCGTCTAGTCTTGACTCTTCCTGTTTCCACGGCCACAACAAAGCGTGCATTTTCAGCCATGAAACTTATTAAGACATCACTTCGTAGTAAGATGGAAAATGAGTTTTTATCAGATTGTATGGTTATCTATGTTGAAAGAGAAATTACTGATATTGTTGACTCAGATTCTGTAATTGATGATTTTTATAATTTGAAACCCCGAAAAGTACAACTTCGGTAGAAAATTTGTATTGGGATTGTATTTTTTTATACTACTTTTTTTAACTTATTTTTATTTACAATATGAATTTTACGTGTAAAGCTCTTAATGTCTCTTATTATTAGGTGTATTTTGTCATCTATATATATGAAATTTCATGTTCACTTGGTACAAATTTTTTATTTTTTTAATTTAGCCCAGGGTACTGCAGAGTTCTGGGTCCGCCCCTGGTAATAGATATTGAAAAATTAGGAATATCATCTAATTAGTTTTAATTTTCCTGGAACTTTTAAAAAGTTTCAAGCCACTTGCTGGTTAGTGTTGGTGTATGATTGTTGATATGCAATTATTCTCCTACAACAATATTATTGATATGTAAATATTCTAATATTCTTATTTTACCAATATGTATTTGATTCAACACAAAAATGATATACGATAATGTAGGGGAACTTATCATAAGATTTCTAAGTATCCAACCCAAAAAACTTATCTTTTAGATGGAGTGACCTACCGCCTTATAAACTCAAGTATCTCCCATTTACTAGCCAATATGGGACACAATTCAACAATTCCCCCCCCCCCCCAAGGACGAAACCACCGTCGGACTCCGGTCCTTTCGTCCGATACACCTAAGTTGTTCCACCATCACATTCGGGCTATTAGGCTCTAGCTCTGATACCACTTATTGGGGAGACTTAGCATAAGAGTTTTAGGTATCCAACTCAAAAGACTAGCCTACTAGGTGAAGTGACATACCACCTTATAAACCCAAGTATATCTTTTTTACTAGCCAATGTAAGACACAACTCAACAAATAGTAGATATTTATTGTACGTTCTTGAGAAATAAAAAAGGAGAACTCTCACATGAAAGAAAAAGATCTCAATTGAGAAAGTAGGGTGAATATTATTGATGAAAGCTTTTTAAAAGAAACCCGAAAGCTTATTTATACTGGTTGTAAGTGATACTATTCTTAATAAACCATGAAAGCTCTTGAAAATAAACCAGAATAACATGCCTATTTATATTGGTTGTAATTGATAGTATTCCTAATAACTTATGATTCCTTATTAATATATATATATATATAATTCAAATAAGAGAATATAAAGAAAATCCTAACTAAAATAGAAAAAAAAAATTGAATTTATATTCTTGCTGTGACTCTGTTGGTCTGTTAGATCAATAGTTTGTCTTAAATTATGAAAGATAAGAAAACAACAAATCTTTTAAATAGTTAAAGAGAAAAGAAAATTGAACTCCATCTTCATCTTGTTTAATCCGATTGTTTGTAAGCCAATTATTTTGTGGAATTCTTTTCATTAGTTTTCGGATTATTTTCCTTTGATGTTGAATTTTGATCTCACACTGTCATAGTCCTATTAGCCATATGAACAAGAATTAATCATTCACTTGAATTATCCTCCACTAACTTCGAAGGTTCACATTCTAGTTTAGTTTTTTTCCTTATCTTATTAATCTTGTTTAGTGATACAATCTTATTATATAGATAATGGCATCAGCTTATATTCAATAAACAATTTCAGAAATTTAATAGAAGTTTCAAAAGTTACAATTTACCTATTAATTTTTACAATTTGGTAGGCGTATCTATGCGTATACACTCACATGTTACTGTTTAAGGAGTATTTTTTTTTAAATTTAAAATCATCAGAGTGGTGAGAGGGTTAGGCAGGACCCCTACCTGTAATATAAATCCGAAAATGAACCAAGTACAATGTTCAAGGAGTAGTTCTTGTACCGACATAGTAAAGCTTCCTTTTCCTCTCTTTCTTTCTTTCTTTCTTTTGTTTTTTTTCCCCCCTTTCCCTTGAAAAGGAAATTGTAAAGCTTCTTAATTATATTAGCTGGGCGGGAATGCTATACCGATTCTATCATTGAAAGATGCCAGTAAAGGTTTTGGTATTGTTGTTAATCAGTACATGATAGAAACTAAATTCATGATTTATGTTGTTATGGGAGAACTGCTGTCACATACTGCCGCAACAGCTATATTAAGAGATGGATTATCCGAGCAAAACCATGGATTTTATTTTGCTAGTATTGGTTGGTTAATCCTTAATTAAGAAATTGCTAAGCTGGTATTGGCAAGAGGGATTATTATAATATAACCAAGCCAAGCGCAGTCTGCGGACCTTGGATTCTGGCTACCTACCTATCAAATCATTTGTCTTTTTCTTTTTCTTTATACTTATACTTACTCGGCCGCAACAACTAATTAAGCCATGTTAATTGCCAAGAGATTAAAAACATCTAAACAGTATTAGATTAAAATTTAATTATTTTTATATTTTTATTAGTTACAAAAAGTCAGCTAACATCAATCACATTTGCACTGCCTATCCAAATTCCAATATATATATGGCCGTGTGTGTGTTTATATTTAGTTTTTGAGTCCATGGGTACTAGAGAATTTTAATATATCATGTAAGGGCATACATATTACGTCGTCAGTAATTGCTGGAAACAGTGACTGTTGGAGAAAAATAAAAACGAAACACAAACGCAGATATCGAGAGGCATCGCACGCAAAAGAATGATAAGCTTTGGTCATCACATTCCGACAATTATGCCACTATAATTAACGTCATTTCGTATTCTCCAAATCACTTGCGATTCATTGCATATTGCGCTTAAATTAATTAATAAATTGATTATACAATACGTACCTACCATTCCAATCAAATAAGGAAGATGAAAGATGCATTGAATTGGCCATATCATTGTATAAAAAGGCCAAATTATTTTCAGCTTTTTCCTGTTCTATGTATCAGCAGGCTGGGGCTGGCCATTGATCTGCCTCATCACTCATCAGGTCTTCATTTTCTCACGACACGCAAAAGGTAGACTCTGCCAATGCCGCTGATCGTTTTATTGACAATTTTCTTTTATCAGAAGAATCGTACTTTCCTCAGTGAAAAGATGTTCCAATATATGGGAGGAAACTCGAAAGAAAGTTAATTAGTTAAAATGATCAACCTCTCTCTTGACAATTAAATAAATGTATTTAAAATGCCAGTATTACTGCTCATATATATACATTTATCAGTTGTCTCTCTAGCTAGGTAGCCCGCAGCGTCACGGCCACAGAGTCACACCATTGCACTTGTACGTGTACAAGATTAGACGTGTGGGTTTTGTCTAGTTCGCTTGGACAAAGCATCTTAGTCAACGAATTCTTTCGACTCCGCCCAGCCACACACGTCTTGCATCGTCAATCTTGTTTTGTCAGAATCCTGTCTGGTGAGCTTGACATGAACATTATTGAACTGAACTTGCAGTTTTCAAAAGGCAGTTTCACTGCAACTTGCGGGGATGGGGGTGATCAATTTCCTAGCTAGAAGCCAGAGAATTAGTTTAATTTGTAGGTGCATACATGGTACATGTCGTTGACAAGGCAAGGCATAAGCACAACATATATACTACTACTACATGTCTACAATATTTTCGATGAATTGGGGTCACAGTACAAGTTACATTACTGCCTTTTCCTGCTTTTTGAGGGTGCCATTGTTACTCTCAAAGTGAGGCGACAGTACTTCACGAGAGCAGTTTTGTGCATTAGTTGATCTCGAACAATTGTGATTGTGAGGGAAACAGCACTCATCAAACTCGGCTGATCAATAGATTGCTGTACAGAGTCGAAGCGTCGTCAGATTAAGCTATTTCCTTTCCACGTTTCCTTTTTTTTATTTATTTTTTTAGGTAGATTTTTATTACGTCTCAATCGTTCCCTTTCATACTACATGTCCTATGTTGTCCTGTATAAGAGACGGCATGTCGGATACGTTTATAAAAAATAACATAAGCGCACGTTAACTTTTAGCTAGCTGGGGTGTTTAGAATTGCCGAACCCGGCTTCTAACACAATCCTGGTTTAAAACCGACGAAGTCATGGACCTAAGACCGAGTGGGGTGTTAGAGGCTGGACTCTTTTTAATAGGATTTATTTAGAGGCGGGGTGTTTTCAGGATTTTTTCTGGGGTGTTAGAAGCTCTGTCATTGTGTATCTTTGGGCTGAATGTACAAAATATTACCCAGAAGGCACTGGCTGGACTGACATACACACCCATTTTCTGTTAATATAATTTGGTGTAGTTCAGCGTGGTACTTTTAACACCCCTTCAAAATACTGATAAAAAACTCTCTACCATTGAAATGACACACAAGCACAAATACAAATATGATTAACTCGTTCATATTTCCACCCCAATCTCTTTTGCTTGAACGGGCATGCCTCTCATCTTTTTTTCCCCCCTGTTGTAGCAAACTCCTCTCATTTATCATCAATTTATTTTCTTAATTTTTTTTTCATTTTGTGATTCAAATCTATTCAATTGGTCTAGAAAAATTTAAAATAATCAATTTCTCTCTCTTTTTTTTTTAAGTTAATAATATTTATTCTTGTGAAGTTAGGGTTTTTAAATTTTGTAGAGAGAGAATATCTGAAGAGAATAATAAAGATAACAAACTTAAAAAAAAAATTATCATCCACAGAACTATTTATGTAAAGGGTAGGATACAAACACTACAATTATTATTATTATTATTTTGTTGATTGCAGAAAATTTTTAGAGTGAGAAAGCCAATAAAAGTTAAAGACTCAAGTAAAAGATTGTTATTTGGAGAGAAACGGTAATTTTGATGTTAAATGGAGTATTATTAAAAAAAAGGGTTTTAAAAGATTTTAATTGTGAGGTTCTAGAAGTCTATCTCTTATAGTTGATAATCGCTTGAGAGTTGTGGCTACTAACCTATCCTTTAACGATCCTTCAAATTTGATTGGGTTAACTTAACCCAATCAGGCTAAACTTTGGTTTAAATTTAACTTGAACTAAATTGTAACCTGATTGAGTTACATGCTACCAAAAAAAAAAAAAAAAAAAAAGAATTCCCAAACCTAAATTATATGTGTGCACGTCTCTCTAAGCCAACATTCTCGTAAATTATAAACAATTCCACATTCGTTCTTTAATCGATTAATTTATTTTCGTAAGCTAGTTGTTAATTTGATTTAGTTTCAAGTTAATTACTTTTTACTCTCGTTTTTTAATTTATGATTTCATATGTGAGAATCTAAAAGCTTTTATTTATTAATGCATAATAAATTATTGCATCCATTGCAATTTCAAATACAAGATTCGTTAATAAAAGAAAGAAATGTATGTCTTGCAAATTTTAAATGATAATTTTTTAGATGGATTATTAATATATTATGTTCATATGTTGTCGTGGAGGGTTTGTAACTTATTTGCTTGGATTATTCAATTATTAACATTGGGATTTTGAATCTTATTAGGCTAAATTTTTTATTGCATGTTTTTTTTTAAATGATTTGGGATGAATTTGCAAGTTTGCCCATTCAAATTAGCAACACAAACCAAAATGTTAGTTCGAATTTTCAATACGAATTGAACTAAATAGAAAACTCAAACCAATTTGATTCGAATTTAAGTTGATTTGGTTTAGTTTGGATTTATTATTCAAACCAGAACTGATTGAATTATCCAAACCAATGGATTGTAACTTAAACCGAGATCTGATTTGCTCACCCTTAGTACTATACTTACTTATAAATAAAATAAGTCATGTTTGATATAAAAGTTGGATACCTATAACTTAAAGTTACAATACTAAAATATTCTATAAACACTAACTGCTATAACTTATAAGTTAAGTTGATTTAATTCACTACTTTATAATGAAAAAAATTATAATAGCTTTATTATTTAAAACTGAAAATCATATTTATTATATACGCTATTAACTTTTATTTAATTTTTTTTTACAATAACTATAGTCCAAGAGTTACATCACCCCGATGCTCGAGCATGCCCTTGGTTGTACAATTTTATGCCACACAAAATCGATATGATCTTTTTTTTTTTTTGAATACTGATTAAATATCATATTACTGCATTACACATATATTTACAACAACTGTTATTATAACAGATATATTACACTGATAATTACAATTAGATATACATAATTGAGACTTACATTATTACATTGAATTCTATAAAGTACACGTCTAGATAAATAATCTCCCACATAGAAGGGATGTCAATCCTCCACTCGCATTTCGTAAGGAAAAATAATTTTTATATATTAAGAATATTTATTCCACACAATACTTTTGTGGGGGCTAGAACCGCAGCAGCCCACCACTTCGGCAAACCGATATGATCTTTATACTGACAGGATGAAAAATAATTAGTTGCTTAAAAGAAATCCTTGCTTATGTAATCTAAGAACGTAAAAAGAAGTCAGAGCTAAAGCTCTTTTCGGACAAAAAAACATAGGAGTGAGGAGAACCACCCCCATGACGGCAGAATCTGGCGATAGGAAGTCGGTTTGATAAAGATTCTACTTGCCTACCAATAATTGACTAATTGTTGACTCCTAGTGACAGGAGTTGAATATGATGTAATATAAGACTAATCGACTTTGACAACGGCTAACAGTAATAACAGCGGACCTTAAAAATTCATCAAATATGCTATGTTTATAAAGTTTGTAATTTCATATTTTAATTAACCTGATATTATTGAACTATTATTTATTAATAGGATTATTATCATTTTACTGATTCAAGAATTGTAAAATATCAAATGATTATAGAAAATATTATTTTATTATTACAACTTTATAAAACTTTTCATTTTATTACTTTTCTTTTAGGATGGTTAGTTGACTAATAAAATATTAATTTTATTCTTTATGGTAAAGTACACAAATAGAGGTATCGAATGATAAATATAAAATTATTTTTATACTTTTAAGTTGTTAAATAATAGTTTTAACCATGAATTCATGAATAACCCTGAATTTATCATAATTATTGAAGCAGCGAATTGATAAAAATATCCTTGTATATTTTTATAAAAAAAAACACGCACAATCTATTCTTTTTAAAAAAAAAACTTGAAACTTATTTTTAGAATCAACACTTTCACATTTAAGTACTTTTGTTTTTTAACAAAAATATCCAAAGGTACTTTTATCAACTTACTATTTTTATACTTATAATAAATTCAGAATTATTCATTAATTTATGGTTAAAACTATTATTTAACACTATTTCTGTATTTTATAATAGAGGATAAAATTAATATTTTACTAATCAACTAATTGGTCAAAACAAAATAGTAATAAAATAATAAAAATAATATGTTTTATAGTAATTTAATATTTTACAATTTTTGAAATAATAAAATGATAATAACCCTTATAACATGACTTTATAATATGATGTTCTTGCAATGTAAATATGCATACTTTCCTTTTACCCCTTCTCATAATCTTCTTCTTCTTAAAGCATGCCTTTTACCTTCTTTCAATTCACTTCCTTTCTTCATTTTAATCCATTAAAAATAAATAGTAAATAAAAACAAGCGACCCAAATCTCGAAGCAAAGCGACCTTTTTCCTTTCTGTCTATTTAATATTTTTATTAATCCAAATCTGTTACAGTAATCTACGTGTGAACACTTTCGCTCCACTTTTTTTATTCCTTTACGCTCTAGAAGTACAACACCGTTTATCTCTTCCTCTCATATTTATACTACTCAACTCAACTCAAGACATGATCTCAACGCAGCATTAATTAATTTATATAAAAGCCAAAACCCAGTTCCGGATAATAATATAATATGCTTGTTTACAAGGTTGAATTTGGTATTAATTCAGCGAAAAGGAAGGAATTACTAAGATTCTTCTCCCAAGTGGAGGCCTTGCATAACCACCTCTTAACATTTTCTTTCTTTTATGGAAATTCATATTCTTACTGTGAATGAAGTTTGTAATTTAGCTTTCTTGATCGTATAGGAGCCTGCATTCTTCATGGACATTGTTTTTAGCAAATGGGTATTCGCATTTTCACTTTCTTGTTGCCTCATCTTCTCCATAGCACCCTCAGGTGAACTTCATTCGTTCATTTTTGTTTCTATTTTCCTTTATTTCTTTCGCTTTTTAATTTTTTTTTTAATGTGATTCTTTTACTGTAATTGTTTAGTTGAGGGATTGCATGGTAATTCTAAAGTCAGAGGAGTCAATTTAGGAGGGTGGTTAGTTATTGAAGGTTGGATTAAGCCTTCACTTTTCGATGGCATTCTCAACGGAGACATGCTAGTAAGCAAGCTTAATCTTTGCAAGATTCTTTTTTCGTTCTTTGTTTTTTTTTTTCCTTTTTTTTGGGAGGGGGGGGGGGGGTTGTT
>NW_006262075.1:5212111-5415839 GCF_000493195.1 Citrus x clementina | reverse complement strand
TACATTGTTACACCTTGTGAATACAACTACATTTTGTTCAGTGCTGCTGAAATTCAATGTGTTGTGTTGGTATAAGGTTTACCAAATATGCTACTCTCGTAAACTTATTTTTGCTGTTAAAATATTTTGGATTATGTCGATATCTTGTTATTTAACAATGTATCTGACAATCACAATCCGCTGTAACTTTTTCCCCCCAGTTAGTTTAAGCTCTTACTTTCACCGACTTCAACATTATCTTTATGATGCTGCAATATTACCAATAAAAGGAAATGCAATTAGTCCGAGTCAACTTGCTTTGGATCGTAGTTTGTAGCTCTTTTAAGTATGCATTCTACTCGAAAATATTTTGGATGGCTGGTTAATTTACGAATTGGCATGAAAGTAATAGACGATCTCCATTTTCTTTTCATCCAGTTGTGGAGAGTTTCCGAATCAGAATTTCAGTTTCGCACTTCTCAAGGCCAGTTTCTAACTTGTGATGGTGAAGGCTGTGTAGTCTCTGCAACAGAAAAATCACCTTCAACACCAGAAACATTTGAAATCGAAAGAAATAATGATAGTAGAGTTCACATCAAACTTAAGAGTGGGACCTATCTGCAGGTATGCACATTTCCTATGACGGAATTATTCAGCAGTAGGGACTTGGGGTCCAACTATTTTTATGCCTACACAAGGTTCTGGATCACTAGATGTGAGTATCAAAGTTGATGGCTTTGTTTACAATAACATGAAAATTATGTCTGCATATTTGCTTTTTATTGCATTGAACTTTGGGCTAATTTGGGGAATTTCAACATCTGAGAATTTGGCTAGGACATAGTTGTCCAAAAACAATCAATGTGACAATCAGCTGGTAAGATTTACCAAAAATAATTGGCTTTTACTATTACTTGCATCCAATAATATAAACACTTATGCGCTCAGAATGCCTACAGCAGACCCACTAAGGATTGATCCATTGAACCTCTGCCACTCCCTTGCTGCTGTATTTTTCCATTTTTTTCTTGATGCTGAGGTTCTTAATCAGGAAATATCATAGAATGTACTTTATTTCCTAGGCTACCTTAGGAAACCAGCTCACAGCCGACTATCCAGGGATGCCAGGATGGGATGATAATGCAGCCACGTTTGAGATGGCAATTGTAGCAAATAACTTGCATGGAGATTACCAGCTTGCAAATGGATATGGACATGAGAGGGCCAAAGAGGTTCTAAAGGTACCCTACTTTTCATAATCCCCTTTAATTTGACATCTTGAACTCTTTGCCAAGTCTGTGTCCTTGTCAAGCACATGTAGGAAATTCATCATAATAAGTTTCTTTCCTTGAATATTTTGAGTCAACAAGCATAGCAAGTGTTTCTTTTGGCACAACACCTGAGATCATGGCATATTGTCCATCTCCGTTTTGCACAAATATTCACCATATAACTTGGCCTATGTTCTTTTGGCATCCTCTAATATTCTTATTTCATTATTTATTTATTTATTTATTTTCTTGTCTGTCATAAACCATGTTATCCAGGTATGACAATTTCGAAAAAGGTTTTCAACTTATAGAAGGCTTGGCATTATTTTCAATTTATCATATTTTTTAGTTATTCTTTTTACTGCAGAGACATAGAAACACCTTCATCACCATAGAGGATTTCAACTTTCTGTATAGACATGGAATAAATACTGTGAGGATACCTGTTGGCTGGTGGATTGCTTTTGATCCTGATCCTCCAGCTCCATTTATTGGGGGATCTTTGGAAGCTCTAGATAATGCATTATCCTGGGCAGAGTAGGTCTTGTTTTCACCTTGTTCTGTTCAGAGTGCTGACAATTTTAAGATACATTTTTGTTTCTCCTTTTTCCTTTTACAAATATATGTACCTGCAAATGTTTTGATGCAGAGCCTATAACATAAAGTGCATAATTGACCTTCATGCTGCTCCTGGCTCCCAAAATGGAATGGAACATAGTGCTAGCAGAGATGGGACAACAGATTGGCCCGCTTCAGATTACATATCACAAACACTGGATGTTATAGATTTCTTAGCTTCAAGGTAAGCTCTTGTTTGTTCTGAGACTGTTGAAATACGGTTCTACTTATTACTATTCACCTACCTGAATGCTCCCCTCTATATATCAAATACTAAAAATATTGAATGTTTGAAAGTAAGGTGTGTGCACATTGCCTTTGATAAAGATTTAAGTAATTTTATTGTCAACTTTTAGCAAGTGGAAGCTGAACACTGGGGAGGTTTTGCACTGTTACTTTACATTCATGAATCATACAACAGCTTGAATCTGAAAGCTTAAACTAACTGGTCATGGGCCAACACCTTACTAGAACTTCACTTGCCTAATTCGTGTTAGTTTGGAAACCTTTACTTATTTTCCATGCGTAGGTATGCAAAGCATCCAGCCTTGCTGGGAATTGAGCTTTTGAATGAACCTTCATCAGCAACAGTTCCATTGGATATTTTAGTTCCATACTACAAACAAGGCTACCAAATTGTCCGAAAGTACTCACCTACAGCTTATGTGATAGTGTGCCAGAGAATCGGGAATGCTGATCCACTGGAACTTTATCAGGCTAATATAGGCTCACACAATATAGTTGTGGATCTGCATTACTACAATCTCTTTGACACATTTTTTGTTAACATGAGCACTGTGGATAATATCCTATTCATCTACAAAAGCAGGGAGGCTCAACTACAAGCCTTAAATAACGCAAATGGTCCGCTGGTGTTTATCGGTAATTCAAGCTGCACACTCTGTGTTTGCACACTTTAATTAGGTAGGGTATCCAAGTAATCAGAATCCTGATTTTCGAGTAAATGATTGGTTTCAGGGGAATGGGTAAATGAGTGGAATGTGACAAGTGGGACCCAGAAGGATTATCAAGACTTTGGAAGCGCTCAATTAGAGGTTTATAATGCGGCTTCCTTCGGGTGGGCGTACTGGACACTCAAAAATGACAGAAAGCACTGGGATTTTGAGTGGAACATAAGGAACAATTATCTCCAATTAGGTAATGCTTTAAATTCATCTTCATTTTATTTGTCCCCAGAAAGGAAAAAAAAAAATCATCTTCAATTTCGTACTTTCAATTTCTTTGAACTCCTTTTGCCCACTTTATCTCATAGTTTTTGACCCAAACAAAAAGTTTGATAAATTTTTTAAAATCTACTTACTTTATGATATTCTCCATTTTAACAGTGTCTTTTAAAAAGAGATGGCAAGTTGCTTTTATAAACATCTTATAAAATAATTCACACGTAATAATAATATAACGCTTTTTGGAGTTCCTATTATTATCTTATAATATTGAAACGATAATTATGTTTTATTCTTCTATAAACCTATTTTATAACTCGTAGCCCTATTATCACATTACCAAAATTACTATTAATCACACACACACACACATATATATAATATGCTTTTATACGGTTCAATATGTAAACTACACCAATGCAGGTAATTCACCGAACATGCAAATCTTCAACAGTTTAGTGTTGCTGGGAAAAATATTTGCCTGGCTCTATCTCCATCATATCTTATGACAAATAAATGACCCGAAATCGGAGAGGAAGATCTAAATGCGGCTTTCAAATTCTTTGCATCTCAAATTATTATATTCATTTGTTCTGAAATTTGCAAGTGTAATGAAATTGTTGGAGCAAAATGTATCCACACAGCAAAACATCACTGACCCTGTAAGAACATTGGGCTGGGATATTATTCTTGTGCTCACCCTTGATCATGTATAAATGAAAAAAATCCATTCTTTCTGTTCCCTTTTAGCTTCCAGTAAAAAAACGCTCTTCAAACGATTTCATCCCCTTACCTAAAGCCATTTTTTGTAAATCAAAATGTAAATTCTTTTGACCAACTGGCCAACTGTAAAATATCCTATAAAAAGCAAAAGCAAAAACCCAAAATATGTCAATGGGAGCTCTGTGAATCCCATGACATCTCCAATTGCAGTGAAAGGAATTGCAATTCCAATAGCAGAAATCACAAGTGTAGATGAAAGTACTGGCCATGAAGCAACCTCCTGAATAAAAGGGATCTTCTCAGTTCGGATGAGGTGGATAATCAACGTTTGCATGAGTAACCCTTCAACAAACCACGCAGAACGGAAGAACACGACATTCATTTGGTTGTAAGCCTCGTAATAGAACCAGAGGAAAAAAAGTGCCGTTACATCACAGAGAATGCACACCGGACCATTGAACAAAATGAACAGCGGTAAGCCATTCTCTGACCATATCTGCGGCGTTTTTACATAATCTCCTTCCATTTTGTCCCATGGTATCGCAATTTGACCAACGCTATATAAGAAATTCTGTGTTAGGAGCTGCTTTGGAGTCAATGGATCGGTTTTCAGGAACATGGTTGCAATAAGAAGTGAAAGAACGCCTCCTAGATTAGCAATAATTGACATCTTTATGTATTTCATTGTGTTACCAAAGGTGACACGGCCCCGCTCAACTCCAGCAACAAGCACGTTCAGATCTTTCTCAAGTAAGATAATATCAGCTAAGTCTTTAGCAACTGATGCCCCAGAATCAACTGATATACCAACATTGGCGGCATCCAGTGCAAGTGAATCATTTATTCCATCTCCCAAGAACCCAACAACGTGCTTACCAACCGATTGCAAGGACTGTACTACCCGGAGTTTCTGAGTTGGAGTGAGCCTAGCCAGTACTGTCGCTCTTTTAACTCTTTCATGGAAGGATTCTTGGCTGAGTAACTCAAGGTCTGGTCCTGTACTTACGTGGGTGGTTCTGATACCAACTTCATGGCAGATTTTAATTGCCAGCGAGAGTGAGTCACCTGTTAACAGTTTTGCTTTTACTCCCTTCTTAGCTAGCCGCCACAGAGCTTGCTTTGCGGAGTCCTTAGGAGGGTCATAGAATGTTATGAGACCTAGGAACACCATGTCCGACTCAATTGGACCATCGTTTCTGTTGCTTTGAGCACTTTTCGGCTGCAACATGTTACAAAACTCTGATGTAAGAAAAGCAAGGGAATGTAATTCTGTAGTTCTGGTTTGGTTTGACCCTGAAACCAATTATGCAGCCCCTTCCAGGCTCCAACATATTGAGTTGAAATTCTTTGGAAGATCTTATGAGTAATAGATGCTAAAAATGAAATGAAAAGGAGAAAAATAGAGAATATGAAATTAAAAAGCAAGTGCTTGGGAAGTACTAACATTCTATTTATAGAAAACACTCTGTGAACAACAAATAAAGGATTAAAAATCAGTCGTGAATAAAGTGCTTTTGTAATGGTTCTGCATTGCTTCAACTTGCACTAAACTAAATAATAGAACATGAAAGTTATAATAGGTAAATAGATGGAACAAATAGTTGACATCGAAAAATGGAAACTCTAAAAAATCTGAACTTACTGGTAGCAGCCTCTTTACTGCAACTCCTATAACCCTTAATCCCTCATTGCTAAGTTCTTCCCCCAAATTTAAAATCCTCTTCTGCTCTTCTGAAGTGAAACTGGTGATTGGACCACTATCCATGTGCTCAACAAAAGAGCAAACTTTGATTACTTCTTCTAATGCCCCTTTTGTTATCACGAATCTACCACTGAATTGGCTACTTCTATCTTCTGTAATTGATTCTGTTTCCAAGATAACTGAAACTTTTCTTCGTACAAAATCGAAAGGGATCTCATCTAGCTTCTTCCATTTGGATGCCTGGAACCTGTAGCCATTTGTATATACATATGCCAATATTGCATCATCCAGAGGATACTTCTGATCAGTCTTGTAGTAAGAATTCAGAAATGCAAAACGTAGGACATTTTCTTTTGGGAATCCCCAGCTGTCAAGGTGATTAACCATGATTGCACGGTCCATGGTGAGCGTACCTGTTTTGTCTATGCATAGGATATCCCTGTAACAGAAGTAACAAAGCAAATGACAATCATTTAAAATATTCAATTTTGACAAGAACTCTTAGAATGCAAAGTTAACAAAATTTGTTTTGTTTCTACTGTAGATATTCCTCTTTCTGTATTGAAGACATATGCATTGATATTAGTATTAGCAAAGAAAAATTAAACTTACATAGTTCCCATGTCTCTTATGGCACCTAAGCTTTTGACGACACATCTGTCTCTGGCCATAGCAAGTGCTCCTTTAGCAAGACTTGTGTTAACAATGAGGGGAAACATCTGAGGAGTGAGTGCGCATGCAACGGAGATTCCAAAAAGAATACTCTCACTTAGATTTTTAGATGTAAAATAATCAATCAATATGATGATCGTAGCTACTATTAGCATAACACAGATAAGCACAAAAGATATCCTTCGGACTCCTTTCTCAAAGTCATCTGGTGGTTTCTGCTTTCCAATAGTTGAGAACATGGTGCTCGTATAGGTCTTGGATCCCGTGGAAACAACTAGACCAGTTCCACTACCCGATACAACATTTGTGCCCTGAGATATAGTCAAAACACGAATATGTCTCAGTATTTTTACTTAGCAGACATTAAATCAAGGGCTGGGGTTAAGGTTAAAATCTTACATGTGAGAGAGAGGGGGGATTAAGGGATGAGAAACAATGAAGGACCTAATGAGGAGCCACCATATGATTTTATTATTTCAAATATTCGACCTGAATATTCCAAAGATTATGACCAAACACCTAGCCCTTTTTTCTTGGCAGATCAGGCTGATGAAAAATCTTTGGAACTTTCACGGCAAGCAGCACAATCATATGAATGAATATACCTACCATGAAGCAGATATTCTTCAAATCTAACAAAGGAGTGCAATGATCTTCTCTGATGTCTGCTGTCTTTTCAGCTGTCCAAGACTCCCCTGTTAACGAGGATTGGCTGTTCAAGAAGCAAAATGCGATAAGTTATTCTATAATCCGTTATATTAGAAAAGGGTGAAATGGCATTGGCATGAAAGAAACTCACAAACCTAATGCATTAAATAAGGCGAGGTTTGAGGTTCTATACCTTACTACCAGGTGTTTCGAAGTCAGTAATCTCACATCACCAGGAAAAAGGTCCCCAGGTTCAAAAATAACAATATCACCAGGAACAACATCCCTCTGATCAACTTGAACTATTAATTCTGACTGAACAACTCTACCTGCACATCTTTGGACCTTAATAGGGCATCTTACAAACTCTGAAAGCTTCATGGCCGCTTTTGAACTGCCATATTCCTTGAAAGGTACGCAAAACATTTGTAAGGGCAAGATTCTAGATATGTAAATGTAAAACCCTGGTTCGAGTCAACGAATTGAGCGAGAAATACCTGGTAGAAGCGGAGGCAAACACTAATAAGAACCAGTGCCAGCATGATGCATCCATTTGGACTGTCACTGGTTACATATGAGAGAGCAGACAAGACAATGAGAATGATATTAAAAGGATGAAAAATTGCATTCCACAGAAAATGCCACCAGCTTGGAAATGTATATTGGAGAGGCACATTTGGGCCATTTTCTTTTAATCGTCTCTCAGCTTCCTTGAAGCTCAGGCCTGCACAATGCAAAAGGAAATGATCGGGGTTATCTCATATAGAAACGAACACTTAGGCTGGATTACCAAGTTTTAGACTAATTACTCCTTTACCCCGTAGTTGAAACAGCTGGGGAAGAGAAAGGAGAAGGCCAGTTCTAAGCCAGAAAGGAATATGATTAACAAATCACTTAACGACCAAAAGGAATACGAATGTGTCTTTTGATTTAGGAAATATTTTGGGGGGCTTGTACAGCTGACAAATAAGTCAATGTCTGCCAAACAACTCAACCAACACTTGTGACAGCAATATTAGTAATGCACTTCAATATGTAACAAGAATCTCAAACTGTCAATTGAGTCTGATTTCAGGGCCTGGCTGTTAGCAGATCCGGAAGGAAGCAAGAAAAAAAAGTATAGAGGTGTAAACTTTACACAGGAGGATCTGCCAATTGCTTTAACACAATTGATAGCTTCAATAACCCAGCTAGATTGTCAAGGAGCCTCCTAAAGAAGCAAGAAATTAGGAATTCTACAATTTCCCAGCAGTGCTTTAATAATATTTGATCCTAAGAGGAAAGAAACATATGAATTAATGTTTCTTGATCGACTCTGGCTTTTGATGTAGATTTTGTTTTATAAGAGCTGGACTACTAAATCTCCGGTACTGGAGATGAAAGAATTTTCATCCAAATACTTCCATTCATTTATGCCATAGAAAAGTATTATATTATTAAATGTTTTCTGGATTTGAATTGAGCAATAGTTCTGGTTAAACCAAAGTGATATCTGATCGACAAACATTTCATCAATTATGTCAAATTGCTAGTTCTTCTCATTTTTGTTAACTCTTCACTTAAAGAATCCTACTGATATTGAAGTGTCTGACAAACACTCTCTATTGTAATTTGAAAGCTCAATAAATTTTATCTCAAGCTTGTATGATGAAAAATTATCATTTTTTATTAATATTAACATTTAAAGTCATATTTATCCCAATACTAATAACTTTTATTTTATTATTCAAAAAATAATAATAACTTTTATTTTATAACTACAACCTTTTTTTTTTCCAAATAGACCCTAGCTAGCAAAGATCATACTCACCTCTTTCAGTGGATCGAACATATTCAAAAACCAAATCTCTTTGCGACTGCGCGAACTTGTATAACCATGAGTAAACCTTCTCTTCCTCTTCAGTTCTAGACCCTCCGTCAACTTTGGCTAAACATCTCAAACCAAAAAAAAAAAAAAAAAAAACCCGACTCAAACAAAATCTCCGTAAACCAAATTATTAATGTCCAATAAACAATAACAATGACAATAAAAGAAACATACCTCCAGACATAAAGCGCTGCAAAAAGTTAAAGATAGGATTACGGGACGCATCGTCTTTGTCGTTGGTACTGTTACTATGATCATTCCTGATTAGATTTTGGTGACTGGGATTATTGGAGGAAGGCAAGAGGTGATTATTGTTGGTGTGATTAACATTTCTTGAAGTGAAAATGGAGAAGATTTTGAGTCCTCCCATAACATGAGAACAATTTAGCTGTGATTGTGAACTCTGAAGAAGAAGAGGTAGAGGTAGATGAAGACATATATGAAAAGGGAAGAGAGGAACCACTTCATTTGGCGGTTGAGGGTTTGAATAGAAGGTAGAGAGAACTTGTGAAGAAATTGTTTTATTGAATGAGTAATCCTCAACTTGAGAAATATTATCACTTGAGTTCAACTACCGAACCTCAAATGACCGTTAGGTTTGAAAGCCTGAAGAGGCAAAAAGCGTTGGTCACACTTCTCCAGTCAGCCCAGCCCCAGCTTCTTCAGACCCGGTTCACTTTTTTTTTTTTAAATATTAAAAATACTAGTGATTTATGCTTATAACGTGGCACTTTCACTTGATGTTAATTAATATCTCATCGATTACAGAACATAAAAAATCCATTACTACCAAATAGATGGTAATGGTTGAATGGTGATACATTATTTAGCATAAATAATATCATTTAGTATACATAAATAATACACTTAATTTACCCTCTTTTTATAAATTTACTTAATATAATTTCTTTCTTAAAAAAAAAAGACGATATGTTGTAATAAGAATTTTATAGTGATCAATCAAGTTCAGTCTTATAGTTACTGAAATCTATTAAATTAAATCACCAACATTAGAGAATTTTATTCAATACCTACTAGCGATAGCATAGAGACCCTAACATTTCATCTTAAAGCGTATATAGTTACTATACTATCAAATAAACTCGACTAGAAATGATACTATAACGGTAGTTAAGTTAAAATTAATTTTATTTGATCTCAGATAATGTGAATCATAATTTATTATGAAGATTAAAAAGTAAAGGCTAGGATGTCTTATATTCTTATATCTTCGCCTCTCCAAAACTCAAAAATCGGCTCCGTCGCTGGGTCCATGTTTGGCGCTGTCTACCGTCTAGTCTAATTTCGGTTAAATGTCGACTAATTATATTGATTTTCGAATACTGTTGGGGCTATTTGTGGTCCTCGAATTAACAAATTTGTATCATTCCCGCTTTTATAGTGACGACAAACAAAACAAATATGCCCGACAAGTAGGTCCATGCAACCAACATTTGTGACTTTATAATTCACAAAGAATTGAGAAGGCTGAAGGCAAAATAACTTACCAACTACCAAGTGCTTGTTATGTAATTCTGTTTGAATAATTTCAATCATTTTTTCTTTCTCTTTTCTTGAGAAGGAATAATTTCAATCTAATCGGAAACATATATAGGACATTCCTGTGATCGTACAGAAGGGGGGGCCTTTAAGCTTTAACCGTGCTTATTATTAATCATATTTTCCAATTTCCAGATGATCCTTACCAACTTAAGGATAATGAATTTAAATGTACTTTTATTATTTAATACACCCACTTTCATATAATTCTTTTTTCTTTCTTTTGGAAGTCATATTCGTATAATTCAAGAGCACTCAAAGGTCAATCCCTCCCCCCCCCCCTCCCCCCCCAAAAAAATAGTCAGTTGTCTTGTAGTCATATTAGCGAGGTGTGTTGGGATCACTCAATTAGAGTAATAGGATGTACGGGTTTTGATCAAATAAGAATAAAAATTTAATTATGAAAAGTTATAACGAATCACTTATGAAACATTACAAAATTTGGTGGTGTATCGGTTTTTAAAAGTCTATATAAGAACAAGGGAGATGACTTTTAAATATAATCTAATTTTAAAAAATAAAAAATAAAATTTATTGTCTATTTTTCTTACAACAATTCACGTCTTTGTCAATTTTCTACAACGCCATAAAATTTGTTAGATATAAAGTGTTTATATTTTCTTAGTGAATTCTTTATTTTGGCTTGGTATAGATTCACATTAAAAATTTGTCATGTCCTGGAAGCGATTTACCGATAAACCCATAAATAATCTCTATCTAAAGGGGACAAATAACACTTTAAAAAAAGCGTATTCGATACATGTTTCAAGTTTCTGTCTACTACTGCTATTATTTTTAACACTATTTACAGGCCTTCGACCTTATCCTCGTGACGGTAACATTACAAGAGGGCATTAATAGTCTCCGGTAGCGTAATCATTTTAGTCATTTTAACAAATGAAAAATGAAAATCGTATGTACATAAACACATGAGGATAAATTAAAATTTGGATCAGCGATTATCCACGTTCCATGTGCGCCCTCCAGTATTGCATACGCTCTGTTGTCCATTTCTTGCGAAACGACACAAGGAATCAATCACAGCTCATGCAATTATAGGATTATGTTCATTTTATTTTTAAAGGCAAAGAAAGACCCACCTACTGAAGTTCAACATTTAAAAATAAATAAATGTATGCTCGCTCACAGGTACCTCGGATATAATGAAAGAAATATGTCTCGACGTCGACGGTGTCGGATTTGGCACAAGGAGTCATTCCTTCTCAGCAACTACATCTGGGACCTTACAAGTGAAATACGTACATATTACATACGCTGCCTACTTCAACCTTATATATATATATATATATATATATATATATATGTTCCAATCCAAAATATTAAAGTGTGGGATCGTTCGGAAAAACACATAAATCATGCAGTTTAAACGTTTTAAGTTTTAAGCCTTTAAAACTTCGCGGTTTTAAAACTTTCTCAAACTTTTCCCGCACTTTAATATTCCGGACCTGAAAACTAATATATATATATATTCCTATCCTACAATTAATTGTCATAAAACAGATGATGTCAAAAACATTATATATATGTACATATAGTAATTTTCTAAGAAGGTTTCGTGACTTCAATAAAATATGAAACCCTGATAATTTATATATATGTTGTTAGCCGAAAAAATTTAATGGCAATCTTTCCAATATTGTTTGGACGGCTTGTTAAAACTCCACTTCGCTGAGTCGGTGGGTGTGAAACATGGGGACGGCCACAGCCAGCCCACTACGTGGCACGTGCACGTACAATTATTGTTCTTCTTATCATATGAAGATGAATTAGCTTTCGTTTTCTTTGGTGGAACAAGTACACATGCGTGCGTGTCTCTGATCTCGACATAACTTTACGCAAATTAATGAATAAAACAACTCAAGTACTGATCAGATCAACACAAAATATCAACATTACGATCATTCAACGGCAAGTAAGAAAGAATCAAGCTTCTCAGCAAGTCAGGAAAACATTCACTTCAAACTATATTATTTCCAAAGTACAAAAGTCTTCGAGAAGTCGACCCAGTGATTAACTGAAAAGAATCTTGGTGATACAATAAAAGCTATGCTCCCAAGCATAGCTAAAAAAGAAGGGGACATAAAATGGGTTTATAATAAAACACCCCCAAGTCGTATATTGTGTCACCAACGAATTTTTTCGCACATGCACACTCCATGTATGATGAATTAGAAGCAAATTAACTATAACAATAGGGTCAACGAGAACGAAAAAGGAAAACACTGAGCTCCTGACCGATATTACCATCAGGGTCGATCAAATGATAAGATTCAGAATCCGAAGAGCCAGCAACCCGCTTAAAATTTGCTCTTAGGTACATAAGTTCATCGTCACGATCAAGTTGCTTCCCCCTGATAACACCAGCGCCAACCACAACTGAGTCCATGAGCCTCAACAAGTCCATATCAGCCTTGGATACTTTACGCTTAACCGCGTATCCAACTTTCCTCCCATTACAATACATCATCCACACCGGCGTCGAAATAAGTGGCTGATGAGAATTCCCGCCGAGGCCGAAAGTTGTGCTTTCTAATGCTATACGCAAAATCCCACCTTGCATTTCTCTGGCTAGAATGGTGGTGGGAAGTGCAAGGTCAATAAGGAGAGTAGGGTTCGTGGATTTGGAGTTTGTTTGGATACAGAACCGGACCTTTCCGCGGCGGTATCCGAAGATGGTGCCGGTGATGGTGTTTGATGAGGATGAGGAACTGGAATTGAAGCTGGGCTGTCGATAACAAATGTAGTTTTCTTGCTTGGTTTTGAATCCGTTTTCTTCAACATTGAAAGTAGTAGTACTGCAATTGCAGCTTGGAATGAGTAACTCCATGAGATTACGCAGAAGCCTCCATGACCGGACTTGTTTTTGGCACTCAACGGTGGTGACACTGACACCGGTGCCACCCATGCTCGAATAAGACATGGTCATGCTCTTATAGGTAGAGAGAATGTGAGAGGCTTATTAGGTTGTTGAAGGTGGTTTAGTGTTTTTATAGAGAGATGATCAGAACATTTTCTTTCTTATTTTTTTTTTTTTTAAATCGAGTTAGAGAGTAGCCGTTATATTTTAAACAGAGGCTTTTTCTTTCTTAAAACAAATTAAAAATCTTTTGCATTAGTGGGACACCTACTAAGGGTTTTTTTTTTGGTTTGTTAATTGAATTATTTTCTACAAAACAGAAGTCAACTTCTTGTTTGAAGATAAAATAAAATAATACACTCGATTAAGACTCGAATTGAGAGCATGCAATGTTTCATTTACTTACTAATGATGTATTGTTGCATTCTATCAAAAAAATATTGTTTGACCGTTTGCTTAACCATTGAAAATACGAAATTTGGCACACAAATATATGGAGTTTTGGTTGAAAATTTAGCATGCCGGATTGCCGGCCAATTGTGCTTATCGCTTGATTTGAATCTCCAACTCAAGATCAATCACGATTCCAAGTTTCCAGCCTCAGCTGCAACGGTTTGTAATAGTGAAAAATAGTATAATAAATGTACTTTGAAAATTGTTCTAAATACTCTAATTTCAATAAATATTTTACTACACAAATACCCATCATATGAATTATTATTAAGGATAATTTATTATAAGTAAACATTATATAATTACTTTGAACACTTATATAGCACACTCATTATTAAATGTACACAATTATCATATTTTAAACCTTAAAATTTTTATTTCCAACGGGTTAACCAATACTTATATGAATAATGTTAAAATCATTATTTTTATTTTATTTTTCCATAAATAAAATAAATTTTGCACTCATTACTTTTAGTTGTTCAAAAATAAAGTAAATAAAAGTACTGTAAAGCATCCATTTTTTTTTTTCGGTTTTTGCTTTTGACCTCTTCTTTCTCTTCTTCTCCGTCTTCTTATTCTACATAAATAAACAAAAAATAATAATAACTAAATTTTTGTTAACTAATTTTTACAACTTGACTCAATTATGTTGTTGTAAAAAATTGTTAATCTCTTGAAATTGGGCATACTGAATAGTTTTTGTTGGGGTTTTGAGTAAAGAAAGTTAATTAATTTAAATAGTCTTAGTAAGAATCTTTTTAGAATTTTAAAGAGTATACAAAGTAAAACTTAATTTTTTAAAATTAGTACATGAGTGTACAAAATAATAGAGTGTTTAAATTAAATTTTAGAGTGCATATAGGCCCAACCAACGCATAATCAATATAATAAGTGACACAACCCAGTTTCATACAATATGAAAAATATGAAATTGACTAATGATTTCCACACTTCTTTAATATCATTATAAAATCATATTCTTATTATCTTATAATTATGAAATCTTAATATATGATACACTTTTTAATTTTTTTAGTAAATTTCAAATAATTTTAAATCAATTAAAAAAAATATCTTCACATAATTGGAGTCCCTTTTTGCGCATAGTTAGGATCATCAGCTTCTTCTTTGTTCCTTCTTTTCTTTCTTTTTTTATTTTTTATGGTCTAGAGATATAGCTGGGATGAGAAACTTCCGTACGATCGCACATAAACTACAAACCCCCTCCATCATCTAATCATTTGGCCATTAGATAGTGTACAGTCTGATCCATACAATTCCAATTTACATCTGTTCAGGCAAACTAATTAATTTTATTTAATTATGTAAGATTCTTTTATTTTTTGTGAACCTTTCTGAGACTGGGACCCTAAAGTGAAAGGGAGTTGCTTTTTAAAGATCCACCACCACCACACACTAACACTAGATTTTATTTTCATGTCGTGTTTTGTAAATAAACCATCATACATAATTACACATAGCACATGAGCGAGAGAGAAATGATGGGGGGCTCCTCTGGATGGACATTTAGGCAAAAGGTGACTGTGTTGTTATAAATAACATGGTGTTGGTTTTTGCTTTCTAGCCTGGGTTTCTCCACTCATGTCCTCTGCCTTTTCCTTTCCACGCGTATGTCCCAGAAAATGACAAGATGAAAAAATGTTTTTGGATTTTTCCTATTTTTTTATTATTGAAGCAGTACTGGCTGTGGAGCAAACTGAATTGTTTAAATTAGCCACAAATGGGAAATTTACTATTGAGGGGGAAAATATGTGTACAGTGAAAAATCAAAGGTTAGGGAAAGGTCCGAACAAACTGTTAAAATACAAGTCCTTGCTTGCTTGCTTCTGGTTTGACTAATAAGGTATATTTGGGTTAGATCCATAGTACACACAACAATTAACCATTCTGGACTAAACTGCAGTTGCTAGATATATACTTAAGAACTTCCATACAAAAACATATTGATATTCTATGTACACAAGTAGTAAGCTAAGGACTACTCACCAAGATCAAAGTTAGGTGTGTATATCAACATATTAATATAAAAATGCCAGACGCACTTTTCTATTTATTTTAGTGTTATGAAGAATTTTTCTCACATAGACAAAAGTGGGGCTTTCCCTTTGAGCAAAATTTGGAAATTGGGATTGTTGGGACAAAATAATGTGTGCCACCTCACTGTCTGGCTGCAGTGGCAAAGGATGAAACTTTTTTATTTTGTTGGAATCTGAAGAACAGCGTGTTTAATTCTGGAACTGGTATTAAAAAAGAATGCAATTTACATTATGGAATGTGGGATACAACACAATGACAATACATGTAAGACATTCAAAAAAAAAAAAAAAAGAGGCCCAATTATAAGCAATTAAGAGCCAAGAATGGTAGACCAAATCGATAACAAAACTACAAAACTTTACCTTTAGCTTGCGTTGTTGGGATTTTCATATCTGTGCAAGCTGTGAACAACAGACCATTTGCTTTGCTCTTAAAGCGCAATTGAAATTGATATTATACAGCTATAACTTAAAAATTACAATACTAAAATATTTAATAAATAGTAACTATTATATCTTATAAGTTATGTTAATATAATTTTTTATTTATATAATAAAAAATCTATTATATTTTTAATAATTTTATTAAAATTATTATTTAAAATTTATAATTATTACATATTATTAATTTTTATTTGATAATTACAATTTTTTTACCACAACACCTCAATACCAAACATGTTAATTGCATTTAACATGAAGTTGGCCCAAGTTCATTCTCGAGCAAATTCATCAATAAACATGTTACTAGCAGTAATCTAAGCATCACAGAATTCATCAACCATATCAACATTTCGCAAAATATCCAAAGCCTGCTGGGGCGGGTACCTAATCATCAATCACAGGAAATGAAAATTCAAGACACATTTTTCCAACTGCCCAAATGCAACAAACAATTGTAATTTCAACAAACACATGGCATACCAATTCCATCACGACTGCGAACAAAAAAATATTAAAAGGCTAATTATCTATTAGATTAAAAACCCTCGAAAACATTTTAACAAACACCTTAGATACATACTAGACCCGATCTAATCCATCGGATAGACATCCAAACATTCATCTAAACCCCAAATATTGACCGAAAGACTAACATCGCAGTAAGAGGAACAAAATAAATTAAATCAGAAAGTTCCTAAGCCCTTTCACCCCTGATCCGCCTAGCAAGCTGAATGTCCTTGGGCATAATAGTGACCCTCTTAGCATGAATAGCGCAGAGGTTGGTGTCCTCGAACAGCCCAACAAGATAAGCCTCAGCAGCCTCCTGAAGTGCAGCAACAGCGCTGCTCTGGAACCTCAGATCCGTCTTGAAATCCTGAGCGATTTCCCTCACCAATCTCTGGAACGGAAGCTTCCTAATAAGAAGCTCAGTGCTCTTCTGGTACTTCCTGATTTCACGGAGTGCGACAGTTCCTGGACGGAACCTGTGAGGCTTCTTCACTCCTCCGGTTGCCGGTGCGGATTTCCTTGCCGCCTTGGTCGCCAGTTGCTTTCTTGGGGCCTTGCCTCCGGTGGACTTGCGAGCGGTTTGCTTCGTGCGGGCCATTGATTTGGGAAATTAAGTGTTTCTTTTTTCTTGGGAGATCTTAAAATATGAATGAAAATTGAAAGATGGCGAGATGGGAGCTGAGGGATTTGGTGGTGTATAAAAAGGACAGCAAAGAGGAGAGGCGGCAAGGTTTTGAATTTTTCGAAAGACGAGGGAATTTTGGTGGGCGGGGAAATCGTACGGTGCTGAGTGCTTGTAATGGAGTCACACGGATTGCGATCCGTGTGAAACGTGAACCAGCCAAGGAGAAGATTTTGTTAAGGGTCAAATATTTTTCGGCGAAAAAATAAATTGGGCGCCACATTTCAGAAATTCGGAGTTTTGAAAATTTCAATCCCGGTTGTCAATACTTGTCATCTTTATTTTATTTTTCAATGGCGCATTAAATTGTTCAAATAATCAAGATCGAGGGTGGTGAAAATTGTAATATATTTATATATTGAGGTTTTTTTTAAACTAGTTGTACAGTTGTAGTTTTAAGTTACAATATTAATATGTTTAGTAAACACTAATTGTTGTAACTTAAAAATTAAGTTGATTTGATTTTATACTTATATAATAAAAAATTTATTACATGTTTACTAATTTTGTCAATATTATTTTTAAAAATTATATCTACTATAAACTATTAATTTTTATTTCATAAGTATAATTTTTTTCTACAATAACTACATCTTAAAAGTTAGTTAAAGTATTTTAATACGAAACAAGACCTTATAAGCATTGTCCTTCGAAAAAGTGTTATATACCAACTATTTAATGTATAATTACCAAAAAAGAACCATGTAAATATATAATTATTAGAAATCCTCAGCATAAATATTAAAATTTCCCAATGTCATTGGATTTTTCTAAGGTTTAGGTCGAGTTAATAATAATAACAATAATAATTAAAAAAAATTGTCCGACTCAACATAACATTGCAGACCTCATTGCATTACCATTTATGGATTGGGCTTCTTCTGTTTTTGTCTCTATGGCTGGCCACGGCATAGTTTGGTCCAAGACTATCGCCTTGTCTTTTGTTTGAGTTAAACTATTGGCACCCCTTAAAAATGCTTGTAAAACCTTCCTACTATAATAATTATATGGGAGCCCCTATGTTACAATTAATGTAACATACACACTCAACAACAACCACACAAATAATAGGCCCACACAATTTATGTGGTTGTTGTTGAGTGTGTATGTTACATTAATTGTAACATAGCATTTGCCTAATTATATTAAAGAACGAAATAGATCCGATTAAACCCCCTATAATAGGCTTTATAAGTTTCTCTCTCGAACTCTTTACACCAATATAATTACACCAAATTGTTTTATATTTTTATTTTTCTCACAAATACTTTTTATTTTAAAATTTTTTTCTATTATTTTCTCACTTATCAGTTTTTTTTTATAACAAAAATTATATAATAATTATTTGAATCCATTTTTCATTCTGCATAATTCATATATGTGTTGTCTGAAAAGGTCTTCTATTGTAAAACTATTCATGAGGTGTGCTGGGAAACAGGGTAGTTTTAAGGAATCAGAGGGGCGCCAACAACATCACTCTCCTTTTTTAACTTCTTGTTCTTTTTGAGTGAAAGGGCCCAAGATTATCCTCGCATTCGCAGGTTCAAGCAATCGAATCCAAAAGCCAGCTTCGTCCAGAAATCGTTTTCGCCATCGTGTGTGTATGGATGATGACATTCATCCATATCCTGAGCCGCCGGTATGGAAATTGATTAATTGATTAATTAATCAATTAATAGTTTCTCTTTATTTCTCAATGACATCTAAATTCTTTTTCTTTCATTCTCCTGTATCGTAGACATTCTCTTTCGTGCAGGAAGATTCAATGTATCAAAGCAACGATCCCCCTATCTTAGATGCATGTAAGATAGGGATTGAGATAGGGAGCAATACTTTTTATGCCCACCTATTTCTTAATTTATATTTATATTTTAATTAAAAATATTTTTTTAAAAAGATTATTAGATTTTAAATAGAAATGATATAATAAGAAAAAAATTTAGATAAATTTAATATTTTAGGATTTGTATGCTATTTAAAAGGAAATTTTGTTTTGGGGTAAATTTTTATGAGAAGATGGTTAATTTGAATATATGGATTTGTATTTTATTAATAGAAAAGTAATCTTCAAAGATGATGTTTTTATTCTGAAATAATCATAATTATGTCAACGTTCATCAAAACAACCCTTTATCTCCCCTACCGAGCAACTCTTCATCTCTTTTAACTCTCACTATTTTATAAGAACTTATGATTAATGATATATTAATTTATTAATCATTTATTTTATTTGTATACATAATTATAAGATTATAAAAAGAGAATTCATCTCCTTATTTGTATACATTTGATAATGAACGCAAATTATCTTTAAATTATTATTATGCCACTTATTTGTTTTCACTTTTTCTCTTGTTATATTACTGTATTCTTTAACTGATGGGTAATTTAACAATTATAAAACTTTTAGAGGGATGTTGGTAGCTCTGCTCATCAGCTAATCCATCAATGGACGATAATAACAAATGCAACCGTCTAATAAATGCATGGCCCATAACTCCATCTAACAAAAGCTGTCCAGAATAATCTATTGTGACATCGATAGCTACTTGTACCGGCTAAATACAGTTCCGCAATCAAACAGGAAAGCGAACAACTACATTATCTCTTTTATTTTTTATTTTATTTTTTCTATTCCCCCAAAATATCTCCACCTTTTCAAAGCCTGTTTTTGCGGGTTTTTAATAATAATTAAAATATGATAACAATAATAATAATAATAATAACTAGAACAAGTATATTTTACAATAATAATATCCAACAATTAAACAATAGATGGATTGCAATTACCCTCCACGATTAAAACGTTGCCGTGGCAACACACATCAGCAGTCGGCCAGGCATCCAGCAGTAATTTAGGCTTTCACGTGGCAAGGATGTTGTCCCCTTACTGATGACGTCATCACTCGCGACAGTTCGTTTCTTCCCGCCCACGCCAGCCAGCCAGCTGCCTCTTTCTCCCCTTATACAATTTGCCACGTCACTCACTGTGCTGACATGACTAATATAACTCCTCTCTCTCACTACTCACTAGCTTCCAGAATTCGGAGCGATTTTCATCTGATACTAATGATAATGAGGTTCGAAAACTTCAATCCCAGCCGTTGGATCATCCACGTCACATGGCTGCTGCTCCTCTGGCCGACGTTGTACGATTACGCCAGCGCACAGACAGTCACGCAACCGCCGGCGAACCCTGACGGTCTTTACACAACCCTTGATCCTTCAATGGCAATCATCATCTTGGTTCTCATATCCACCTTCTTTATCGTCGCCATGTTTTCCATCTACGTACGTCACTGCTCTGATTCACGCGCCCAAGGCGGCGTCCTCCCTTCACGCGCCCTCGCCGGGCTCTCCAGAAACCGCGGCCTCGATCCTTCCGTCATCGAGTCTTTCCCTATCTTCGTCTACTCTGCGGTGAAGGATCTGAAAATCGGGAAGGGTGCTCTGGAATGTGCCGTGTGTTTAAGCGAGTTTGAGGACGACGAAACGCTGCGTTTACTTCCAAAATGTGATCACGTGTTCCATCCTCATTGCATCGATGTCTGGTTAGCCTCTCACGTGACGTGCCCGGTTTGTAGGGCCAACCTTACTCCAGAATCAAACAAAAAGGTTAAATTATGCGATTCAAACAACGAGTCGAATCAGACTCACAACAACTCCGCTTCTGAACTCAGTGGAGAGCAAAGTCGCGCTGTGATCGACATCAACGACGAGCAAAGCAACAGTGACGCGCAAGTGCTTGAAATTACTAACGCGGCGAGTCACGTGACGCCGATGAGGAACCGACCGCCGAGATTGGGAATGCCAGAGAGGTTTCCGAGGTCACATTCGACAGGACATTCGCTTGTTCTAGCTGGAGTAAGCGTTGAGAGGTACACACTAAGATTTCCAGACGAGGTTAGGAAAAAGCTAATGACGAGAGGTAAACTTAAGCGAACGGCGAGTTTCAATGCCGCTCTGGCAATGGAAGGCAGTTCCAGAAAGGGTGGTGGAGGAGAAGGGAGTAGTAGAGGAAGAAATTATGTGGACCGGCAAATTGGCCGGTCCGACCGCTGGGTTTTTTCAATGACTCCGCCGTTTGTTTCGAAGATGGGGTTCGTTAAAGTTGGTGGTGAGGGTATGGGATTGGGCGATGGTTGGAATTCGAACGGAAGGAACCTGTTGACAGCAGTTAAATCGCCGTTAAATTGTCTTAACGTGAAGATTGGGCAAGGTGGCGAATCCTCCTCGGCAAGGCCCCAGGTATGAACTAGTGGATCAAAATTAAAGTATATTTTAGTTGAGAGACAAGATAGAAGCAATTGGATACCGGGTGCCGATGGTTTTGTTTTTGGCAGTGGTTTTGTTTTTGTTTTTTTTTTTTTAAAGAAATTTTGTGTAAATATTTTATATATTTATATATTAATTTGATAATTGAAATTTTGTTACAGAATTGATGAATTTGATTTTTAAATGGTCCGCTAGTAGAAGACGTCACCAATATGCAAAAATTTACTTCACATTTAGAAATTAGAATATCACAGAAAAATCATTTATCTGGAAAGGATTTTACAGGATTTTTTTTAATGATTGAAGAAAAGAGAATTAACTTGTCATTTTCAACAACTCATCTAAACAAATGACTTGAGTAAACGAGAAAGGAAAATGCTTAGTGTAGAGAAGAACGGGAGAAAGAGGAGAGAAACAATGAAGAAAGGGATAGAGAGATAATGAGTGGGTGAAGAGAGAGAGAGAGTAAAATTCTCTCATCTTTCTCTCGTGGTTCTCTCTCTCTAGCACTACTCAAAGAGAAATCATTCTTTGATGAGTAGTGCTACAAAGAGAGAACCACGATAGAAAGACAAGAGAATTTTGATCTCTCTCCCTCTTCACCCACTCACTCTCTCTTTACCCCTTTCTTCATTGTTTCTCTCATCTTTCTCTCGTGCTTCTCTACACCAAGCATTTTCATTCTTTGATAGATCTCCTGCATAGAAATGAACATATGATAGTGAAGATGGGACCTCATCATCACCCATCAGATGCATGGTGTCCATCTAATTTTCGTCCAATTATTGCTTTAGGTAGTGAGCCCAACCAATGACATTTAAAAAAGAAGCGAGCCCAACTGCAGTCATAAAATAGTTGACATTTTTTAAACTACTAGAATCAAACACCTAATTGGCAACCAATGACATCAGTTTTTAGTTTTTAAATTGCAAGCCGAAAGAAAATAATAATTATTGTTGATGCCAATTTTAGTGTAACATTTTTTTTTCGTGATATTTTTCTACCTCAAGTTTTATCGTCCATTTTTCTTTGTGATGTTGGCTTATCTCATGATTTGTGTGGTTAAAAGTGTAAAAGAAAAGAAATTGTCAAAGACTATGAGGGTTGTCGGCGATGACTCTCCGATACTTAAGCCAACATTTTGTGCTCAACTTCTAAAGGGAGAAAGAATTTTGAGGGAGAAGGACCACATTTTTGCAATTATTTTATTACTTACTTTCAAACATAGGAGGTTTGACCTTTATACAAGCAACTTGAAGCATGAGATGGAGGAGCTATCATGACATGCAGTATAATCATTGTGATAAGTGACCACAAATCTTTTGCATAAGGACAACTATCAACATGTGTCAAGACTTGTTCATGATAAGTCTTCTTTAGACATTTGTCATATTTTTTGGGCATTTAACCTTTAAACGATTTGAGCTTGCCTTTGGCTCTAACATTGGTTCCATATAGAGAGGACTGATTTTGCGACCTTTTGCTCGTAAAGGATTTATATAGAATCTTATTTGTAAGAAATTATAATTATTCTCCAGACACCTTGTTTCTTCTTGTAAAATCACACTTTTCTATTTTCTCAAAAATTTGTGATTTGGACATTTTACGTATAAATATTAAAGAATTGACTCGACATTTCTTTGTAAAAAGCAAATTTAAATCATTCTTGTTAGGATCACTCCTTTAGCATTTTATCAAAAACATATCATTTGAGCATTTTAGATTCAATTGGAATTATTAAAAAATGGACCTAGATTTTTTTTATAAGGCCTATTTTCATATTGGCTTTTTGGGCTTATTCAAATTTCCGTGTAAAAATTATGAATTAAGCCATGTCACAACAAAATAGACAGATGCTTAGAAAAAGACATTATCATTCATCACCATCAAGTAACACTTGAGTGAATTAAGGAATGGTGAGAAATACAGGAATATTTTGCAGTATGAAATGGTGTTTTAAAATAAATAATATCATTTTTTAAATATTTTGGTTGAGATAATAGAGAAAGGATGTTAAAAATGAATTTTAGACGAGTATTAGGATTGGCAAAATCCTAATCCGAATTCATATTTCTATATTTGGATCTGCATCGGCATCCGCAAAAAAAGATATGGATCCGGATGCGGGTAATATCCGTAACGGATGTGGGCGGATATTCCGCATATTCATATCCGTAAAAATTAAACTTTGATAATTTAATATATAATTTAAAAATTCAATAATTTAACTAATAATATCAAATAAAATCTAATCATAATTCAACAATTAATAATTCAACATGAATAACATACAATAATCTCATAAATCTATAAATCTATAAATAAAATTTTATTTTTATTTTTTATCTCATTTTTAATGTATATTTTTAATTTAAAATAAAATTCAATAATTTACCTAATAATAACAAACAAAATTCACTCATAATCAATAATTAATAATTCAACATGACTAATTAATAACAATATCATAAATCCTCAAATAAAATTTATTTTTTTAATTTTTAATTTCATTTTCAATATATATATATTAATTTAATTTTTAATTTAAAATAAAATTTTTTCCGGATCCGGATATCCAGTTTTCCGGATGCACTTGCATCCAGATATCCCAAATTTCTATATCTGGATTCACATTTTTTAATGTGCGGATTTGAATTTTTCCGGATCTGGATCTTCCAGATCCTTGTAGATCGGGGCCGAATATGGATTTAATTACCATCTCTAATGAGTTTTAATGGTACCACCCAACGTTGATTAATTGATGCTAACAATATCAAAGAGAAATTATATCTGACTCCTTAAATCATTTCACTAGTCAAATTATATCTGACTCCTTAAATCATTTCACTAGTCTTTATTTTTTAATTTATTTTATTATTTTCTAAAATTACCTTCATTAAAAATAAAAAGTTATTAGTTTTTATTTTATTCTCCTTCTTTCCACCTCTCTCTCTACCATAACTATTATCCCCGCCACTTATTTTCATCAACAACAAGTTCACCACCACCACCTATCTTTTTCATCATCAATCAATCCATCAACTCCACTAACATATGAAGAGTTTCAATGATGTTTTTTACCCCCAAAAAAATTTTATAAACAAGTGGTGAATTTTGTTGATATCGATGATATTGGTTTTAATTTTGTGAGATAATCTAAAGTTTTGTTTAATTTTAATTTGAGATTACTAGATTAGATCAGGAGCTAACAATTAATTGAAATTGTGATTTAATTTTGAAAAAAATAAGAGAGATGAGAAGTTAATCTATTGACAACATGAGAGAAAAAAAAACATATTCATTTTCGAATAAGAACAATTTTAGAATAAAAAATATTAATTGAAAAATGGGGACTAATAAGACAAATTGATAGGGTCAAATATTACCATTATATACCGAATAAAATGTTGCTAAATACATTCCAAATAACTGAAATAAGTTTAAGTACACCCATGCGAATAATGGGGTCAAATAGTCCACTCTCGCTTAGTAGTTAGCTCCATATCCTCGCCCCTGCTAACTGCTAAGGGAGAATGAACCCTGGGCCACTATTCCCATGTCAACAGAAATATGTTGCCACTAATTATAATCATCACATCAACGGGGACGATGTGCCGATGCGACAATGTATTTAGAAGTAAGAAGTAGAAAGTTTGTAATTCCTTTTTGTATTAAATTTAAACACAAATGTAGAACCATTTGTGTAATGGTTTATATGTTCTGGATCAAACGGCTACTTACACTGAATAAGCCAGTATTTTTCTATATTTTAAATTAAAATAATTGATCTAATGATTACTCTCCAAAATTTGATTATTAGTCACATTAACATCGAAGGGCAACCATATTTTATTTAATTAGGAAGCCGACGCATTTGATATTCTTTACTCTTTACTTGATAACTACCACCTAACAAGTTTCAGAATGGTATACATGGACACGAGTTTAATTGGCTAAAACAAGATATTTTAAAAGCATATATGTCTCGAAATGGCTTCTGTTACATCCGAATTATGGGTACGGTAATAATGATCGAAACAACGTCGTGTGACCTTTTTGATCGGTTTTGACAATCATAAATGGCTGCTTAGTGCTTACCCGACAAAAAACAAATAATTATTTTTAATCAGGGTCCACCCTGCAGGTGGTGGCTTGACTTTTTTTATCATTCATCGACATCAATAAAATTTAGCCGTTCGTTTGTTGGTTGTAGTTGATTACATTAAATTTTGTAATTGCTTCAACGGTGATGTCTCTTGCTTTTTTTTTTTGTCTTTTTTTGCCCTTTTTAAATTTTAATTCTCTCAAATCTTTGACAAGGCAACGGTTAACAAGCGCAAAGAACATACGTTGATACGTATAAATAATTATCACACGCCACCCAACTGTAGAATTTGATAAGGGAAAGTGGGAAACCATATTCCTTCTTCTTCAATTCAATTCCGGTGCCTTCTTTAATTATCTTTTAAATCCTTTAAATAAATGAAATAAAATTTGCCTCTCGGCTGCAGCGTACGTAGGTGGATCTTTATGAACATGGGGCGCCTGGCAAATCTAATGGGCATAATCAAAGACAAGGTGTCACAGAGCAAAGCAGCCATAATCTCCAAACCCAAAACCCTAACTCTCCATCTATCTCTTCTACGAGCCACAACTCACGACCCTTCCACGCCGCCCGATCCGAAACGCCTGACCACGCTCCTCAGCTTCGGCCATAGCTCTCGGGCCACGGCCGCCGCCGTCATCGAAGCCCTCATGGACCGCCTTCAGACAACCCACGATGCATCCGTCGCCATCAAGTCCCTCATCGCCGTCCATCACATCGTCAAACATGGAAGCTTCATTCTCCAAGATCAGCTCTCTGTTTATCCCTCCGCCGGTGGAAGAAACTATCTTAAATTGTCAAACTTCAGAGACAACACGACGCCGCTTACTTGGGAACTCTCTTCGTGGGTCAGATGGTACGCTTTATATCTCGAACACCTCTTGTCCACTTCTAGGGTTTTGGGTTTCTTCCTTTCTTCAAGTTCAAGTTCTGTGGAGATGGATAAAGAAGAAGAGAAGGTGTCGGCGCTCGTGAACATTGATTTGCTCAAAGAGGTCGATTCCTTGCTGAGTTTGCTTGAACAGATGTGTAAAACGCCTGATTGTTTGCACGTGCGCGGCAACCCTTTGGTGGACGATATCATGGGATTGGTGGGCGAAGATTACTTGTCTGCCATAAACGAGGTTTCAATTCGAGTCAGCGAGTTTAACAACAGACTCGGCTGTTTGAGTTTGGGTGACTCGGTCGAGTTGGCCTGTGCCTTGAAGAGATTGGAGGATTGTAAGGAGAGATTGTCGGTTTTGTCCCACAGGAAAAGGGTTTTGATTGAAGCATTTTGGGGATTAATCACCGCATTGAAGGATAAAGTAGCGAAAGAGAGAGCGTATAGAGATGAAAGGATGATTGTGAGCACAGGGAGAAGAGATAAGGCAAGTGAGTCAGCTCGGTTTGGAGATCGCCTTTCGAGAAGGTACGGTGACTCAGTCCGATTCTCTTCAGCTAGATTTGGCTTCAACAGGTTTCCTAATTTTCTGGTTCTTGACTCAATCGAATCATGTGCATAGTGATGGCCATGTATGGTCAGTGTAATTAAAGTAAATAGAAAATCCATATATAGTGTGAATTTTAAGTCTATTTGCTATACGTTGGGAAAAAAAACAATTATGTCATTTCGTTAAGGAGAATGGTTATGATTTCCAAGTAGATTAAGCACAGAAGAATTGCGTGTTAATATGGTTTTGTTACGTTAATTTGAAAGCAAGAAAAGATTACCATCATTTTGATTCATAATAATTATGCATATATATTATAATGATTATCAAGCCTCGGTTATGAGGTTGTTTACTCGTTATGCATAGTTGAAACGTTCATTACTCGGGATTATTTTAGGTTTTCTTTAAAGAAAGCTATTAAAGCTGATCATATCTTCACTCAATAATTGAGTATGTCCCTCTCGTCACAAATTGCTGCAAAACTTTATGTAAAAAAGAAAGTAAAAATCATAGACAAAGGACCCTACTCAGTCCTCTCTTTATTGTTTTTTAATTAGGACGTGCATTATGAAGAACTGATGCCTATTTACTTTTCTTTTTCTCTTTCTTTTTCAAATACCGTTATTATTTTTAATTTTTGACATTGTCTATCTCTCCCTTTTTCTTTTCTTTTTTAGGAAATTATCAATCGAATATTCTTAATTTATTCCGTTATCAAATTTACTACAATACTTTCAGGGTATATCAGTCGTCCACCTTAAGTTAACAAAATATATATGCCGTCTATAAAATTGTTAGTTGCTATTTAAGTATGATGACGTCAGAGGAGTAATCTGATATTTTTATATGATACAAGTGATAATTTAAAGATATATAAGTGATAATAAGAGATTGTAAAGGTATATAAGTAATAATTTTTAAGGGTATAATTGTTAATTCACTATAATTAATTAATTTTCAAGGGAAAACGAGGAGAATTACACTCATTTTCACTCTCAAATGCTACGTGGTACTTATTTATTAATTAATTAATTTTATAATTTGTAAAACTACTTTTACCATTCAGTAGATGAAACGTCACATAATTATTGGAATACTTATTGGTATAGTCAATAGTAGTCAAAAGTTCGATCACTTGTCACTCGGTGTCTCAGTCTTTCACACTAATCTTGAAAGGAGACGAGTTTAATTTGGATTTTAAAATGGGCTGTATGGTAAAAAGTTGTTTATGTAAACTGTAATAGCTAGTCCTCTGATAAGTGATCGTAAGGAGTTTTAATAACTTATCATCACAGCAGGACTTCAAAAAACACATGCATGAGTTTGAAATTAATAATTTGCAAAGGATAGTCTACTTGGTTTAACGAAAATAAGTGGCCACATATTCAAATATAATGGGATACATTAAATTTGGAGTTCGATTGGGAGGGATGGGGAATAATCGTCTTTCATTACTTTGCATGGTGTTGTTGCTAGAAAGAAATTAAAGAATTTATATAAAACCTCATTTAGTTTGTTGCTTTGTGGCCTCTTAGTCTTTGTGTCTTTGCCATTTTATAAGTTCTAACATTAAACTGTAAAGTTCTGTATAAGAATAAATAGGAGTGTTGTACAAGAATAAAATTCTGGGCTGCACAATTTTTTGGGCATCCGTTGGAATTATGCCAGTCCAATATATAAAAACTGAATTAGAATATTCTCTTGATTTGAAGTCTTCTGAAATAAAAATTAATTTTATTTAAAAATCAATTTTTAATTATAAAAGCACTAGCTCTTGGCTCCTAGACGCCTTTGACATAGTTAGCAGGCAGCCTGCAATAGGTTTGAAATAGACCAAATGCAGTCCAAAAATTAAAGGAAAGAAACATTGTGGATTCATTCCAAATTAATTATTGAGGCACATTGCAAATTAGGGAATTTTATTTTTATGCCAATCAAAGAAAAACTGACTATGACAGTCCATCTTTATCTGAAGCCCATACGCAATCTGACGATGTTCCAGCTGCCCACTTCTTTACAAGCGTACTAGCTTTCTCAGCCTGCAATTTTTTTCCAGGGGAAAAAAAAAAGATTTAACTTAACATATTTAAAACTTTTTTAAGTACTGAATAAAAATTACAGCACTGACTTGATAAAGTGCTCGTAACCTCTTTATTCCCAGTCGCAGTGCAATGATGGTCAGTACCAAAGTTTAAACTGCAGTGCCACCAAAAATCATTCCAGCCCAAATCCCCTAAGATAATGGTAAGATGTCCAATTTCATTACTCTTTGCAATGCCAGAATTACAAAATGTAAATACATATCAAACACGCAATTCTTCACTTGAAGAGAATATCAAGGCAAGTTCACTGTGATAAATCACTATCAATAACCAGAAGAAGATACCAAGCATGATTTGATGTCACAACCGATATTATTGTAGCAAACTTGGCTCCTTCCCCGTTACCAGCTCCAAGCTCATTTGCAGCTCTCACTCTGCAGTACATATTTCATACATAACAAACACTGGTCGATCTATATGTCTCTCGGACACAGGCAAATCATTGATAGCCAGGCCTTTGATGGCAATAGTGATTTGCCATTAATTACTCTCTTGTGACTGAAACTTATTTGAGATCTGAGAGATATTCTAGCCAGGCCTTTGATTTAGCAAAAAGAATTGAAAAAAAAAAATTATTAAAGGGAAGCTGGAGTGTTACCCAGTTGAAGCAAAGAATGGAGAGGAATCATCATTTCCCAGCCATTTATTGTCATGCTGCCGAATGAGACAAAACATAACAGAACACAAACACACTATCAATCATTAAATAAAAAAAGAGTTGGTAAAAAACCTAACGAACAACAGAACCGCACAACATTTATAAGATGACAATTTACGCAAAGAAATAAAAAATATTACAACACTATTAGTTGTGTACAACACCTACCAGATAGACAAAGCATCCACTGCAATCTCTGCATTCTGCAAATTTCCAGTCATCAATACCAATATTCTCTAGTACCAATTCTCGAAGCTGTGATTTCATAACACACAAAATGTAATGACAAATAAATTAAATTAAAATCAGTAGCTATAGCTATAATTACGTGCATAGGAAGCCAGAGTATGACACCAGAAGCAGCAGAGAGCTTGGCAAACTCCCAGAGACCAGAAAACGTTTCCAAGGAGAAGCCAGTCCCTGTAAGAGGACACCCCCCACAAGCAACGTATCCAAACAGCCCAAAAACCAAACCCACGAAGAAAAATTCAAAGTCGCGGCTGTGCCAATCACTCCAAGTGCATTCTGTTCAAAAACAGCCAACTCACAAAAATATGCACCAACAGGGCCACCAAAGAACCCCGTGCAATCACCATATTCTTAAGCTGGCTCAGCAAGAATCTCTTCAGTGGAAACTGGAAAGTAAATGTGAAATGAAGCGGTGCCATCCATATGGAAACCATCCGGGACAGCTCTGCCACGTCATCCGGCTGGCCCAATAGCTTCAATACGGGGGAGGCAAAAAGATACAGAGGCAAAAGCAGAACACAGCATATGAAGAGAACAACCCATCAACGTTGCATGTAAACACCCAGCATGTAATACTTTTTGGCCCCAAAAGCTTGACCGCACAGAGTTTCTAATGCACTTGCCATTCCCAGCTGATAAAAATAAGATAAAATAAGAAACACATTTACTGAACACTTCAAATTTTTTAATTAAAAACTTCCCGATCAAGCTTGTGATTCTATGGAGACAGAGTGAGAGTTACCAAGAGCCCCAAGTCGAAGCCACCGATGACAGTACTGCAATGGATAAGGCAGTAAGCTCAAGATCACCCAAATGACCAGCAAAAGCTTGAGTGATGACAAACATAGAGTAATTATGGTTTATTTGCATTGTCATTCTTCTTCGTCTTTTTTAGGGTCTTGTTTTGGTCCAATTCTAGTTAGCACAAAGCATTATGAGAGATTCTCTACAGAAGGTGATTTCTGACAGTACTGGAGATGGAGGTGCCTAGAAACAGTCTTTTTGGGGAACATTGCGACAAAGATGAACCTGAAATCATAAGGAATAGCCGTTAAAGGCAATGACGTCAGTGGCCGATGATGAAACTCTGACGGTCAAGTCAGTGGGAGGTTGAAAGAGGCCAGGTTTTCCAAGAAACGCTAGAATAGGAGAAAAGATGAGTATTTTTGTGAACGAGTAAACTTAATATTTTTGTGAAATCAACCTGACTTTTGAAGATGGAATGCTCCCCTGAGGACCTCTTTATGTCCTTTTAGATGCATGGCAAACCACCATTAGTTATTTTCTTCCTTAGGGATTTAAGAGTAATTTGGCCTTTTTGTTGAGGCTTTTGAACTTGCTTAGGTTAGAGAGTGGTCTTCTAGGGGGATAGTTTTTGTTGGTAATATATCTTTAATTCTAATTGGCTCATTTGAAATTAACCAATTGGGCCGAGGAGCACCTAATTTCATTAGAGATTATGCATGTAGTTGTATATGTGGTCATCTTTGTGAAATATGATTTTGGTGGTTTGTAAGAAGATATTTTAGAGATAATTTAAGTGGGAACCGTGTTGTAATGACATGTCCTACTTTTGGTGAGACTGTCATTGTTCTGTGGTCCTATATTAACACGTGACAACTTAAATATATTGTAATAGATATTTTTTTTATTATTTTTAGATAATTTAGGTGATTGATACTAATTTTTCGAGACCTTCCCATTCTACCGTGGCCTATTCAACTTTCCCTTCATCCTTTGGAGGGCTTCAAAAGTCATGAATCATATTCCCAACGTGTCATGTGCTTAATACTTCTTTCTCCATATTTTACCACCAACAGGTCTCTTATACATAATTTTTCGTTTAATTAGCGGGGGTGCAATAAGTACCCCGCGGGGGCCGCCGGGCCGGTGTGGTGTAAGTAAATATTTATCTGTTTTTGACTGGTTGATTACTTACTTTAGGGGCAAATGCTTCTTTATTCGCTTCTTGATTTCGCACCAGTGAACATATGCATATGCCAAAATCTATTTTTGCTGTTAAAGAAGGCAAATGGAACGGCCACTGTATCTATTCAATTAAAGTACTTTTAGATGTACATTAATTCTTTATGTATGAAATTATTAATAACTTCAAGGTTGCTTCATTATGAATATGCTACCGTGTTCGTCGAATTCCTTCAATCATTTGTGAAACATCCATTCAAATGGACAATATACCAGGCTGTAGTGATATCTCCAATATCAAATAGCCAGATGATACGAAACTTCCACTCATTATAGCTAGCAGCTTCTGGGTATTTCTGAAATTAGAGTCGTGGCGTGAAATTTTGATCTTGTTTGATAAAAGGCAAATCTTAAGCATCCACCGTATGCCCATTGCCAGACATTGCTACTTCTACCAATAATTTGTGATGCCCATTTAGCGACTGATATTAATGTCCGGTAAATTGATTCTAACTAAAAATTGTTTCGTAGTAGATATTGTTGAGCCGACCTCGATAATGCAACCATAGACCTACCTTGTTACTGTTCCTTGTAACAATTAAACTGTTAACAAAATTCTTATCCCGCTCTTTGCCGGCTTGGCCGATGTGTATTGTCTGCCATGTGTCAAATTTCTAACCACAAGATATCTTAGATTTTAATCGAAGGATGCTTCAGCTAAAAGACAAAATGAGGGGTGCGATTGGCAATTTAAAGACTTGAGCTAGACTTTTTCAAGCCAAGATCCAAGTTTATTAGAGTAAAAGTGTAGGGGCTCGGCTTGCGCTGAGCTCAGACTTTTACTTATTTTTTTATTTTTTTAAAAATTATTATAAACTTGAAATGAGTTAATAATAATTAAATTGTTATAATCAATAATGAATTAAAGAAAATAAATATTTTAAAAATAAAATAATAACTAAAGAAAAGAAGTAAAATAAAAGTTTATAGATTTAGTTTTTTTTTTGTATTAAATTCTCTAATTTACGGATTCTTTTAATTAATTAATACTTAAAATATAACTTAGTATTATAATTTTAAATATTTTAATTCATTATTGACATATAAATTAAGGATTCAAGTTTTTTTCATTATTTTTTAAATTTAAATTTATTATTCTAATTTATAAATTTATATTTTTTAAAAAATAGAGAACTTAGACTTGACCGAGTTTTTTTTTTAAACCCTTATCTAGGCCCTCGTGCAGGAGGCATGGGCCAAAATCAGTAGGAATAGACAGCCCAGCCCAAACTTTTTTGTCATCCCTAGTGCGTTACCCCTGTGGCAATGTGGACGGAGGCCCGAAATTTATCAAAATATAGTTCAAATATTTATTTTTATTAATATTTAGAGAGAAATTTACCTCATATTCTGATACGTGCAAATTTTGCATGCATGCAATATGTTCGTGGGTAGCCAAAAGCGGCGTTGATGATGAAGCAGATATAGTCGTATTTGTTGAGATGGTCAAGACGGTAGACTTAGTCAACTTAGTTTGGTAGTTAAACGAATAGGCTGCTTAACTTAAGCATAAGTGGTAGCATGGTTACATGTTTGTTTCCGATTATTTTGCCTTGTTGTTGCAATTGTTTTGCTACATTATCTGTCACGTTTGTAAGGCTATAAATAGCCAAAAGTATCTGGATAATGGGGAACAAATTTTCAGCGAAAGAACTCTTCCTTCCTTTCTTAACTTCTCCGACTTCTACTTCTTTGACTTCTACTTCTTCTTATCTAAATTCATTCATATCATATTCCATATTTTCTGGCAAGGGAATTATAAAGAGTGACCATAAGGGGCTTGAACTAGTGGCCCCCGACATTGCCGCGGACATCATATCAGTTAATTTTCTGTGGGATGTACGCGGACCAAAGTGCGGCGTGGACCTGGGAGTCAGCTTCTCTTCATGCATGCACAGCAACGAATCCTTGATCAGACAAGAGCAGAGAGGTCATTGCTTACCTCACTTTATCCTAATATTGAGGTGCAAGAAAAAACCAACTTCCAAAATCAGCCCACTGTAGTTCAGTAGTTCTCTTTCAATGCTCGCCGAATAGACCAGCGTGATAACGAATAAACAAAAGCATCGTCTGTTGGGACTCCATTTTGCAATTTTAAAAATGTGGGCCAGTTGACTAAGTAGAAAATTGAATACTCACTGTGCATTTTTTTTTTCAAGTTTTGTTGTTGGTTCTGCTTCAAAGGAGCCGTGCCTCGATGGCGATAGAGACACTCAATTGCTCAAAATCCAAAAGACGGTAATTCATATTGTTCATAATTCTAACTCCATAAGTTGGCGGCAAGCGATTGCCTTTTCAACGCCTTTTATCAGTTCACGTCTTCACGATGGCTAGCGCATTCATTGTTGCAAGTTTATAGTTTTGCTCTTTATATATATTTTTTCTTTCTTTTAATGATTAATGTATACAAACCAAGTATGCTTTTTTTTTCTTTTTTTTTTCCCAAATGTCCCAACTTTATGCCAACTACAATTTTGACCTCAACGCGAAATCAATCCTGCAGATCATGCTAAAGGTTTGGAATTAATAGAACAAATGAACCCCAGAATGAAAGAAATTAACAATCTTGTAATTTCATTCAAAATTGTGGAACTTCAACAATCGGGCAACCTCATGCCAAATACAATTTTGACAGGCAATCACAGTGAGTCCTACTAAAGCCATTTATATCTCTTGATTATGACAATTCATCCTTTTACTCTATGCAGAGCTCTATCTGAAACTGCAATCTTAAGCTGTTTCAGCCCACTTCCTCACACGCGTATTTGCTGTCTCCGCCTGCCATTTCAAACAGGGAAAAAGAAAAAAGATTTAGCTGAACACAAACTCTTTTTGTACTGAAGGAAAGTTTCGGCATTGAATAAAGGGCTGGTTACCTCTTTATCCCAATCGCAACGAATGGTAATGATGGCCAGAATCAAGGTTTGGATTGCAGTGCCACCGAAAATCATTCCAGCCCAAATTCCCTATGAGTGTCCAATTTCATTTGCAGATGTCACCATAGAATAAAATGCACAAATACAAACCAATCATAGAATTACAAAGTTCCGTTTTTCTACTCCAGAAGTTTCCAAATTCACTTTCCGCTTTACTCCTAAATCTAATTATGAATCCTAATCTCAAGAGATTGTGCTAATATAAGCGCGTAATGATGGCCAGATAAGCTAATTGATAGTGATGCCTATAATATTTATTATTCAAAAGTTTCGTTTTCTACTTGTCTCTATCAATTGGAACTATTACTTTTTGAGTAATTTGGCCAAAGAAAAGTTCAACGTACATACCATGACGCCTTGATGGAAGACCCAACCCATCAGACATCCAAGGGGCACTCCAATCAAATAGTAGCAGCCTAAGTTTATGTATGCCACATATGATTGCCATCCTGATCCCACAGCCACCCCTTTAAGAATAAATTAACACAAGAACGAATGAATTTAGCAAATATATAATGAGTAAATTGGGGACAATTTTTTTTTTTTAAAAAAAAGCGTAAGTCGAACTAAATCAAATTTTTAGGCTATAAATTAATTACCTGAGAGAATTGGCTGGACACTGTTGAGGAGAATGGTGAAGGCTAAGAGGATTGACAATTTGTTTACTGCTTGCAAGACAGCTTCGCTTGAAGAGAATATCAAGGCAAGCTCATTGTGATATATCATTATCAACAACCAGAAGAAGAGACCAATTATGACTGATGTCACCACCGATACTATTGTAGCAAATTTGGCTCCTTTCCCGTTACCAGCTCCAAGCTCATTTGCAACTCTCACCCTGCATGCAGTTTATCAGTACAAGCACTAGCCTATCTCTGTCTCAAATACATACAAAATAAGTCAATAATATCACAAGCATATTATTTCCTTTTTTAAAAAAATAAAATAAAATCAAACTCTAGGCCAACAAGGTCCCTATGTAGACATACTGAGGAATATTAAAATGTGAGGTCGCTATTTTGCACAAGGCTTAACAATCCGACCCGCAGTCATTTTCTCATTAAGCAATTCGTACTCTGTCCCACCTCTTACAATGAATTAGTCTAATAAATACAAGCTGATGACGCTGATGAATGAGCTAACAAATGAAAGATGTTTTCACGAGAAACCTGAGCATAATTGTAAACTGACCGCGGTCCTTTGTCTCATTCAATTTATTCTCACGCAATGATACATAAGGAAGCAGATAAAGCCGCAACCTCTTCAACAAAAACGACAATCTCAATTTACAAACATAAATATTTTGATAACATGCAGAGGAAGAGGTATGCAAATTGACCGCATACATGTCTCTCATTGATGTCAAGTACTAAAAGAAACGCATTTCGTCGGGATCAAGAAAGTTAAGAAACATTAAAAAAATTAATCCTCTGCGAAATGAAGTTACAGGTTGAATTTTTTATTTTATTCACGGTGGCACATCAGCCACCAATCTGGACTCTGCGGATATAAATACTTCCAAAGTCTGACTGCGGGTCCAGAAGTTTTCCAATGCATGCACGGATGGGATCACTTCTATGTCATTCATGGAAATTAATGAATTTAAAGTCATATTTTCAGTTGAAGCATATAGAAAGAACTATATATACTAGAAATTTCACAAGATGAGAGGCTGACGGTGAATTTCGACACGTCGAAAGTTATAAGTGAAGAAGTTAGTGAATTTATCAATTCAGTGAACATAGAAAATGCAGGAAATTAATCCAGTTGAATTAATGTGAGGTGATGCACCTGGGCATGGGCTCCACCATAGAGTTCATCAGTTTTCAAAAGGAAAAGCAGCCAAAGGGAAATGAGAGGTGTTACGTTACCCGGTTCCAGCAAAGAAGGCCAAAGGAATCATCATCTCCCAGCCATTTATCGTCATGCTGCCACATGGGACAAACAATCCAAGCCACAAATCAGCCAAAACAGTATCATAAATTAAATGAAAGGAGTTTGTGTACAAAAGAATAACGGAATCGCAATTCACAAAATAATTTTATTTTTCTTGAGATTGATGGATCAATAATTTTTTGTTTTTATTTTCCCCAAAACAACAATAATTAAAAAAAAAAGAGAGTAAAGCATTAAATCATATGAATATGATGATAGACGATATAAAAACTACAACTAGAAATAATACAATATTGTTAGTTGAGTATAGAAGGCATACCATATAGATAAAGCATCCACCGCAATCTCAGCATTCTGAAGATTTCCTGTCATCAATATCAATATTCTGTAGTACCAATTCTCTAAGCTGTGATTTCAAAATACAGAAAAGTAATGACAAGAAATTAAAAATCGCATAAACAACAATCACGAATTAATGGAAAAATAAATTCAAATCAATTGCTGAACTTAATATATCCAATCAAATTTGTGAATAGGAAAGCCTACCAGAGCATGACACCAGAAGCAGCGGAGAGTTTGACAAACTGCCAGAGGCCAGAAAACGCTTCCAAGGTGAAGCCAGTCCATGTAAGAGGACACCCCCCACAAGAAACGTATCCAAACAGCCCAAAAACCAAAATCCACCAAGAAAAATTCAAAGTCGCGGCTGTGCCAATCACTCCAAGCTGCATTCTGTTCACAAACAGCCAACTTACAAAAATATGCACCAATAGAGCCACCAAAGAAACCCATGCAATCACCATATTCTTAAGCTGGCTCTGCAAGAATCTCTGCAGTGGAAACTGAAAAGCAAAGCTGAAATGAAGCGGTATCATCCATATAGAAACCATCCCAGACAGCTCTGCCACGTCATCCGGCTGGCCCAATAACTTCAACACTGGAGAAGCAAATAGATACAGAGGCAAAAGCAGAACACAGCATACGAAAAGCACAATCCATGAACGTTGCATGTAAACACCCAACATGTAATACCTTTTGGCCCCAAAAGCTTGACCGCACAGAGTTTCTAATGCACTTGCCATTCCCAGCTGAAAAAAAAATAAAAATTCACAAACAGTTGTGAGAATCATAGAAAGTAAAAGATCTTTTTAAGTACAATCCAGATTGATTTTCTGCGAGAACTCAAAAACAGAAAGCAGCATGTATATTTTTGTCGAAAAAAGTATTCTTGGTAACGGAAACTTTCCACCACGTTACTTTTCTCTAGTACCAATTAAGCTAAGCTAATACTGATTTCTGTTGACAGGGAGGGAGAGAGTTACCAAGAGGCCGAAGTCAAAACCAACGATAACATTATTGGCAATGGATATGGCAGCAAGCTCAATATCACCCAAATGACCGGCAAAAGCTTGGGTGATGACAAGCATAGAGTAAGAGGCAAGGCGACTAAAGATTGCAGGACCAACTATATACCACAGCTTCTTTGATTCAACCCAAATTGTTCTTGTAAGATTTTTATCTGAATCATCTTCTGATGGAACAGTTGAGGCTAAATCATCTAGCAAAGGGACCTTTGTATCTTCTAGCGCACCGTTGCTAGGCATGTTTGGCAGTCTCTCTATTAGATTTCTGCGGAGATTTCAATGGACCGAGAGAGAAAATCGGCGTTCCTCGCCTCCCTTGAGAGTGTTGGCACGTGACTTAATCAGCAGAAATTCTGAAATACATTAAAATTAATACAACTAATCATTGCATATATATGAGATGTGTACGTTTATGTGTATGTTGAATTTTACTACGACCACAACTTACAAATTATTGAAGCAAAGATATTGAGCCACGTGTAATTTTGTAATATCCAGCCACTGCCCTTCTGGGATGCACGAGAATCCAAGCTGAGTGGGGACCTTCTCTTCCGTATGGGAAGCGGCCAACCCTTATTCATACAAAAAACAATAGGTCATTGCTCACCGCACCTTAATTGTAGCCATTCGCATACAACTTACGATGATCTTCGGTGACCTAGTTACAGTATGAGGGGGATGCGGAAGTACTTTAGATGGACATATTTGTAGATCTTGTGATAAGGTTAACATGTAGGAGTTACTTGGAAGAACTATCTTAATATAGATGATTAATATATATATATATATATAGGCTTAGAGAAAGGAAATTGTATATTCTGAATTTGATGTACATGCTTATAAATTTGCAGTTAAAAGACTTAGTGAAAGTCTTTAGACCTTAACGTTGTTGAAGAAGACAGTCCACCACTAAACGAAAGCCTTAGTGATATTGATAGTCTATAGTTGACTTTTAACATTCTCCTATATCTTTATATATCAACCATTATTTTTTTTTTTCCTTAAGAAACACTCAAATGATAGAAGGAATCGTGATCGCGAGATTTATTAATTAAAGTTTAATCAAAGAGTTCAATGCATGTGTTGGCGGTGCTACAGCAATTGGGGTAACATTTCAAATCTTGTTCTTGCTAGAGAAAAAAAAATCTTAATTAATTTCAAAGTGTAAATTTTCTTGATATTAATTGTTTATAATTAATTCTAAAGAGTACAAAAATCTTTAATTACTCTTTTACATTAACAGTTTGTAAAATACCCGGTCCCAACAAATCAAGTGTTCAAGTTTCAATGCATCTGAGTAACTGAGGTAACATTTTAAATTTTCTTAGAGACAAAAAAAAAATCTTAATTAATTCCGACGTGTAGTTTAATAATTAATTCTAAAGTGTGAAAAAAATCTTAATTACTTCATTACATTAACAGTCCACAAAATACCCGGCCCCAACAAAAGAACCCTTCTCAATTTTTTGGCACAATTTGTCAGTTTAATTTACCCCAAATCCATTAAATATTTTTGTCACCCCTAATCAAATGAGTATTAATTTTGACACTAAATTCAAACTAAGAACAAATAAATTATTAAAAAATTTATATAACATAATTTTACAAAATCTTTTGTAAATTAATATTAAATTTTAATTATCATACATCATCAAAAAAAATTGTTTATAAAACTCAAATTCAAATTAATGAATAAAAATCTTTTAAAAAATATTATTCTTTAATTTCAAAAAGAAAAGACAGCTATATTCATAAAAATATTAGGAATATTATAAATTTGGCAAACTTTATGACAGTTAAAATTTTGATAGGCAGTAAAACCATTCAGATTTCTCGGATTTGTTGGAAGGTTTAAAAGTCAAGCTAAGAAGCTAATTTTAGTGTTTAATAATTTCTTTATGTCAATTTTGTCAAAATCACCTTATATTTAGGGCCCCTATGGAATTGCTTTTGGGAGTTTGAAAAGCGATTTTGAAAAGTTAAAGCTAATTTTGTTTAATAAATTTTTTCATAAATCACTTTTGACAAAATTGCCCCATTCTACAATAGATTTTGAAAAGTAGAAAAGGAGTAAGTTTTCAGAATTTGATTGAGTAAGTTTTCAAAATTTGATGGTAAAAATCAATTTTATACTTAACACAATTTCATATATATTATAAAAAATTGAAATTATCCTCATTAATTAGGAATAAAATCATTAACTTGAAAGAGATTATTATTATTACCAATTATATTCGGATAACAAAATAAAAATAAAAATATTTATTTTAATTATCAACTATTACATACACACAATAGAAAAAATATTTATCTACATATTTATAAATTCAACATTATATCCAATTTAGTTATTTACATTCTTATAATAATTTAACACTAAAATTTACCAAATACATATGGCTGCTTTTAAAATTTACAATACTCTCAAAAGTAAATTTTATCAAACATTTAATTGATTCTCTTTATAACTAACTATTTTTACAGCACAACTAACATCAATGATTTTAAAAACTAACCCTCGAGCTAAAATCCTAGAGCAAGTTTTAGAAAATAAAAGAGTAGATTTTCACAAAGGTAATTTTGAGATTTAGTTTTATCTTTTTATACAATTCAAATATGTCTTCATATATAGTATATAAATCCAAAATTATTCTTATTTAATTACTAATTAAAATTAATAAATTTAATTAGAACCTTTTAATTTTTTTCATTGTCAATTATTTTGCGACAACAAAATAATAATAATAATATCATTTTTTTTAAGTTACCAGTTATTAGAAATACACTGTCAGTTTATCAAAAAAAGAAAAAAAGAAATACACTAGCAAAAGTACTTTATATTGGTGAGGCTGTATTCTAAAAAGTACGCTGAACATGCATTTATTTTGAAGACTCGCATAATAAAGTTTAGAAGCCAGCTATATATTTTAACTTTAACGCTCTTCTGAAACTGGCTCTTATCCACTCTTTTTATGTTGCACTCCTTGCAGGCTGCAGCCGTGCTTGCTTTCTCCGCCTACCGATTCACCATTGAAACCAAAAAAGTTAAGCTAATTAATCCATACTAAAGGACAATCACCGCAAAAATTAAAGATTGAAGGATTCGTTACCTCTTTATTTGAGTCGCATCGCATTGTAATGATGTGGCTAATATCAATGTCTGAACTGTAGTGGCACCAAAAAAGTTAAAGCTAATTAATCCATACTAAAGGACAATCACCGCAAAAATTAAAGATTGAAGGACTCGTTACCTCTTTATTCCAGTCGCATCGCATTGTAATGATGTGGCTAATATCAATGTCTGAACTGCAGTGGCACCGAAAAAGTTAAGCTAATTAATCCATACTAAAGGACAATCACCGCAAAAATTAAAGATTGAAGGACTCGTTACCTCTTTATTCCAGTCGCATCGCATTGTAATGATGTGGCTAATATCAATGTCTGAACTGCAGTGGCACCAAATATCATTCCAGCCCAAATTCCCTAAGGTGTCCACATTCGTTTCCAAAGTCAGAAATTACTAGTAAGTACCAAATATGCATATTCTTTGTCTGATCACATTTAAAGTTAGCAATAACAAATAAAATAAACCATCTCGCTTAGAAGGGGTATACGTTTTTAATTCTTGCTTCTCAAAAACTAAATTTACGATGGGGTGGGCTTGTCACATCCAATTAAAGTACAAAATTTGTTAAACCTGGATCCCAACCTTTTTAAGTTCCTCTAAAAAAAAATCAAATTCTGAATATATTTCTTACTTTAATTATTTATGAATTCTAATGACACCAGATTGTGCTCATACAATACAAGCATGTAATGATGGCCAAGTTCAAAATGATGCTTTTAATATATATGGTTCTATAGTTTGGTTTTCTACATGTCTTTTTTGGATTGGGACTATGCCTTTGAGGTATTCAGTCACGTAAAGAGCATGCAGCCAAGCAAAATGTTCAAGTATCCATAACCTCGACACCTTGATGGAAGACCCGACCCATCATAAATCCAAGGGGAACTCCAATGATATAGTAGCACCCTAAGTTTACATATGCCACAACCGATTGCCATCCGGATCCCACAGCCAGCCCTTTAAGAATAAATTGACATACGAAAACCATGGATTTAGCAAATATAATGAGTAATGTTGACACACAAAAAAAGGGAAACCAAATCAAATTAAATTATTAGCTATAACAAATTACCTGAGAGAACTGGTTGAACACTGTTGAGCAGAATGGTAAATGGTAAGAGGATCGACATTTTTTCACAACCTGCAAGACAGCTTCGCTCGAAGAGAATGCCAACGCAAGCTCATTGTGGAAAATCAATACCAGTATAAAGAAGAAGAGACCAATTGCGATTGATGTCACCACCGATACTATTGTAGCAAATCTGGCTCCTTTCCCGTTACCGGCTCCAAGCTCATTTGAAACCCTCACCCAGGAGGCAGGATACATATCATTACAAGCATTAATATATCTCTGTCTCAAATACATGCAAAGCTATATCACAAGCGTATTATTTACTTGAATGAACGTTTTAGATAATTATCAGGTGGGACATCTGTGCTTTTCTTTTTAAGTTCTAAACCAAACCACTCCATGAGGACATACTGATGAATATTAAAGCATGCAGAGACCTTTTATGCAACTTGCTTGCACACATCTCTTATTCGATCTATATGTGGAATAATAGAAGTAGAGAAGCAGTAGAAAATTAGTTCTACTACAAAGCACGGCTACAGGTTGCATGTATTTTTCAATTATATATTCACGGTGGAACTTCAGCCACTAACCTGAACTCTTCGAGTTAAAAACTTCTACAGTGACTGCGGGGTCCAAGTGTTCTTCAAACAAAGCATGGCTGGGGAGACATTGAAAAATTGAGATTTATTCATTTTACTTTCTCTTAATAGGTAATAAAAAACATATTTTTTCTTTCCACTGTTTTGACCAAGTTTTCGCTATTAAGTTTTAACATTTCTTTCCCTTCACATAGATTTCCACTTCTCCGATGTTTGATATATTTTCTGGACGGAGAAACTAAGACAATAAAAAAGAAGAAAGGGGTGGACACCAACCTGCCCAACCCGTGAAACCGACCCAATCCGTATAAATTTTTACGGTTTGAGTTGGATTGATAAAATATACGAATTGAGTTGGGTTGGGTTTGGGTTGTTAAATTCATCTGTCAACTCGTGTATATATATATAGCGTTTTACATTAAACAAGATTTTAAATTTATAAACTTTTTTTTCATTAATTATGTACTAATAATTTAATTGTTAAATTTTGAAATGTTGGATTTATTGTAAGAATTTTAATATTGTGTTTTTTTAATTTTTTCAATTTATTTATTTATTTTTATTCAATATTAAATTACATTATAAAAATGAGTTTTTTCAAAAATCCAATCCAATTAATCTAACCCGCAGTTGGATTGGGATGAAATATGTAATGGATTGGGTGGAATTGAATTTTTTCAACCCATTTTATTTGTGGGTTGGGTTGGGTTGTATATCAACCCGACCGATAACCACCCTAAAATTAAGAAGTGTTTTATGATCGGATGATTTTAGACTTTATTATAACTTATTATCTGGTTTTAGATCATGAAATTCAAGGGAATGCTTCTTCTTCTACTCCATCCATTTTCTTTCTAAAGACAAAGGTTGAATAGAAATAAATTCAATACACTAATCGAAGAATATCTTCTATGATCATGAAAGATTTAAAGACCAACTTTCAGCCGACATATATTAGGAATTTCTCAAGATGGAGAACCGTTATGGACACGAAGAAAATTAATAAGTGAATAAATTAGTCAATACATAGAGATTCGAACCGAACATGCTAGGAAACAAGTGAGGTGTTGCATTAGGGCATAGGTTGCTGAAAAGAAAAGGAGTCCAGGGAAATGAGTGGTCTTACCTCCAGCAAGAAAGCCTACCAGAGCATGACACCAGAAGCAACAGAGAGTTTTACAAACTCGCAGGGACCAGAAAACGCTTCCATGGAAAAACCAGTCCATGTCAGAGGACACCTACCAGAAGCAACGTATCCAAACATCCCAAAAACCAAAACCCACCAAGAAAAATTCGAAGTAACGGCTGTTCTAATCAAACCAAGCTGCATCACAAAAATATGCACCAACAGAGACGCCAAAGAAACCCATGCAATCACCTTAGTCTTAAGCTGGCTTTGCAAGAATGTCTGCAGAGGAAACTGAAAAGCAAAGCTGAAATGAAGCGGTATCAGCCATGTAGAAACCATCCCAAACAGCTCTGCCACGTCATCGGGCTGGCCCAATAGCTTCAATACTGGAGAGGCATAAAGCACGAGAGAATTTTATCTTCTCTCTCTACCTACTCATTCTCTCTCTACCCTTTTCTACTTTATTTCTCTCATCTTTTTCTCGTGCTTCTCTTTACCAAGCATTTTCCTATAGATATAGAGGTAGAAGCAGAACACAGCATATGAAAAGCACAATCCATGAACGTTGCATGTAAACACCCAACATGTAATAACTTTTGGCTCCAAAAGCTTGCCCACTCAGAGTTAAACAGTTGTAAGAAACTGACCAAATAAGAATGACCTAATTTTTAATACTATCCAGATTGATTTTCTTGGAAGCGGAAACTTTCCACCATTTTAAGTTCCTCTCTTACCAATTAATTAAGCTAATAACGAAACTTCTATTGACAGAAAGGAATAGAATTACCAAGAGGCCGTAGTTCAAAGCAACGACAACATTATTGGCAATGGAGATGGCAGCAAGCTCAAGATCTCCCAAATGACCAGCAAATGCTTGAGTGATGACAAACAAAGAGTAAGAGGCAACGCGGTTAAAGATTGTTGGACCAACTATGTGCCACAGCTTTTTGGATTCAGTCCAAAACTTTCTTGTAAGACTTTGATCTGAATCATCTTGTGATGGGACCGTCGAAGCTAAATCTTCTAGCTAAGGAACGTTTGTTTCTTCTAACGCATCGTTACCAGGCACGTTTGGTAGTCTTTCTATTAGATTTCTACGGAGATTTCCACCGGACCGAGGGAGAGAGAATTGGCGCCATCCTTGAGCGTGTCGGATGACTTATATATTTATATAGCAGCAGCTGGTGCAATGATTTTGTGCGACCAGTTACAAACTATTGAAGCAAAGGTATTGGGTCACGTGTAACGTTGAAATAGAGTGGTATTAAAAAAAAAAAAAAGATGATTTTTGCCCACAAGGATTACATACCGTGACCGCAGCAACAATAAAATCATACTGTGTTGCGTGTTTTTCCATTTATTTTTCAATTAACGCCGGAAAAAAAAAAGGAATTCTTTCTCGTCGATATATATAGGTTAACGTCGCCACCAAATTTATCTCCATGAGCTCAGTAAAATAAGTTGATTCATGATCCAAGGAACAAGAAAAAATTACTCTTAAGCAATGTGACATGTAAAGTAATTCATTAAATATTGATTAATAATTTTTTATAAGTTTTAAGTGAAATAATTATATTATCACATCATCCATTTGATAAATGTCATATATTTGATATTAAATTTTAAGGAAAAATTTTAAGATGTCCAACACTATACTTTTCGATAATATGGCTATACTGCAGGCTAATTAATTTGACTTTCTTAGTTCCTATAATAACAATACTACACTTAATCTTGATATCACTTACTATAGGCATCCAATTCCCTAAGGAACCACGTCTCGCCACGTGTTCCTTTCATTAACTCAAGAATGATCATCTCAAATAAGAAGACATTTTGAGTCGACCTCTTAAGTAAATTACAAAGGAAAATAAGAATAGAAGAAAGGGCTAAGTTCAACATGGTTCTAGACTATAAGTGTCATATTTGAAGGCAACACATTGCACCAGGTATCCACTCTTTTTAAAAAAAAAAAACATTTCGGGGGAAATAATATTTAAAATAAAATTTCTTCGGAATTTAAAAAGAAAATTACGAGAGAAGGAACCAGACTTATATTGGTTCTGAAATTCATATTTTAAAGAAAGTACGTCCAAAGTCATAAGAATAAAGAAATAAACACATATGCAATAAATATGTATATTTTCTCATAGTCAAATATGTGTCCACGTGTAAAGTAATAATAGGTGACACCTATCCTTGGGAATAGATTCAAGGCAAAACCATACTCCCACATCATCTATCATTTATAAATAGAGGCCAATCTTTAAAAGAGCAAAGGTCTTCGGCCTTTGTAAAAACATTATCTACTTCAAGCATCTTCTCTTAATTTCTTCTTCTTCTTTCTTATTCTTTAGCCTTGACAATTACTATTTTGGATGTTGGAGTGACTTTTGCAGGTAACCAAGCTGACTCTAGTATCAGTCAACACTGTAAAATTCTCTACAACTATAAATTCATCTTAGGATAAAAAAATCAGCTCCTTCACTTGCATGAGTTTCGAATCCAACTTATATATTCTTGTTGTGAGATGTACGATTGAGACGTAAACAAATCGTAATTATTAGAAAAGAAGTCAAGTTGGTTCAACGTAATTATTAGAAAAGATATCAAATTGGTTCAATTCTGTGAAACCCATCTTATTCACTTGAAATTATATTAAATTCTTTAATCAAATTTTGCATTTAATGAATCTCGAGAAAAAGAAAAAAAATGTGAAAATTGGATGTACAACTAATCTATCGATTGTTGCATGCTTCATTGTATTTGGTTCATAAATAGCGAATACAAGCCGTTTTCAACACTAAACAACAAAAGCTCGGTTGGTAGACGTATCGTAGTAAATTAATACCAATTAAGGCAAGTCGTTTTCAAATCCCACTTAACAACAGTACCTTGGTTGGGACCTATTCAATAATACTTCTTTATGGTAGTAAATTAAGATTCGATTACGGTGTAACAGTGGTACCGTATCACTGTTGCATCTAATCGTTGGATCAATTTGAATAGATAAATTTATTGAGATCTAACGATTGGGTGTAAGGGTGATACGGTACTACTATTACACTATAATTTTCTCTAGTAAATTAATACCAAGATTTGAGGGATTTTTTCTATCCTTTTCTAATTAGAAATATACCACCTTAATGAGGGGGAAAAAAAAGAAAAGGCACAAAGTTTTGCTAGTGGGCAGACATTAGGAAAAGGGTCATTGCATGTAAACGCATATTTGCAGATTTACGTCGGCACAAAGTTTTCCCTTTAATACCAGAAAAAACAAATTAACACTTTCATTACCAGGTAAACAAATTAAGAAAAGGTAATGTGAAAAGAAACAAGCAGGTACAAAGAAGGGCCACCGGCCTGCTTTTTCTCACTTAAATTGGGTAGTTTACATTGCCAATGCCAAATGAGACAGGAAGGAAACACGTGATTGTGACTGTTTAGGTCCCCAATGCCATGCGGATCCAGGGAAATGACTGGTCTTACCCGGTTCCACCAAAAAAGGAAAGGAACCAGCAAATGCCACCGACACCCAGCTATTAAATGAGTCAGACAAACAATGTCAGCACCAACATCAACCAAAACATTGCCATGAATTAATTAATTATTTATTGCAAAATTGCAGACCATTGCTTTGTTCTTATATATATATATTTTTAAAAACAAAAATATTAAAATAAGAGTGAAGTATTAAATCGGGGTGGTATTATTCTAACTTATATTTGTTACTTTAATTTTTAATATCTACGATTGAAATGCTTAAAATCAATAATTTAAGATTTGCATTAAAATTTTAAGTAACATTTAAAATAGTTATTAATTCACTATTAGATTTTTTTAAAATCAAAGGCTTAAGATTTATGTCAAAAGTTTAAGTCAGAAATTTAAATTAGAATAACCTAACCAATAAAATCATAGAATGATTATAATACAAAAACTACAATTATAAAAATACAATATTATTGTTAATTGAGTATACATAATTACATATAAGAGATATGACATATAGACAAAGTGTCCACCGCAATCTTTGCATTGCGAAGATTTCTTGTCATCAATATCAATATTCTGTTGTACTAATTCTCCAAACTGTGATTTATAATCACCGAAAAGTAACTATAAGTATTTTGGTATGATCTTGATTCAGTCCAAAACAATATCAGATCTCAGCAGAAGGTGGTTTTCTGGTAAAGATGAAGGTTGAGATGTCTGAAGATAGTTTCTTGGTTGAAAATGAGTGAAAAAAAGAGGACAATTAATCTCATTTTTATTGTTCGGTTCGACAAAAATTCATTTTTCTCCTCTCTTTTTTTCCCCTCCTTTCCTCTCCTCTCTTCTCTATATTTCTTTAAACAAAATATGTCCTAAAATCCCTAACAAATCAATCCTTCTCAATTTTCCTTTTTTGAACAATTTGTTAGTTTAATTTACTCCAAATAAAATGAGAATGAATTGTCACTAAATTCAAATAGAGGAGCAAATAATTTTTTTACAAATTTATACTATATAATTTTACAAATTATTTTTGTATATTAATATTAAATTTTTTAATAATTATACATCTTCAATAAAAAATATATCTTGTGTTCATAACTTAACTGAAAATTCAAATTAATGAAAAGAATCCTTTTAAAGAATTATTCGTACTTTAGTTTCAAAAGGAATTACAGCTATATTCATAAATATAATAGGAATATTACAAATTAGGCCAACTTTACAACAATTAAAATTTAGATAGATAGTGAAGCTATTTATATCAGTAGAATTTTGTCGTGAGGTTCAGGATATTTTGAGATTCTACAAATAAATTTTAGTTTTTGATAAATTTTTTAAAATCACGTTTAACAAAATTATGCCATCTTAGAATAGATTTTGAAAAAGAATAGATTTTGAAAGAGTAGTTTTTCTAAAAGTATTAAGTTTTAATTTTGTTCTTTCATATAATTCAAACATACATCTTTACATATAAATTAAGAGTGTTCAAAATCCAATCCGATCCGCTCAATCCGTATAATCTATAAAAATTCGATCCGTCAAAATCGAATCTGTGGGTTATTGGATTGGATATAGATTTACTTCTGTAAATTCAAAAAAATCTGTGAATCCGCAAAAAGAATAAAAAAATTTTACTTAATAAAAAATTAAGTAATAAATTTTTATAGTTAAGTAATAATACTTATTAGTATTATACTTACTAATAAATAAATGAATTAAAATATAATTACATTAACATCATATTATATATCATCCGGTAATAATATAAAAAAAATATATAACTTCTTAAGTAGTTAATTTTCATGTATTGATTTAAACAAATGAAATTTTTTTTAGTGTTATATTTTAAAAATTTGAATGTATTTTCTAATTTTATTTAAACAATTAATTTATTTAAATATTATTTAATTTTAAATTTGATCGGTAGAAAAATAATTTTTGTATTTAATTAGTTCATAGATATGACATAATTAAAAATTTTTAACTCGCAAACCAACCCACAAACGTATGGATTGAATTTCATCAATTCGTGGATTGAATTGGATTAAAAACTTATAATCCGCAAAATCGTGAATCAGATATAAATTGATGTCCAATCTGTAAAATTCGATCCATGACCACCCCTAAATTATAAATCCCAAATTTATCATATTTAACTAGGAATTAATTTTTAGTAAATTTAAGGAGAATCTACTTTTTTTTTATTGTCAATTATTTTGAGATTGCAAAATAAAAATAATAAAGTTCTTTTAGTTACCAACTATTACAAATACACCCTTTCAAAAAAAAAAATTACAAATACACGATAAAAAAATATAAATGTATGGGTGGGGGCTACATTCTATACAGTAACTGATATAGCAAAATTTAATAACTTTATTTCACTCCACACTTTTCCAAATTTCAAAATAGCCCCGATAAATATCACCACAATACAATACCCAGAAACTGCTTCCTTAAAATATCGAAACTTTTTCACCCAAAGCTCAGCAAATAATAATTGTTTGGAAAATTATAACATTTCTTGATTTTTTATAAAGGACCCCAAAAAAAAAGGTTTACTAGCATTTCCAACCAACTTGGCCCGGATCGATTCTCTTATTTTATGTTCCTTAAAGCCGTGGCTGCTTTCTCCGCCTAAAGATTCACCAAAAAAAAGAAAAAAAAACCATAAAGTTAAAGGCTAAGCTAATTCATCCCAAGTTGTGATACTAAAAGACGACGACTCCAAAAAGATTTTTAAGGAATGGAGGTACCTCTCTATCCCAGTCGCACCGCATGGTAATGATGGCTAGTATCAAGGTTTGGACTGCAGTGCCGCCAAATATCAATATCAATATTCTGTTGTACTAATTCTCCAAACTGTGATTTATAATCACCGAAAAGTAACTATAAGTATTTTGGTATGATCTTGATTCAACCCAAAACAATATCAGATCTCTGCAGAAGGTGGTTTTTTGGTAAAGATGAAGGTTGGGATGTCTGAAGATAGTTTCCTGGTTGAAAATGAGTGAAAAAAAGAGGACAATTAATCTCATTTTTATTGTTCGGTTCAACAAAAGTTCATTTTTCTCCTCTCTTTTTTTCCCCTCCTTTCCTCTCCTCTCTTCTCTATATTTCTTTAAACAAAATATGTCCTAAAATCCCTAACAAATCAATCCTTCTCAATTTTCCTTTTTTGAACAATTTGTTAGTTTAATTTACTCCAAATCAAATGAGAATGAATGGTCACTAAATTCAAATAGAGGAGCAAATATTTTTTTTTACAAATTTATACTATATAATTTTACAAATTATTTTTGTATATTAATATTAAATTTTTTAATAATTATACATCTTCAATAAAAAATAAATCTTGTGTTCATAACTTAACTGAAAATTCAAATTAATGAAAAGAATCCTTTTAAAGAATTGTGCTTATTTTAGTTTCAAAAGGAATTACAGCTATATTCATAAATACAATAGGAATATTACAAATTAGGCCAACTTTACAACAATTAAAATTTAGATAGATAGTGAAGCTATTTATATCAGTAGAATTTTGTCGTGAGGTTCAGGATATTTTGAGATTCTACAAATAAATTTTAGTTTTTGATAAATTTTTTAAAATCACGTTTAACAAAATTATGCCATCTTAGAATAGATTTTGAAAGAGTAGTTTTTCTAAAAGTATTAAGTTTTAATTTTGTCCTTTCATATAATTCAAACATACATCTTTACATATAAATTAAGAGTGTTCAAAATCCAATCCGATCCGCTCAATCCGTATAATCTATAAAAATTCGATCCGTCAAAATCGAATATGTGGGTTGTTGGATTGGATATAGATTTACTTCTGTAAATTCAAAAAAATCTGTGAATCCGCAAAAAGAATAAAAAAAATTTACTTAATAAAAAATTAAGTAATAATTTTTTATAGTTAGGTAATAATACTTATTAGTATTATACTTACTAATAAATAAATGAATTAAAATATAATTACATTAACATCATATTGTATATCATCCGGTAATAATATAAAATAAAAATATATAACTTCTTAAGTAGTTAATTTTCATGTACTGATTTAAACAAATGAAATTTTTTTAACGAATATATTTTCTAACTTTATTTAAACAATTAATTTATTTAAATCTTATTTAATTTTAAATTTGATCGGTAGAAAAATAATTTTTGTATTTAATTAGTTCATAGATAGGACATAATTAAAAAATTTTAACTCGAAAACCAACCCACAAACGTATGGATTGAATTTCACCAATTCGTAGATTGAATTAGATTAAAAATTTATAATCCGCAAAATCGTGAATCAAATATAAATTGATGTCCAAGCTGTAAAATCCGATCCGTGACCACCCCTAAATTATAAATCCCAAATTTATCATATTTAACTAGGAATTAATTTTTTGTAAATTTAAGGAGAATCTACTATTTTTTTTATTGTCAATTATTTTGAGATTGCAAAATAAAAATAATAAAGTTCTTTTAGTTACCAACTATTACAAATACACCCTTTCAAAAAAAAAAAATTACAAATACACGATAAAAAATATAAATGTATGGGTGGGGGCTACATTCTATACAGTAACTGATATAGCAAAATTTAATAACTTTATTTCACTCCACACTTCTCCAAATTTCAAAATAGCCCCGATAAATATCACCACAATACAATACCCAGAAACTGCTTCCTTAAAATATCGAAACTTTTTCACCCAAAGCTCAGCAAATAATAATTGTTTGGAAAATTATAACATTTCTTGATTTTTTATAAAGGACCCCAAAAAAAAAAGGTTTACTAGCATTTCCAACCAACTTGGCCCGGATCGATTCTCTTATTTTATGTTCCTTAAAGCCGTGGCTGCTTTCTCCGCCTAAAGATTCACCAAAAAAAAGAAAAAAAAACCATAAAGTTAAAGGCTAAGCTAATTCATCCCAAGTTGTGATACTAAAAGACGACGACTCCAAAAAGATTTTTAAGGAATGGAGGTACCTCTCTATCCCAGTCGCACCGCATGGTAATGATGGCTAGTATCAAGGTTTGGACTGCAGTGCCGCCAAATATCATTCCAGCCCAAATTCCCTGATGTGTTCACAGTAGCTTCCAATGTTAGAAACTATAGGTGATACCAAATATCAAATATGCTTATTCTTTTGTCTCTTTGAAGCTTCTCAAACTTTAGACAATTTGGCCCCAAATTTTTAATTTTTCAACTTTAGAAACTATAGGTTAGCTGGGCCTGTTAATCCAATTAAAGTATAAAAATTGCGAAATCTAGATTCCAGCCTTTTTTTAGTTCTTCAAAAAAAAAAAAAAAATCAAATTCTGAATATATTTTCTAACTTTATTTATGATTTTTAATGACATGAGATTGTGCTCACAATAAAAGCATGTAATGATGGCTAAGCTAAGGTTATGGTTTCTTTATTTTATAAATAAGCAAAGCTCATATTGATGCTTATAACATACATTATTCTTAAGTTTCGTTTCCTATTTGTCCTTTTGGATTGTGAGTATGGCTTTGACTAATTCAGTCACATAAAGGACATGCGGCCAAACAAAAGTTCAAATATTCATACCATGACACCTTGATGGAAGACCCAGCCCAATAGAATTCCAAGGGGAACTCCAATCAAATAGTAGCACCCTAAGTTTATGTATGCCACAATCGATTGCCATCCCGATCCCACAGCCACCCCTTTAAGAATAAATTGACATAACAAAAGCATGAATCTAGCAAAATATATAATGAGTGAATTGGACACACATTCTAAAAAAGAGAAAGTCAAACTAAATCAAATTTCTAGGCTATAGATTAATTACCTGAGAGAACTGGCTGAACACTGTTGAGTAGAATGGTGAACGCTAAGAGGATTGACATTTTGCTTACTACTTGCAAGATAGCTTCGCTCGAAGAGAATATCAAGGCAAGCTCATTGTGGAAAATCAATATCAGTATAAAGAAGAAGACACCAATTGCAATCGAGGTCACCACTGATACTATAGTAGCAAATCTGGCTCCTTTCCCATTACCAGCTCCAAGCTCATTTGAAACCCTCACCCTGGATGCAGTATACATATCAATATCATTACAAGCATTAATCTATCTGTGTCCCAAATACATGCAAAATAATATAACAAGCATATTATTTACTTGAATACCTAGGTAATTATCAGGTGGGACATCTGTGGTGTATTACATATATATATGTAGGTATATATTGAAAAACATGCAGCCGAGTTATGCAAATTGGTTGCATACTCGTCTATCATTCAGGTCAGATATTAAAAGAAACACATTTCATCAGGGAGAATGAAAGTCAAGAAGCAGTAGAAAAATTAATCCAATGCTGCAAAGCTATCTCACAAGCATATTATTTACTTGAATTTTTAGGTAATTATCCTGTGGGACATTGGTGTTTTTTCTTCTTTTATTTTTTCCCCAAATTTTAAACCAAACCACTCTATGAGGACATACTGATGAATATTAAAATGTGAAGGTCGCTATTTTGCACCGGGCATAAAAAAAGACCAGCTGTCATTTTCTTGCTAAGCAATAAGTTATTTGTCCCACCTCTTTAAATGAATTTGTCAAACATCAATGGATACAATGATCATAGATTAGAACAAGCCAAAATCCGAGGCCTTGCACTTGGTATAGGCTCAACCATAAGTTTTGGAAAAGATAAGGAGTCAAGGGAGATGACAGGTGTTACCCGGTTCCAGCAAAGAAGGATAAAGGAATCATCAACTCCCACCCATTAATTGACATGCTGCAAAATGAGTCAGACAAACAATCTCAGCACACAAATCAACCAAGACATTACAGTAAATTAAGAGTTTCTTTCTTTCTTTCTTTCTTTCTTTTCCTTTTTTCTTTGTTTTGAAATAAAACAATAGCAGATACAAAAAATTATTTTACTTTCCACTGAGATTGATGGATCAATAATTGTTTATTGCAAGATTTTACACTATCGCTTTGATTTTTTTTCCTTTTCCAAGCAACAGTAAGTCAGTAATATAAAAATAGCGCCAAGCAGGACAATACAATGACTCCAAATAGAAATACTACAGTATTATTATTATTAAATTGAGTATACATACATACATACATACATATATATATATATACATATATATTATATATATTATATATATAATATATATGTATATAAATATAAAAGATAGACATACCATATAGACAAAGCATCCACTGCAATTTTTGCATTTTGAAGATTTCCTGTCATCAATATTAATACTCTGTAGTACCAATTCTCCAAGCTGTGAATTTAAAATGCAGAAAAGTAATGATAAGAAATTAGGAATCAAAAGAAACCCTAAACAATCAAGGATTAATATAAAAAAATGTATTGAAATCGATTCCTGTACTTCATAGATTCAATCAAATATATATGTGTTTAAGAAAGCCTACCAGAGCATGACACCAGAAGCAACAGAGAGTTTTACAAACTCCCAGAGATCAGAAAATGCTTCCATGGAGAATCCAGTCCATGTTCGAGGACACCCACCACAAGCAACGTATCCAAACATCCCAAAAATCAAAACCCACCAGGAAAAACTCAAAGTGATGGCTGTGCCAATCAAACCAAGCTGCATTTTGTACACAAACAGCCAAGTCACCAGAAGATGTACCAACAGAGACGCCAAAGAAACCCATGCAATCACCATAGTCTTAAGTTGGCTTTGCAAGAATCTCTGCAGAGGAAACTGAAAAGCAAAGCTGAAATGAACTGGTAGCAACCATAGAGAGACAACCCCAGACAGCTCTGCCACGTCATCCGGCTGGCCCAATAGCTTCAATACTGGAGAGGCAAAAACATACAGAGGCAAAAGCAGAACACAGCATATGAAAAGCACAATCCATGAACGTTGCATGTAGACGCCCAACATGTAATACTTTTTGCCCCCAAAAGCTTGCCCACACAGAGTTTCTAACGCACTTGCCATTCCCAGCTAGAACATATATAAACCAATAAATAAATAAATAATCACAAACAGAGTACGAAGCTGCTGATAAAGTGAATGACCTATTATTAAATTACTATCCAGATTGATTTTTTGGAAACGGAAACTTTCCACCATCTTACTTTCCTCTTTGACCAATTAACTTAGCTAATTAATACTGTATTTTATATTGACTGAAAGGAAGAGAATTACCAAGAGGCCGAAGTTAAAAGCAACGACCACAGTATTGGCAATGGAGATGGCAGCAAGCTCAAGATCACCCAAATGACCAGCAAATGCTTGAGTGATGACAAACATAGAGTAAGAGGCCATGCGGCTAAAGATTGTTGGACCAACTATGTGCCACAGCTTTTTAGATTCAATCCAAAACCTTCTTGTAAGAGTTCCAGCTGAATCGTCTGGCGATGGAGCCGTCGAAGCTGAATCTTGTAGCAAAGGAACATTTGTCGAAGCTGAATCTTGTAGCAAGGGAACATTTGTCCCTTCTTTCTCACCGTTACTAGGCATGCCTGGTAGTTTCTATCTGTTGGATTTCGGCGGAGATTTCTTTGGATCTATTTTGACACAGAGACAGAGTTGAGAGAGAGAGAACACGCTAGTCGCCCTTTATGGGGCTGTCTCCTGACTTATACAGCAGATGGGGTTGCGATTTAATGCAACCTCTTTAAAATGTCCAACTCTAACTTACATTTCACCTATCTTATACTCATTCATACAAATAATAAGTGAGTTTCACACTATGCACTATTTATAATATTTATATAAATGAATATAAGATACATAAAATTTAACTTAGGAGATCCCTTTAAAATTATTGAAGAAACTATAACGAGCCACATGTAATTTTGAAATAGAGTTATATCTTTTGTGGTCATAACAAATTAGAGTTGTATCTCTTTTGTCATATAAAAAATAAAATAAAATAGCGAGGTGCCACTCACAGCCCATCTGGCATGCACGGGAAGCATTCATTAATCATTGAAGGGAAAAAGCCAATATAATAATGTCCACGACAACAGCCTAAAGATTTTTTAGGTATTTAATGGATTAAATATTTATTAAACTATCTAAAATTTTATTCTAGTCAAATTAAGATTAGTTGACATTAAATAAAGAAATGTTAAAGTGGGGACTTTAACTTTTGATCTAAATATTTAATAACACATTGATTAAAATTAAATTTAACAATCATTAAATTATAATTAATATTTATCTGAGATTGAAAATAATTTTTTAAAAGTAAAGTGTTACATGCATCTATAGCTATATAGTTAAGATATCATTCTTTTTTTTTTCAACCATATGCTGAAGTTAAAAAATAAAAAAGGAATATAGGGATAGGGGACGAGACAAGTAATTATAATTTGAGCCCGACTATGTTAAAATTACTCTATATTTTTATTATTTATCACTTTATATACATGATTAAAATTCGTGTTCTACCTCATAACAACTCTAAAACAACCGTGTACTTATAATTTTTATCAAAAAATTCCGGACTTATCCATTAAGTCCACGACAGATAAAGACTGATAGTGAAGGTATTTTCTACTGAATAAATACGGGTACAGTCAAGTCATATACATTCTCGCACAGTACTTAAGCCGTTGGCATCCCTACCCACGGATCACGAGATTTGAGGGGTTTTTTTTCCTTTTCTTTTCCAATTTGAAATATAAAACATGTAAGTAGGTAGACAGTATGGAAAGGATGATTGCTTTTATATGTGAACGAAAAAGAAAGGGACGGCACAAAGTTTCCTCGCCTATAAACATATTACTTTTAACGCTCTTTCGCTATCCAAATTCCAAAATAGAGAAATTAGCAAAAAGTACACTACTGAAAAGCGGACAGCAGGTAAAAAGAGGGCCACTACACTACACTAGCCTTCGGCCTACCGCTATAATGATGAATTATTTTGTTAGTTTATGTTGCCACATGCGTTTCTGCTTTTTGTTTATGTTTTATTTTTTACTGAAGTCGGAATTACTGTTTAGGCCACAAGTCATGTGAATCCTTCTCACACGTGGAGGGAAGCACAGTTCCAGATACTGCATCTGAGGATCTGTGTCGTCTCATATTCAGTCGATGGATTATGGTTGTGTTTACTTATTGGAGTGGGAGTAAGAAGTGTAGATTCTTCCTATTTCAGCGTTTACTTGCTTAAAATGGTCACGGATTGAGAATTTCATTTTATAGGCCCCACTCATTTTTTGAGTGGGGAGTGGGGGTGGGAATCCACTCCCACCTCTCCCCTTTTTATCATTTCATTTAATTTAATTTAATTTAATATTTTATAATTAATAAAATAAAATAAATAATATTTATTTGAATAATAATATTATATTTAACTAAATAATAATTTACATTGATTCTAAGTTAAAATTATTTTAAAATAATATTATTACATTAATAGAGAATTAATAAATATAATATTATTATATTTATTTTAAAAATAATAGTACTATATTTATTTAATATTAATAATAATAAATAGTTTATTCTAAGAAAATATTAATTTTGTACTAAATAATATTATATTATTATTTTATATAATAATAAATTTAATATAATTATATTAAATAAAATAAAATAAGGTTTCATTTTATATTAAAATTAATAATTTATTGTTCATAATTAAGAATATTAATAATTATAATAAATTTACAAATATAATAAAATAAATATTATTCATTAAATATATTTTTTATTAGTTTTGTAATTAAAAACTATAATTCTTTAAATAAGGATAAAATTATAATTTGAAATTATTTACTCCAAATCCAAGACAAAGTAAACACATAAATTGGATTCTGATCTCTATTCCATGCTTTCATTCTAGTGTAAGTAAACAACCTAGTCCCACTCCCACTCCCACTCCACACTCCTAATCCAAGGATTCCCACTCCTCAGGATTCCCACTCCAATCCAAAAAGTAAACGCAGCATATATGTATTGAACAAATAACTTTGCCATGTAACTTACGTTAACATGGAGGGAGTTCTTAAGTTGCGTTTAACATAATTTACGGTCTTCTTACAGCAACAGTATTATTAATGGAATCAAATACTGTTGTTGTGAGTAGCGCAAATTACGTTCAACGTAACTTAGCACCAGTCGTGGAAGTGTTATTTTATCACTCAAGTGTAATTTATTAATTGTCAAAATTTTTAGATTGTTTAATAACACTCTCATGTTAATCAATTATGTAATTTATCAATGCCCTTGAAAGAATGTACCACTTTGGAAAAGGGTCCTTTTGCATTTCACGATACAGCCAACAACTTCAGTTTTTTTTCCCCCCAAAAGAAAAAAGAAAGGAATAAAATCTTACGGCCTCCGCAAGGAATCCTATACGCACTCCAATTGCGTCCGATGATAATCTTTGCGATTTTTCCAGACAACGTCAATTATGAAACAGAAAAAGGAAATTCACCATCAATGGTAACAACTGAACAATCATAATCCCACCGCTCCATGTGCAAAAGCAACAGCCGCAATAGCAGCTGCCATTTCCCACGTCATTTTTTCAACTAAGGTCTTGTTTGGTACAGTCAAGCTTGAGTAGCGGTAACTTATTTGCTGTGTCCAAAAAAATTCAACCCGTCTTTGAGCTCAATGATTTTCTTGTACGTTTCAGATTTCCTATAACTTCTTTAATGGGTATATTTTCCTGCGTAAAGCAACTTTGGTTATAACACTATTCACACCAAGCATCTAATTAGAAAGCAAATCATTCGCGTTGTCAAATCGAGGGAAGAATGCTGAGTTTTCTAGGGAGTTCTCGCGACAACAGAAAAGGAGCCCCTATCTGAACAGGATTGACATGTGCCTCTGTCGTCACATATATCATGAACTGCGCATCGTAAAACAAATTGAATGAAAGCATATCGCTTCTCCAAGAACAAACAAACCAACAAATAAATAAATAAATAAATGATTCTAGAACTTAGCCCACCACCACTTCGTGTTGCCTACGAATCTATGGCTCACAACCTTCCGTTGATCCCGTTTTCTCATTCTCATTTTGCCTATCGCGCACGTTCTAAGGTAATAATAGAGATAATGACATTGATAAAGTTGTAAAGCACTTGCTTTGAAAATTTTGTGGGATGGCCTGGTTGGTACTGATTTTTTTAATTCATTATGTTTTTTTTTCCTCGAAAGTTGATCTACTTCTTCGTAGATAGAATAAATTATGTTTGTGGGTGTCAAGGGCTTTGGTTAGAGTCTATCCATTAGATAAGGAATCTCTCACCATCTCAGCATTATATGAGCAAAAATTTATGTGAATGGGGGTATTACTGGAGAAACCTAATACAAAATTTTTTAAAACTCAAAAAAACGACAAAGGAATATGATTTAATGAATTTATTTATTTTAAATAATCTTGTGGACCATGTAATATTTTTATTAACTACTAAATTTATTTAAAATTATTTACATCAAAAAATTTGTAATTGTATTATTATTGTTTCTTTGATTTCAATATATTTGATATTATATTGAAATCGAACAAGAGTTAAAGATTTTGAATTCCTACCTTAAAAGATTAGATAAACGGATAGGTAGAATATAGAAGTTGAAAAAAGATTTGGGATGTGGCATATAAATTATACCCAACAAGCCACTAGGAATTTATCACATGGTGGTCATTTCGGGGTCTTCAACATCTTAGTTTTCTCGATTTTTTTTTTTTTTTGGGTAGGATGATCGAATTAACATGGGTTTGGCAAAAGGACATGTACTTGATAGTGATTTACAATAGATTTAATTTAGGGTAGTTTTACTAATTATTAATTGTTAAATATTAACAACAATCTGATTATAATTTACATATCAACGTTAAAAAAAAAGTTTGATAAATACTTTTTCTATTAGAGAGAAAGAAAAAAATTATTGTGTTCGATAAAATAAATGGTTGTAGTTAAAAATTGGTGACATTTTAAAGGATAAAATTATGGTGCAGTGTCACAGTTGCACCCAACCGTTGGATTTCCACTCATTTAAGTAGACCCCTCTCATTTAAGTGGATTCAACAGTTGGTACAATAGTTACACTGTAGTCTGATCCCATTTTTAAATATAATCAACAAAATTTATCAAATAAGATAACTTTATAATATTTTTAGTCAAATGATGTTAAATTTTGACTATTGTGCTACATTATAATTATAGTACGATACCATAATTACACTATAACCGATCCAATTTTTAAACATAATCAACAAAATTTATCAAATAAGGTAACTTTATAACATTTTTAGTCAAATGATGTTAAATTTACTTTTAAAAAAGCTGTGGTCGATATGAAAGCCCAGCTAACCCAACAGGGCTACAATCATCCACTCTCCATACGTTCAATCAATCAATCTCTCGCAATGTACCAAATTTTTTTTTTCTTACATGAGACTATTGCTCAAATTACAACTCATATTACATGAGAGTATAACTGATATTTACAAATTAGACTATTACTGAGACCAACTTACATCAATGCTAATGAAGCTCTGCTCAGATTTTAACTCTTACAAATATTCGAGGGATATCCACTCCTCACTCATGGGTAAAGAAGAGGACTGCCTTCACTCAATTTTTAATTAAGAAAGAAGTTTGTGGGGGTTCGAACTGCTGCCCTCCAACTTGGAGGGCAGCAGCCAGTGGCTCGCAATGTACCAAATTTTAAAGAGCAGAGGGGGGGCACGCACTGCTATAATGGGAGAGGTTAATGCTAGCTTTTGAACGAGTGCGAGCTGATCTCAAAAACAATACAAACAATTGGTTAATTTCTTTTTTCTTTTTTTCTTGCTTGGGAAAATGAAGTAATTAATAATAGAGCTATCACATCAACGTTGAAATTAATTAAAATCCATTTCTTCTTCCACCACTTTCTTCTTCATTTCTTACTGTAGCTTACAAGTTAAAAATTCACAATCCGTGAAGCGAATGAACCTTGATTTGGATGCTGTAAGCTTAGATACAAATAAAATGAAATTAAAAAAATATATAAGAAAATTTAATAAATATTTCATTCAGTAATAGAGCATTTTACAAATTTGCCAATATGGTACCGATCAGAATTTAATAGGCAATGAAACCAACATAATCATTCAGATCACTTGACAACTCTTTATTCTACTACAAATACTTCTGTTAGTTTATTTCTGCCAACATCATCACATATAGGCTTCTTTTTCTTTTTTTTTTTTGCCTGACATAAGTTCGATCAAAGTGAAGATGTTAAGTTACATACATATGGTCTCTTGATTTATACAGAAGGAAAAGAAGTGCAATAATTTAGTCACTGCCCTTTACCTCTTTATCCAAGTCAAGTCGCATCGCGCTGGTAATGATGGCAAGTGCCAATGTATGAATATCAGTAACCAGAAGAAGAGACCTCGATAATGATTGATGCCACCACCGATACCGCTGTTGCAAATTTGTCTCCTTTCCCGTTGCCAGCCACAAGCTCGTTTGCAATTCTCACTCTGCATCATATCATATAATAGTGATAAAAAATAATTAAATTCAATTTTGCTTTATAAGACAGGGCTATTTATACTATTAATAATTATCTTAAATCATAAAAAGAAGGAAAATAATGTCCTAAACTAAAAAATAAAAAATAAACTTTGTACAATAAGAAAACTAATTCAAGTATGATAAGGATTTTTAATTTGCAAACATTAACAATTGTATAAGATGAAATATTAACTATGCATCTAAATACCAGAAACTAAGAAGTGATTAAGTACTAGACACATGCGTACCATATGGAGAGAGCATCCAAAGCAGTGCCTGAGTTATTCAGATTTCCAATCATCAATATCAATGTTTTGTATTACCAAATCTCTAAACTATAATTTCAGAATGTCAACAAATAATTGCAAGGAAAAAAAAAGAAAGATCAGATAAGAAGCAATATCGAGATTTAAGAATGTGAACAAATAATTGTGACAACAAAAAAAGATCGGATAAGGTGCAACATCGAGAGATCGATAAATACTTATAAATTTATAAATATAGTTTGAAAGTTAAGAGAATCCTGCCAACTTACTATTTTTTTCAATGATATGCCTATATTAAAATTACTAGTTTCTAGAAACTAATATTTTTATTAATGATTGACATCAAATGCTGCTATCAAACAAAGTTTTCTTCACGTATTATCCCAACTCATCGTCGATTGGATCATAAAAAGATCCATTCGAATCCTCGCCACCTAACCGACAAAATATGATCTAATGACAATTAAAGTTTCAATCAACTTATAGTTGCACTGTCAAATAGCATGTCAAGTTGATGATATTATCATCATGTAGATCAGATAATGAGAACGATATTTTAGTTTTTGGATCGTGCGAGCAAGAACGGTCCTTTAATTATTGTTTTAAAAAAAATCATATATATTTTTCTAAGTACATTATACATAGTATAATCACCCATATACGTGATGTAACTAAATTAAACATATTAACTGAATGTTTAGCATAATTTTTGGATCCCTAACACTAACTTTGGAAAGTGATTAATTTAATTTGGGAAAAGCCAGGGCAGAGCACTGTGCAAGATAATTAAATTCAACAAACTTTGAAGTCTTGTTTCCTAAATAATGGTTTACTTGAAGCCATAATATTATTTGCAATACTAAACGGAGCCTTATATGTGTGTGTTCGCGTGTGCGCCCCCGCCCCCCACCCCCCCACATCCCACAAGAGCATGACACCAGAAGCAGCAGAGAGTTTGATAAACTCCCAAAAACCGGTCCATGTAAGAGGACACCCACCGCAAGCAACGTATCCAAAAAGCCCTAAAACCAAAAGCCACCAAGGAAAATTCAAACTAATGGCTGTGCCAATCACACCGAACTGCACTCTGTAAACTAGCAGCCAACTCAAAAGAATATGCAGCAATAGGGCCAGCAAAGAAACCCATGCAATCACCATATTCTTAAGCTGGCATTGCAAAAATCTCTCTGGAGGAAATTGATAAGCAAAGCTGAAGTGAAGTGGTAATCATCCACCAACAAACCACCGCAAACATCTCTGCCACATCTGTTGTTGGCTGGCCTAACAGCTTCAAGAATGGAGACGCAAATAGATATAAAGGCAAAAGCAGAATGCAACACATGAAAACTTTTCAATCGATGAACGTTGCATGTAAACTCCCAACATGTAGTATTTTTTGGCCCCAAAGGCTTATCCGCAGAGACTTTCTAATGCGCTTGCCATTCCCAATTGATCATATTGGAAACTGTTATTAGAAAGTCATGATCATTTGTTAATTTCAAACAACTACCTTATATTATCCTCAGCTTGATTGTCTATGATAAACCAAGAAAACAATATTGTTGCTGCTGAATGTTTAAGAAACGAAAATAGTTCTATTATTTATCTATTTATTTTTAATTTATGCATATAATTTTAATGAGAGAGAAAGGAGAGAGTACCAAGAGACCAAAGTCGAAACCAATGACGACATTATTAACAATGGAGATGGCGGCAAGCTCAAGATCACCCAAATGACCAGCAAATGCTAGGGTGATGGCAAGCATCGAGTAAGAGACGAGACGGCTAAAAATTGTTGGACCATCTATATACCATAGCTTCTTTGATTCCATCCAAACCCTTCTTGGAAGATTTTGATCTGAGTCATCTAATGTTTTCGGAACCTTTGAAGCTAAATCTTCTAGCAAAGGAACATTTGTTTCTTCTAATTCACCGTTGCCTGCCATGTTAACTCGGTAGTCTCTATACTTCAATATTCTCAGCTTTTAAAGAAACTACCAATGATGTAGCACATGGTGTGCTTAGCTTATGGTAACTTTAATTGAAGTGGTGAATTTCAATGAAGTTGCGTCTTGATTGAGTTCTGTACGTTCCTTGTATGTTCTCGTACGGCAATTATACATCTCGTCGGCTTGTAATCATTCTGCACTTATATATGGACAGTTATTTCAACGCCTTACAATACTGGCATGGGCCAAGGGTTTTGCCCCTTTTTGTTCTGACAATCGAATCAACATCCTTGCGGTTTTGTTTTTTTTTTTTTTTTTGATAAGAAAGATTTCACTTTCATTAAAGAAACTTTGAAATGTCAGACATAATGTGACAGGGTATTTCACCCTTCCATACACAACTTTCCCGATTAACTAAAGCTATTTTAGCTAAAGTATGAGCAATAGCATTACACGTTCTTTGAATTTTCTGGAGTTCCACCATGCTGTTGAAACTCTGCAGTTTTTGCTGGATTTCAGAAATGGTCCAGTAAATTTCAGTTCTGCTGCTCTTGTTGTGTAGCACAAAATCCACTACATCCTGGCAATCGGTCTCTAAGATTAGAGGGCTCAAACTTGCTTCCATCACAACTTGCAACCCAAAATTGACAGCTGCTGCCTCTGCTTGAGCTACATCTCCATGGTACTTTGTGTGGTTTACTGCTGCAATTATGATTGCTCCACTATCATCTCTGATCACCACCCCAAGCCCCACTTGATTTTTCTCTTTATTGACTGCAGCATCCACATTTGCTTTGAAATGACCTTGTGGAGGAGGAATCCATTTTGCCCCTTTCGCTGGAATTGCTTTTGCTGCTGCTTGGACCTTTGTCATCCTAACTCTTGCATAGGACTCAACCACTGCTTCAGCTTTGGCTACTGAGATTTGGGGGTCTTGCCTTTTGTTTTCAAACACAAAAATATTTCTTGTGTGCCATGCTGTCCAGCAGAGAGCAATTATCAGTCTCAGTTCATCTTTGCTTCTTCTATTCACCAGCTCTTGTAGCATGCTCAGCAGATCTTGGTTATCAAGTAGCTGCATTTCTTCTACGAAGGGGGTTAACTTCCACATTTTCTTTGCTGCTTTACAAACCATAATTGCATGATTGATATCTTCCTTCTTCATTTTGCATCTTGGACATATTGGCTCCTGCACCATTTTCCTTCTCCAGAGGTTTTCTGATGTTGGGAGGAAATTTCTTGCAGCTTTCCACATAAAGATTTTTATTTTTTCCGGTAATTCCAGCGACCATATCACATTCCATTGACCAAGGTTACTGCTGGAGCTACTTGGCCTGGCAGGGTGCTTAATCCTCATTGCAATCTGGTATCCACTCTTAACCGAGTAATTCCCCTTCTTATCGTAATGCCACAATATCTGATCTGGTTTTGGGCTAATTGGGAGCTGAATTCTTGAAATTAACTCAGCATCTTCAAAGTTGAAATGCTGTTGGATCAAAGATTCTTTCCATTTCTGATTTTCGTCAATAAGTTCTGCTACTGTGCAATCCATGCCAAGGGTTGGGGCTGATATAGGTTTGAAGGCTTGTGGTCTTGGAATCCAGTGGCTTTTGTAAATCTTTACTCTGTCCCCTGTTCCAATTCTCCATCTCATCCCATTTACAATGACTTGTCTCCCCCAGATTATGCTTCTCCAGACAAAAGATGGCTTTGACCCCAGCTTAGCTTGTAAGAAATCAGCACCCTTAAAATATTTTGCTTGTAGAATTTTTGCCATCAGAGATTCTGGATATTTAATAATTCTCCAGCTTTGTTTTGCCACCAAAGCCTGATTGAAACTGGTAATATCTCTGAAGCCAAGGCCTCCTCTTCCTTTTGCTTGACACAACTTCTCCCAACTTGCCCAGTGGGTGCTTTTTCGGTCTTTTTTTGCACCCCACCAAAAACCAGCAATTACTCTTCGAATATCCTCACATAGTGTCGTGGGAAGTCTAAACACACTCATCGCATAAGCTGGTATAGCTTGAGCCACTGCTTTGATTAATGTCTCTTTTCCTCCACTTGAGAACAATTTGCTTTGCCAGCTGGAGATTTTGCTTAGGATTCTCAGCTTTATGTCCTTAAAGAAGCTGACTTTTTTCCTTCCGATCATTGACGGTAACCCCAAGTATTTTTCATGCTTGGAAACAATTTTCAGCTGGAAAATATCTCTGACTTTGGTCATCTGCTCTGCTGAAATACTTGCACTGAAAAACATAGAGGATTTCTCAAAGTTGAAAATCCTTGCGGTTTTGTTATTATTGAGAGAATTGGCAAATACGGTTAAAAAGTTTTTTAACATGGCATGGAAAAGATTATCCAGTTCAGGTACCGTCTCTGTATCATTGATTCTTTATTGTTCATCTTTGATAGAAAGATCAATCAGCATTCCTTTCGCTTTCATGCTGTCAGCTTGTGAAACTTGACCAATCAACAATATGATATTTTACTTTTGGCCCCCTGCTGTCTAGTCTTGTTCACATTCTTAGTATGGGTTGCACCGCATGGATGGATTGTTAAATCTCTCGGCGGTGTCGGGTATCCTTTGAAAATTTGAACACTATTATTACTCTTGGACTTATCTGGTTGGAAAGGAATAAACGTACGTTCGCACAATGCATTATGTTGCAAATTATATTATATTAAGTTGTAACTTAATACCATGTTTAGTATAGTCATGAATTGTATTATATAAAATAAATTTTTATTGTAACATTTATATTAAATTACTGATTAATGATTCATTTATATTTTATTATTATTATATTCAATTAATAATTTAATAAAGAATAAACAATTTTTACTGCGGGTCACCACAACCTGTCATCAACGTTTTACAATAACTATTAGAATCTTCTTATTTCAAGGGCTATGCAATGGTGCAACTACTATTGAAAAATAAATTTTCATTTGCCACATGTATATTCATAATCAAAGTTTTGATTCGCAAGTTTTTTATGGTAAATTTACAAAAATAAAATCTTTTTTGTTGTTAATAATTGTGCCATTGCATAGTCCCAGCAAAATAAGTATTCTAATGCTACCAAATTTTAGATAAAACAAGATGTTATGCAGTGGCCACTAGAGGCCGACTGCATCGCCAATAGTTCATTAGCACCGTGGTAGCATATTTAAGTTTTTAATTGTATTTAATATTATATATTTAATTTTATTAAGTTTTTATTATTTTAGTTAAAGAAATAACATGAACAGTACTGCATTACACAAACATGATATTAAGTTTTGTAATGTTTATGGCTTAATTTTTGGAGGGTGGTAGAATAAAATGGGAACCATAACAAAGAAATTATAAATTTCAACAGTTTGTAATAATAAATCTGTAAAATGAAAAAGGTCATATGTGGAAGCTACAAGACAGAAACTACAACAAAAATATATATAATTGATGGAGACTCGATATAAAATAGATTTTTTTATCTTAACCACGAGGTATCCTGGGGAGGCACCTTTAAGCCCGTACCACAACCTAGATTAGAAATTCCCGCTCGAACCGGGAGTCACATGTTCTCCCAACAAAGACGACTTCCCTACGACTCGAACTGTGGAGCAAACCCAGTCAAGCCACTTAAAGGGACTCCATTGCCAATGGAGCTAATACTTTGTTGGTTATAAAATAGATAAGGATTCAACGTTCAATTTTTTTTTTTTTTTTGGATGTTGAGCAACGAATCAATGGTTGTTTAGCAACATAAATGAGAAAGATAGAAAAAAAAATTATGACCATTAATTAAATGCTCAGCAAAATCTTAATCCCTATAAAATATACATAAAAATATGTAAAACTTGTTCATTTTTTGTTCTTTATAAAATAACTGTATTATTGAGATTTGGGAAGGTAAAACCCATCTAAATTCAAATCTCGGTAAAGTAAGGAGCTTAAATTTTTATATGAGTTTGTACCACTCTCTACCCTTATAATAAATGTATATTAAAAACAAAAAAAAAACTTAAAAATGTTCTTCGGAGGCTGTTTTACAAAAGTAACGTTCATAAACCACATTTGTTTCTCGGTTTCCTTTGTTTTCAAAGTGATCCTCAACGTACCCACTCTATTGCTCAAGACACCAACCCCAAGATGAGTGCAAAAGAGGCTCCGGCTTATTTGGAAAAGGGCCAACGTTCGGGTACGTATTCGGCAAATGAAAGTAGGCCCAACTTTACGAAGAAAATTAAAGATTGGTTACAGAGTGAAAACGGGCTTTGCAGCAGGAGCTAACATATCCTACTTGACGAAGAGAGCAGAAAGGAGTTTTGAGACTCAGAAGAAGTGGAGGATATAAATATATCTCCTCGGGCTGGCCATTTAGCACGAACCATGTCAGCTTAAAGATGAGTAGTGGTAGTGACTGCATGGACCGGAATTGATTGCTGAATGTTGAGAAGGGATATTATTCAGCCAGCCAGCAGCAGATTCAACGAAAGGATAGAAAATAGATGAGAGGGAAGAGAAATTTAAAAAGAAGAAGAAGTTATTTTAAGCCAAATTATTTAACGAGCAACATTACACTTGGAAAATTATGATACAAAGTTTGTAATGTCAATATGTCACTGACTAATAAATATGTTAATAATTACAAGAGTTTGTCTTGTTGTACTAATCCCCCCCCCCCCCCTCTCTCAATTACACTTAACAAAACTATGTCAGTACGAAGTTTGTGAATTGTTTTAACTCAAATTGTTTAATGAATACTTTTGCGGTTAGAAAATTATGATACCAAGTATGACCTGTCATCTGATAATAGAGCCAGGTGAATAATTAATTACAAGAGTCTTGCTGTTAAAATACTTTCGCTCTCAACCAATCCCGTTGTAAATCTCTATTAATTAAAGGAAAGAAATGAAAAATAAAATAAAATAAAAGTTGAAAACAACCTGCCAAAGGTGGGAAATTAAAAGGTTTTCAATTTTGTTAAGACAAGAAAGCCAATTTGACCACATACGGGTGAATCAAGCACATTCTATATTCCGATATGAGTTGGATCACATACAAAGTGCCACGAAGGATAGCAAGTGCTATGCACAATATAATTAGCTTGCCTAAAATAAATTACGTGATACGCTAAAACTTGAGCTGGTAGCTTCGTTGTCGGTGTTAATGGCGATGACGGTTGGGCGGTCCACGTTAACGATCTCTTTAACGGGGTCAAAGTTAAATACTTAAACAATCAACCATATTTTTGGGTTTTGGCATCTATAATGTAGCCAAATATAAAATGCACTCATGCAAAATTGGTCAATAAAACAAGAAGTCATACATATTCCGAAATGGTTTTTGCTATATGTTAAAATCCGAACATAATTTTTTTTCCGTTTCAAATTTGGTGTCATTTATGATTATTTCACAAAGTTATGATTGATAATTGCTAAATAAAAAATATAGGATATAATTAAGCTCCAAAATTTGAAAAGATGCAGAGGGTAATTGGATTTGGATCAAATAACGGACATGGAAAATTAAATCACAAAAATAAAAGAATAACAAACTGTTTTATTTAAAATAAAATTATTAGATATACACCAGCCAAAATCCAATCTCTACAGTCATCCACTCTCCCACGGTCCCACCCATCATCAGAAGATCAAAACACGTGCGTCGCTAACCCCCCGGCGGTCAAACCCGATACAGAAGAATCATCAATCAGTAATAATCGCGATCAACAATCAGCAGCGAACAAATGAATCCATGAAAACACGAAAATAATATAAAGAAAAAGTATTTAAAAAAAACACTACTCATCGACAAACAAATAAGAATAACAGATCTAAAATTAAAGCCGATAGAAGATAGACCGGAAATCAAATAAATTCTAAGCCATGACAAGGGCGAAGAATGTTCCGGCGAGAGCAGTGCCGAAGATAGCAGCTCTGTTGACCCAACCGTCGACGAAGCTACCACCGGGCTGGTTATCAGCAGGAGTCGACTCGCTTCCGGGTGCATTAGCTGAAGGTGTGATGGAGCCAGGGGTGGGAGCCGGTGGAGGGGTTGCAGATGGGGTTGGTGCTGCGGTGCCTGGAGCTGGGCTTGGAGGTGTAGTTGCTGGTGCTGGTGATGTTGATGGGGATGGCGACGGTGATGGCGTTGGCGTTGGCGTTGCCGGTGCAGGTGCTGGTGATGGAGTTGGCGATGGAGTCCTTGGTGCCGGTGCCGGAGCGGTTGGTGTCGTTGACGGTGAGGGTACCGGTGCAGCACCCGGTGCCTGGGCCATGCAAGAGGTGGCCAAGAGACCCAAGAAGAACAGTACTTTAAGCATTGAAGAATTCATTTTCTTCTTCTTTAAAGATTCGAGATGGCGGAGAGACGGAGAGAGAATATGGAAATAAAAAAAAAAAAAAAGAGAGAGCTTTTTGAGCGTTTGTGAATTGTGATTGTGAGCGTGGAAACTGAAAAGGGGAGTGAATGTGTGTATATATATTAAAAATAATCGGAAATGAGGAAGTGCGGGGGGTTGGAAAAGAGAGCAAAAAGATTAAAATTCTCTCAGTAATCAATAACGCTAACAGATTCCTCCAATCGTTTAAACTATCTGTACCTATTTATATACATAAAAATACAAGCACGCACATATTATACGATAGGCTAGTTAGGCAATGGTGGTGTGAATAATTAGATTTTATTTTACTTCCTTTCTATGAAGTTTCTTTAAGGATGGGATATAGACGCGGCTTCTGAAAGCATCAAATCAGGAAATGACACCTGTCAAAATTGGGCCATTTTAATTAAGTTTGATTGTGTTGCTAAGTCAGGTTTTTGGCCAGATTTGTTTCTTAATTTGACGATAATGCCACTAAGATTGGACATGTGTCGGTTAATCAAGTTCAGTAAGATGTCTCTTTCTTGACAAATCATAAAAAAATTTGGTCACCTTCTCTTCACAGACTGTCCTCCGCGTTAACCTTTTCCTTTCAACGACTCCAAGCCCAAGCGTGGTCGGTGTCATTTTACAGGAATACCCTCTCTTTCCAACTTGATAATATCTTAATCATAATCATTTGACCACAGTTTCCTCAAGTAATCAAAAATCAACATAGACTTGTCTAAAGTGTGAGCAGTAAGACATTAAAAAACGGACGTGGCAAATACGGAATTCATCATCAATATGATTATCAGAAACCAAGTCTAATCAAAAGCTTCGCTACACGTGTCAGAAAACTGTGCTTTTGAAAGAGACCATCTGCTGTATCGCAGAGATTTTCCTACTTTATGTGGAGTTTCAGATTTTTACTTTCTTTTTTTTTTCTCCTTTTTTTTTTAAAGATTAAATTAGCTGTGCCTTAGAGCCGTTCTGTGGAAGATAATTGTGGAGAGAGAAAAAAATATATTAAAGTAAGCTCTTCAATTGGAGAACAACTAGCATGTTCAATTTCTGTGCAAAAAATGTTCATGTCCTGTTGTCGTGCTCGAACATGGATGACTGTGACGTGTTATTGTGATGGACAATTGTTTCGAGGAACTATACACTTGCCCTGCTAAGAAGCCACGTGTTAACGTTCTAGTGTGACAACCACGTGTCGAGTTGGGACAACTGTTGTAATGGTTTTCTATGCATCAGAAATTTATAGACAATGGGATCGAAATAAATTAGTCAATCCCACCGTATAATTCAAGTTGCCTAAATTACAAAATAGAGAGCTGGCAAAAGCTGGCAAGAATTAATTAGATTATATCCAAATTTTGAGAATATAAGCATATGCAAGACAATCATTTGTTTTCATTGCTCGCTCGGAAAGTGAAAATGGTTTTTTTTTTTTTTCCTTATTAAGGGAACTCTTGAATTAGACTCATTTTGGGTACCCAAAAATATTATAGGTTCCACTTTCTATATATAAAATTGGATGGTGTTAAGATAGCCAACCTTACATAATCTTTTAATAAACTTGTGATTTTTTTAATGATTACTTACAAAAGTATTATATCATTTTCAATCCACCATTTTAAAACACATTATTATTTAATTAACTTCATTACCTATTTAGGCTCCATTTGATATGGTTTTTTTTTTTAAATAGAGCTTATTTAAATAGAGCTTTTATAAAAAAAAAATTAGTTGTTTAGTTGTCAATGAGAATTTTTATTAAAAGTTATAAAATTACTTTAATAACAAGTTATTTAAAGTTGTGTTATGAAGAAATAAAAAAGATTATGAAATAAAGAAATGCTATTTTAGACATTTTAATCTTTTAAAAAAGCTTTCAACCTCTGCTGTTAAAAGTCTAAATTTAAGTTTTTACTAGTAGAGGCAAAATAACTTATTTAATATTCAAAAGCTTTACTCAAAAACAACTAAATAACAACAAAAAATTTTGAAAAGAGCTTATCAGATTAAACAAGTACTTACGGTTATTAGATAAACCATACATAACAGGCACTTAGAGAAAAAACATTATAATGTATTAGACTTAGCTATGAAACTGCCAATAAATTTGATATAAATATTAAAATACTTTTAATGTACTTACATGGTTGAAATATAATTTGTATTATAATTGAAGCGATAATTTATGTGTTATTTAATAAATAAATAATATTATAAAATCAGTATAATAATAATAATAGTATAAAGTCAACAATCACATAATGCAAATAATCAATTATTGATGTTTTAATCGGTATATAATCTATGTTTAATCAGTATATAATTCATGTATCACAATCATATTAATGTAGCGTTATTGATACTAAAAAAAATTAACCAAAAAAATAACACAATTAAACGTGATAGTTAACATTAAGCAAAAGTCTTGGCAGCTCAAGAAACAATTTATTAGAATGATACTAAACGTTTGGAATTTAAACTTAAAAACCCATACAAGAGAGAATGAGATTAAATTACCATTAGACAATACTTTAAAAATCCAACACAAGAGATAAAACCATATGACTAAGGCCCACAGAGATTCATGTTACAATAGAATAAGTCAATATCTTTTTCTTTTTACAAGGTTAACCGTCAAAATAAGATTTCGTTTTGGTTTTCCTTTTTTGTACTTATGCCCAAGAACAAATTATTATTTACTAGAAATTGAACATTTCCTTCCAAACGTCACATTCTAATTTATGACTTTGATCCAGATTGCTAACATTAAACATAAAATTAACACATTAATCCTTAGAACCAAAAAGTAGCAAATGGGAGATAACATGTTCAAATTCAACATATTCTAAGAGATTATAACGTAATTGCTCGCACTCTAATCAGTAATGATACTTATATTTAAAAGGAGATCCCTTAAATTACATATAATGTAACTTACATCCACTCATATAAACAGTAAATAATATAAAATTTACTTACTATTTATGTGAGTAGTGTAAACTAGATTACATGTAACTTAACACATGCCTTTAAAAGGATTCATTTCCCTCTCAAGTCTCAAATTATGTTTGTATTCGATTTAAGGGGAAACCTGTGGTGCAACTGTGGTACCGTACCACAGTTGCATTCAGTCATTGGATGTCAGTAGACTCCACCAATGTAAATGCTTCTAATAATTTGATACAATTATAAAACAGTACTACAGTGCCCTAGTCTGATGCTCGATTTAATCAAAATAAATTAATCATTCCCATAACATTGATATTGATTTGATGCTGCATTTAATTCCCAAAGCAACAAGCGAATTTATTCATTTGGTTTTCGTAGGAACACGATAAGACTGGTTCGACTGCTAGAAAACTGTGTGCTCTGCCTTTACGTATTCGTGACACAAGAATTTTGTGAAAAGATGGTGCGGTGGTGAATTTAGGCACACGTATAACAAAGGAACTGGACGCGCAAAGCAACAAATTGAAAATGGACAAACGTAGGCACATTGTATTCCGTGCGCTGTGGGGATCGATCGATTTTTCAACTCTGTAACAGCTCTTTGGCACTAATCTCTCATCGGATTGCTGGATCATTCTTCAAGTCCCAGCCAAACGTTTGTTAGACGGAATCTTTCCATTTTAGATTCGTCACGAGTTACTATCATAATTAGTCAGTTCTATTCCTTTGTTTATCTCTTCATTGTTCTTTATTGATTAACTTTTTCCTTTCTTTCTTTTTTAAAATTATCTTTACATATTGTCAATTTTACGTTTAGAATCATTCTTCTCTCAATATAGTAATGGTTTACGTTTTAGATGCTACCAATGAATGAACGACCAGTTGCTTTGTGTTTAATACAGACCCTCAACCTTCTTTTATACGGCAGAGAACCGGAGTATGCAGATAAGGAAATACTTTGTCAAAGGTTAACATACTTCGCGGCTGTGAAGATCTAATCTAAATGATTTTTTTCAAGTAAAAAATTTAAGTAGACAGTCTCATTAAGGAAAACAAAAAAGAATTTTATTATTGAAAGATATTAAAATATATTATACAACCACTTTATTTATAATTGAATAAATTCACTAAGTTAACTGAATTCAAATATGAAAACTGAATCCTACCTAAACAATAATAAATGGAAAAAAAAATGTTGATAACATACCAAATAATGTACACTCTAATAAATTTTAGTTGACAAGAATTAAAATACTCGCTAAAATAACTAAACCATTACGTAATCGTCCTACATGAAGTAATCAAATTATCTCAGCTTTTTAATTTTGAGACAATAAAGGTGGGGTGACAACAATATGGCTCTTAAATAAGCCATCTAATAGTTTTAAGGATTAAATGATGATAATCTACAAGTATTAAGGTAAAATAGCCAACCTAAAGTTGTATTTACATAGTTTCTGTTTTTTTATTATTTTAAATTGTACTATTTGCATACTCGATTTCAACAATTAGCCCAGGGTAAAGAAACTGATAAACGGAAAGGGGGGGAAAAAAAAAAGGGGGTAAAGAAACATGTTTATCGCAGACAACCCCGGCCAATTACGTAGGCCCAACTACTTGAATCGTAAAACTAGCCCCTAAGTTATAATGGGCTAATATTCTTAGTACATCCAACAACATTTAACCACAAACTGTTTGTTAAGGTTGCCAGTTGCTACCTCTTTAACTTTTTCGTTTGGGAGATGGGACATAGCGGAAAATTTAAGCCCAAGACCTCTCCCAATCAGCTGCGGATTCAATTTATTCTCACACTTAAATGGTGGTTTCTGGAAGTACAATTGCTATCGACAAACATTTGTCTACGGAAATAACTATCGTTGTCACATCGCACGTAGCAAGTGCATGGGATGATGGGAATGAAGTCCAAAAGTAGATTTGTGAAACTCATTTGTTTTAATTGAGCGGCCGTTGTCCTTAACCAAAATGCTCGTTCGTTCAATAAATAAAATAACTAAGAAGAAAATGCTCCTTGTATTTTGTTGTTGGTGTTTGACCTGCAGCCTCATTAAAGCCTTTAATTTGTATGTTCGGAACCACCCAACGCTCCAGTAACAACAAAAACAATTAGAATACAGAACAGAAACGACAAACAAATTATACATTATGGGAAAACCGATAAATTCTGTGTCTTCAGGCGGTAGTTGTTCGGAATAAGCTTGGTAAACCCAATCAATTTTTAATCCCATGCTCGTATTCAGTGAAAAGAGTTATTACCTGGCGAAACTCCGTATGTAATTACCAATATTAATTTATGTTAAAATGGCGATAAACCGTGAATATGATATGCAAATAGCGCTGCTACACACACCGGGTCAAACCCCGAGTCGCGCCCCGAGTTGTGAAAAACGACGTCGTTTTATTTTGTTACTTTTCCTTTTAATTTCAGCCGAAAAAGGTGGGCAGCACGTGGGTGAGCATATGCTTCAATTAATTTCAAACCAAAACGACGTTGCCAGCATATGCTTTATCCTTCTTTTTGCTTTCAACCACAACACTCGGCTGAGTTACAAAACTTCCACAAACTGCAAACTGCAAACTACAATTTATATTTTAATAAAGACTCTGTAGAAGGTTAAATTAAATGAGAATTCTAGTATTTTACCCAAAAAAAAAAAGAAAAAAATGTCACGCTCCATCTCAAGGCACTGAAAATTCAATAATCACTTCCAGCAGTAACAATTCCAGCACCAATAATCATTTCCCAATCAGCCAAATAATTTAAAATTATCAAACAATAAGTCCAATAATCACTTCCAGCAGCAACAATTCTAGCATTAATACTCAATTCAGACACCAATAATCATTTCCCAATCAGCCAAAATCTCAATCAACTAACTTTGTGAGTGGATGAGGATGGTCGCGTGACTGTCGGTGATGGTAACAGAGACCTCGATCATGTGATGGCAATGGTCTGTCGTCTGTGGCTCGTCCATCATCGGGCGTGAGAGAGTGCATTCGTGTTTGCAGGTGCATAACTATTGCAACTGTTGTACAAAAAGTAAAAAGCCTCGATCGCGTGAAAACGAAAGGAAAAATGCGTCGAAATGGTACGTTTTCAATTATTCTCAAAACGGTTTGTTTAATTCGGGGTGCGAGTCGGGGTTAAAATCCGGGGAAATAGCTTTTTCGGATATGCAAAAGGAAAATTCGGTTTGTTTAATTCGTAGCCCGAGTGGCCAGGGCTGCTGCCCTCCAACTTGGAGGGCAGCAGTTCGAACCCCCACAAAAGCATTGTGGGGGTATTTCCTTCCTCAATTAATTTGAGTGAAGGTAGTCTTCTCCCTTACCCATGAGTGAGGAGTAGACATCCCTCGAATAGCATTGATGTCTGGGCAGAGCTCCATTAGCATTGATGTCAGTTGGTCCCAGTAATAGTCTGATTTGTAAATATCAGTAATAATCTCATGTATATGAGTTGTAATCTGAGCAATAGTCTCGTGTAATCAAAAAAAAAAAAGGAAAATGATGTTTGCCCCGGGTCAAACCCCGAAAATAAGTTAAACGACATCGTTTTGATTTTTTTTTTCTTTTTAGCTACTCCAAAACGGCAACGTTTCTGATGACAATTTTAGAAGAATAAAATCTCTTCCTCTTCGTTTTCGTTTCTTTGTTTCACCTAGGAAAGCAACAGAGAGAAGAGCAAGTTTCTTCGTCTTTGTTTCACCTTGTAACATCTTGAAAAAGCAAACTAAACTTCTGCTCAAATTTCCACTTAAATCACAATTTCATCTTGTAGTTTTCTGAAAATCAAAATATAGATAATTCTTCCTACAGTTTCATTCTAACAACTCAAATAAAAAGCCCAGAAACTAGAATCAAACTTTACAGAAAGCAAAATGCACAAAAAGTCAAACAAAGCGAGTCTAGTTAAGCTTTACTTCAAAAAAACAAACTGGTAATTAACCCGATTAATACACATTATAAAAATCATGTAAGCAAATGCACCATCAGAGAGACTCAGGGGAGTGATTAATTAACAAAAATAAGAATAATAATTCCAACATTTGTACAGTATAGCTTCGAAAATTCAAACTTTCAGGGACAATGTTCTTGCTCTGCCGAAACTTCGCAGCTGTTGTTGGTCTTGTTCCGTCCAAACTCAGCTTAGAGTTTCGGCTTTCAACGACAAATATCGCAGCTGCTGTTAATCACTTTCTTCACTAAATGGGTGCGTTCTGCTGTGGATCCCGAAAGCCTACACCGCGGTCGAGGAAGGAAAGTAACGATTTTTTCGGCTTTCGAAAAGAAGAAACGAATCGCGTTCCCAGCTGCTGGATTCTTTCAGGGACAATGTTCGCGTTTTGGATTCTTTCAGGCGCGTTTTAGATTCTTTCAGGGACAATGCTCGCGTTTTGCAAATGGTAAGTGAAACGAAAATGGTAAGTCAAAACGGCAACGTTTTGGAGTAGCAAAAAAGAAAAAAAAAAAAACACATCAAAACGACGCCGTTTAAATTATTTTCGGAGTTTGACCCAGAATTTAACCTGGGCAAACATCAACACTCTATGCAAAATTCAAGGTAGTGGGAATAACAACCCCCACGTCCCCCGAGTTTTGCAGTTTAAAAAAAAAAAGAAATAGAAAAAACGCTGCCTAAAATATTGAAAGAAAAGACATTAACTTCCCTTCATAAAGACATTAAATTCTCTTCTTTTTTCAACACAAAGGCACAATACAAAATGGCATTGCTGGTCAATCATCATGGTTGGTCAAAATTAGCAGACAGCTTCGCCCATCAAGTAAATTCGGTGAAAATTCCACCACCACCCATGCATACTATTGTTGCAGCAGCAGAGAAACTTAAGAAGTTCACAAAAATTAACAGAGGAACCATAATGGAAAATGGAATCCCAAAAAAACCCAGAATTTTGTGTCTCCACGGATTCAGGACAAGCGGTGAGATCCTCAAGAAACAAATAGGAAGATGGCCCGAATCCATACTCCGAAAGCTCGATCTTGATTTTCTTGATGCTCCATTTCCTGCGCTTGGAAAATCAGATGTCGAAGCCTTCTTCGATCCCCCTTACTACGAATGGTACCAAAGGAATGAGGTAATTCTTCCTTAGATCTTTATTTCCCACAAAACTTGATTTTTCATCTTTACACATTTTAATTTAGATTATTTTGCTGCAAGACCGGTGACAGCGACTGTTTTCTTACTGTAGGATTGTACTCAGTATATAAACTTTGAACAGAGCATTGCATATATTGAAGATTACATGGTAACGCATGGTCCTTTTGATGGTTTGCTGGGCTTCTCTCAGGTGGGCACCTGAGAACTTGAACTATTTTTGGTTTTATTTTCTTCGAGTTTATTGCTACTTGCCGCAGTTGTGTTCGGTTTCTAATTTGACCGATGAGATTTTAGGGAGCATTTATAGCAGCTGCTTCACCAGGGATGCAAGCAGAGGTAATTGAGATGTCAATTATTATTGTTGCTTAATTTTATCCCGTTCCTAATTTTGAGGAGGAGAACAAGATTTGAAGATTTTTTTTTTTTTCCCACTAATGTGCTCAATTTCTGAAACTGTAGGGAGTGGCTTTTACTAAAGTACCAAAGATAAAGTTTGTGATATTAATAGCAGGGGCTAAATTCCTAGGATTCAAGTTTGGGCAGCCTAAGCTTGCGGTTAATGCATTTTCATCCCCAGTTCAGTGCCCATCTCTTCATATTATAGGTCAGCACAAGATTCAAAAACTCTGCATAATTTCTATTGTTTACAAGCTTCCAAGGAAAGAATACAAGATTAAGCTTATGGTGTCAATCATTAATCTTGAAGCTTAATTGCTCTTATCATTTTTCAAGGCATTGTCACATTTCAATTTTCAAGTCCACATGTTCCTGCTACGTGTCAGGGAAAATTTGTAATGAACCATTACATGATTGTATTTTCAGTGCTGTAACAATAGCTTGTCTACAAAAGGTACAAAGAAAAGAAAAGGAAACAAGATTATATAACGCTTACAATTAGATTTAGAACAAATTTCCATGAAACAAAAAAGACTAGAGCAGATGTATCATTTTGTTATCTCTGAATACGCATAATTTTTCAATAATGTGGGAAGGGAAGTTTATAAGAGCTGGAGACATAATCACTTTTAATTGACGAGCATGATATGTGGATTGTGGTGCAGGAGAAAATGATTTCTTGAAGGAGCAAGGAATGGCTCTCCTGGAATCGTTTGTAGACCCTGTTGTGATTTATCACTCCAAGGGGCACACTATCCCGAGAATTGGTGAGTTCTTTCTTTCTTTGATAAAGCTTATGGTATTAATATCTCACTTCATTGCATCAATTTGCAACAAGACTCTTTAAAAAAAAAAAAGAGTTGCCTGATCTAATTTTGAACTGCCTCTGTCTATTATGTGCACAGATGAGAGAGGCCAAGAGACGATGCTCAGTTTCATCCAGAAATTTCAAATGATATGATGCAATCATGCACAATGATGATGCCTTTGGTGATTTATTATCGTTCCCCTTTCATGGAACGTAATAATATAATATAACACCTTTCTTTTTCATTGTTGCATCAAGGGTGTTCGAACAAATCTCTGCTTTTTCACCAGATAAAATATATCTTTTTAAGATGATGGTATCCCTATTCATAATTAATAATCTTTTTCTCACAAATAAATTAATTTCCTCTTTTTTTAAAAAAAAAATTATGTACTAATAAATCCAGTTAAATATATGTTGATTATTGTATAAGAATTTCGTTTGATTAAATGTTATTACATTCAATTTTTTTACATCAATCAATCAAGTTTAAGATTTCCGAAGTTAGAATTAGACCTCTGCTTGTCTTTTTATTTTTGACATGTATTCAGTATTCACATTGAGCTTATTTGAATAATGTTTATCTTAGTAGTACAAATTAAATAAGATTAAATAGAGTATTCGCACATCTTAAGTGTCATATTCCTTTTTTTTTTTTTTTTTTTGTTTTTGGTGAAAGAATAAATTGTCCAGCAAGTAACATAAAAAATCTTTTCATGTTTGCCTTTACAAACTTTGGATACTTTTTCCTTATGAAGAAATTATCATTATATAATTTAAGAGAGCCACTCTATCTATAACTTTATTATTGCGGATGTTTAGCAATTGGCATGCTATAAAATTTGAGTTCATGCATCACTGTAAGAGTGCGCAAAAGCCGTGTATATAATTTGCTAAATGACTCTATGTATGACATTAAAATCTGATTAACCCCGGAATGTGCGTGTTGACACTACACCTGAGAATTTTTATTTTTAGATGTTGTGGGGAATAATACTCTTCGCCGATGATTTAAAAAAAGTAAAAAAAATAAATAAATAAAATTAAATAATTACTATTATTATTGGGCAAATGCTAAGTTACAATAATTGTAACATACATCTCTCATGTGAACCATACAAATTGTGGGTCTTATAATTTTGTGTGGTTCACATGAGAGATGTATGGTACAATTATTGTAACTTAGAGGCTCCCTTATTATTGTTGTTTTTAGAATGCATATGTTTTAAATTTAAAAGGCCTTACGGTCACTTAAATTACATGAAAAATAATATATTTACGAGAAAATTGATGAATGACGAGCACCGGTCAAGATAGTCCATCGAATTCTCAATCCCGCTTGGCGCTAAAAAAAGTCATCAAATTGTACGGTCATGCCCTCTAAATCCTCTCTCCCCTGTAGCGATCCGAACAGAGAACTCATAACATTTGAAAATCAAACCACTCCCAATCAAGACTCGCCACGCGCCTCCGAAGAACCTTCTGAAACAAAATGGATCAGCAACAGGCGCCCCCGAAGGCCGCAGCAGCAGACACCGACCACAACAAGACAGAGTCCCCCGCTCCGAACCCGAAACCCGATCCCAATCCCAACGGGGACGGCGATAACTGGGCGAATATCGTCGTGGGATCCGAGTCTGAGAAAGTTTCTGAGAATGAGAATCAAGCACAGCCTCAGAGTCAGATCAAGATCCAATTAGAAAGCTCCACGAATTCATCCGAACCGTCGCCAGCATCATCCGTGTCGAAGAAATCGGTGCACTGGAGCCCCGACTTGGTGACCGAATCGCACGCTCCCAATACTCATAATTACCAAAATACCATGCCCCCAATCGACGGATCCAATCCTTACGTCGCCCACACTCCTGCACCGCCCTCCAATTCATTTTCCTTCAAAGGTCCGTCCCGTATTTGTATTTTTTTTTTGTTTTTGGTTATTTTATTGAGGCGCGCCTCCTGTAAATGTTAGTTAATTTGGGATAATGATTTGAATCAGACGCGGTAGGGAGTGTGAAGGATGTGTTGGGGCGATGGGGGAAGAAAGTTGGAGAAGCGACGAAGAAAGCAGAGGATCTCGCTGGGAACACCTGGCAGCATCGTGAGTTTTCTTTCTTTTGTGTTTACGCTAATGTCATTTATCAGATAAGATACAATGAGTTTAGTATTAGAATTTACGAATGAATTGATTTCAACTACCGGTAAAATTGGGTGGGTCATGGCCTGGGGAATTTTTTGTTGCGTCTTGTTTTACTTGTGAAAACAACTTTTTGGGTTTAGTACTAACTAAACCTGATCTGAGGAAGATTGTCTGCAAGTACTAACTAATAGGTGACCGTCTAAATCTATGTGTCTACATTTCTCTGTCTCGTCTCTTGGTTGGATTTGAATTGGTGATGGGTGAAGATAGAGAAGGGGGTGGGGGAAGGTATAGAAATATTTCATAATAAGAATTCATTTGATTTGTTGTATTGGAAAAAATGAAATCATGAAGCTACCTTTTGTGAGTTTTGGCCTTGAAGTCACTATCATTTGTCCATTATAAATTTCTAGGTACACAAATATCAACCCGTGCACTTTGTGATTTATCCATTTAAAATAGGCTCTGGACTATCTCTTTGGCTCTACTTTCCTCATTTAAGGTGCCGGTAGATATATTCTGTGCTGGTGAAAATCCATATTCAATCTTACTTACTTGCCCAATATTCCGTCCTCCATTACAAATAATCAGTAATATTGTATATCTTGTAAGAATACGATTTTTTATTATCCTTGATATGAGCTGCCTACTTTACATTGCGTAGAGTTTATGCCAGTATTGTTAGGTATGAGTTTAACTTATTTATGAGATTTGTTTGTTTAACTTATTTATGAGATTTGTTTTGATCTTAACTAATTAGTTATGGTATAGATTTTCTCACGCCTTTCATTGGGTAAACCCTAAAACTAACAACTAATAAAGCATGCAATCCTCTCTAGTTGGCAACCAAAAAGAAAAAGGAGCCAAATTTTGATTAGGCTGCTATACTGAAATTGAAATTAAAGGGCAGGAAAATATAGAATGAGTCTGATTAAATCATGATATAATTCTGTCTTAACGGCTTCTAAGTCTGTGTTTGTAATCCTCAAATCTAATGGCTATAAAGTTAGGTTGCTGGTAGAATGTTGGAAAGATGAAACTTGATGGTAAATTAAGCTACTTAGTTAGTTGGCAACTGTTTTTTGTTGTAGCACTCTGTCATTCTTTGTTAGTTTTTGTCATGAAATTACTGGAATGACCCCGTTCTCTCCTAACTAGTGAAAACAAGCCCGAGCTTTGCTGATGCTGCTATGGGAAGGATTGCACAGGGAACTAAGGTTCTGGCAGAAGGCGGTTATGAAAAGATCTTTCGGCAAACTTTTGAGACAGTTCCTGAGGAGCAACTTCAGAACTCATATGCTTGTTACTTATCCACATCAGCTGGTCCAGTCATGGGAATCTTATATGTATCTACTGCAAAGCTGGCATTCTGTAGCGACAACCCGCTTTCCTATAAATCCAGTGGCCAAACTGAATGGAGCTATTATAAGGTATTTTCCTTGAGCCATATATATGAAAGAAAGGTAGTTTGGAAATCCTCATTAGACCTCCAATCCATGAGATTGTGTTTTGGACTATATCTTTTACCCTTCACATTTACAAGTTACAGGCACTTTTTTGCACAGTAGGCTCTTACTATTTGCATGTAGTTTGTTGTTCTGTTTACTTTGTTAGTCTTTCATGGTTTCAAAGATACCTACCTTTTCTTTCCTGTTCGACATGGTCAGTGAGTTTGTTGGACAGCTTCCCAGCGTCCCCTGCCTGTATAGTACCCCAACAAAACACTATTATTGTGGCACTGCACTTCGTTTTCAGTTGAGATTGCATTTGTCTCTTAACCTATGTTACAGAAAACATTATACAAATTTTTTACTTAGAATTGTGTGCTCTATGTTGTAATTTGGGTCGGCCCATACAAGAGCAAATGGTGGTTGATGTTTTCAAGGGAAAATACATTCATGTTAATCCTTTCTCTTAAGTTTCCAATATTTACTTCATATATTGTTTTCCAAAACACAAACACCCCCCCACCCCAACCCTTTTTTTTTGGGTGATAGACTGTTGGCTTTTTTGTTTTTTCTCTTTTTTTTATTGTTGATTATCTTGTGGCAATTACTGATGCTTTTCTCTGCTTAAAATAGGTAGTTATCCCATTGCATCAGCTTAGAGCAGTTAATCCTTCGTCAAGCAGAAACAATCCTGCTGAAAAATATGTCCAGGTTATCTCCATAGATAATCATGAGTTTTGGTTCATGGGCTTCTTAAACTACAACGGTGCTGTGGAATGGCTACAGGGAGCTTTGGAGGCTCGCAACCTAGAATCTGTGTGACTTGATTTGGCTTGCGGTTTCACTCTATTGTCTGATGTTCCCCATGGAACTGTGAAATTTTCATAATGCATGCGTCTCCTCTGTGGGAACTAAAATTAGGTAAACAATAGAGATTATATTGTATCAGGGATATAGTAGAAAAATATGTTGACTTTTTTTTAGTCCATGTGATTATTTTGCATGCTACAGCTTGTCAGGAAGCTTTATATTGTATCCAATCTGTTTCCAAATGAGCTAGTTTAACATTGCTTTCTCATTATGTATTTATTTTTTATTCATTAAATGGCTAACAACATTTGGAATATGACTGTAAGATGTATTTTAAGCCTAATTGTTCTATTTTCATTAGCGTATGTCATGATAGCTGAAAGAAATTCATGCCTACTTGAAAATTATAAACAAATTTACATTTGCAGAACATGCTGCAGCGGTAAATATTGTATCTGCAGGCTTTGCTCAATCGACAAATGACTGGAATTCTAAGTTATGCTGGAACTATAATGTCTCCCTCCCTTTTCATTGTCATAGTTATGGACCCAGTTGTGGATTTTGTATTGCCACTCGCCAACAGAGTTTTATTTTAAATTATTAGAATAGTAAGAGAAACGTGGAGATACTGTAGGACTTGAGGGTAGCTTTTAGCTTCTTCTGCGAATAACTTGCAGAATACAGTTGTGTTACAATTTGTAGTGTGTGTTGTTGGCAATGACAATTGATGCCGACGGTTAAATTAATGAATATTTAAGTACCGAAAAATTAAAATAAATAAATCATAGTTTGGGGATTGAGGTCTTATTATTATATAGGCTGGTGCATACAGCCCATAATTATAAGCAAAAAATGATAGAGTGGGACTATTGGCACCCCTCTAAATATCTCTTAACACCCATTTTCTTTATTAACCCCATTAAAATATTTATAAATATTATAAAATTCTTTTAACACCCCTTAAATGATAAAATTACCCTTAATTAAAACTTATTAGCGTAAACATCATTCTTTAATTATTTTTTATCTTTATTATTAAACCTCATTTCAACAATGGAGTTTCTTCTGTCCATTGCAGTCGCCGATATTAAAATTTTCGCTTGAAAATAAGAGAAAAAAATAATCCTTTTAATTTCTAAAATGTTGGATTTTAATCCCGGGTACCATCTTCATTCACTAAAGGTTGCTATAAATTACTATCTTGATCTCATCTGCCTCGTTCTATGTCTTGTTCAGTCTATTATTCACTTTATTATGAGTTTCAAAATCAGCAGCTTCACCCTCAATTTGATTCACCTCATTCTTCTTATTCTCCCATGTGGCATAAAATTCATCCCCGTCATCATTGCCGCTCATGTAATAATGATTTGCCATTGCCCTTGATGCTCTTGGATCATATTCTTCCTTTAATTTAGATTTCCACATTACATTTTCAAGATCACTAACTTGTTTCCCGAATCAAAATCTTTGTTTGTCATTTTTCTATTAAAACCAACTTCCACATTTCCCTTCTGACATTCATATTATTAAGCTCTTCCAAACTTGTCTTGCTTCCCTTTTAAAATAAAAATCTACAGCATAAAGAATTTTTAAGAAAAAAAAATATTGACATTTGAGTGTAGGATTAATTAGAAATTGTCCTATTATGTAATTTGAGTAAAGGTTAAAATTGTAAAATAATTATAGGGTTTTAATAGGTATTTGGAGGGGTGCCAATAGTCCCACTCAAAATGATATTATGATATGAACTTTGGGAATTGAGGTCTGAAATGGCCCATGGCCTATCTATGAATAGGAGGCAGGCCCTCAGATACTACACAGTTTAAAAATATTTGTCAACTCCACTTTCTTATTAAGTTTAGAAGAGCTCCAGCGTCTGTCCAAATTAAAAAAGAAAAAAAAAAGAGTTTGAGAGCTGTGCTATCATATATATTCATATTATGTTTGTAAGGTTGGGATTTGTATTCCAATAAATTATAGTAAATAAAACTCTCCGATGTTTTAATTAATCAAGTACTTCGATTAGAAAAACAAAAAAAAAATTTCCTTTGAATCTAAAAGCTTATATAAAAAAAAAAAAATTACAAAAATCTACGGCTTTACTTTCATTTTCATGCATGATTTTAGTTATGATCATTGACTTTGTAAGAGGTGGACCACCGAAATTAACCTTTCGGCAGTTGATTAAGCGACCAACGCTAATCTCCGTTAGATTGTGTTAATTATGAGCCTAGCTAGCCATAGCGTCTATATCAAAGGAACCCTCATATAAACTGTGTTTAACCTTTATAGCGTTTTTTAGATGACCCACCAACGATTTTCCAACTGCACGCGCGAACGTCGTTTCAGAAGATCACAACTCTTTTTTTTTGTTTTTTTTTGGGTTAATAAATAATAATCATCACGTCTTATTACAGTGAAATTAAAGCGACGCTTTCATTTATAAGACCTATAAAGCCAAAAGGCCGAGAAGCTTACCGTGTCTTCTCAAATTTTTTGGCACCGGCAACTAATCATAACCAGCCCAATGCTCAGTTTTAGAAACAAAGGCATTAGAAGAAATAGAAAAAAACCTGGACACAAACCACATTCTTATGCTTTACTAGCAGTTGAATTTGGTCACAGTAAAGTGCAATTCGTAGCCAATAAGTCAAGACTCTAGAGGCTAGACCCATTAATTTCTTGGCCCTTTATAATCACTTCCCAGAGTATGCCATTCTACTGTTTAAACCAAATTATTCGTCCTGATCACAAACTCTTTCATCATCATTTTCTACAATCTTTTTTTGTGGGAGTGGGACTTCAAATCTCATGCAAATCAATGTGTTTAACAGCTTTGTCGGTGACTTTTCAGTCCCAACTTATTATACACGCCATAATGTGTCTCACTCTTACTCAAAAGAATAACATCATTTTCAATAAAATCATCTTATTTCTACTTAAATTTTGTAAACTCAAAGAAACTAGCCTTCCTTTTCTTCTTTTTCTTTTTTAATAGGAATGATTGAAGGAATCATTCCTTCAATAAGCTTAAACAGTTCCACCCATTTTAACAGAACTATATTCTCATTGACAATCTTCATCATCATATAAAGTAGGACGGGTTTAGCGTCAACATAGGGCAAGTAAAGTATTATTGAACTCGCACGTTTAGATTGGAAGAATGTATATATGTAGTGGCTTTAACTGAAATTTTATACCGTACCCGACTTTTCACCCTCTGCCTCACATGGTAACTTTTGATTCAAGGAAAGAACAAGGAGCAAAAGCTAAAATTGAGAGAGTCGAAGGACAAACTGATGCAATTGTCATAAAATAACACATGATGGTGATGATGGAGAGGGAATGGGGGACGCCTAAAGGAATTCGATTGCACGCAAGAAATTAAGTGATCAGTGAAAAGAATATCAATATCTTTCTATTTAGGTGCAAGCTGGATGATAGTGGTGGAAGCAATTGACATTGTCAGCCCAAATGTAGTTGGTAATTGATTTCTTAGTCTTTATCTTTACCTCCCCTTCAAAAAATAATGAACCATTGCTTCCCATTCCCATTCACATTTTCAACCCACAAACTCATTCTCTGTTCCCTTTATCACTCATATGCAACCAACATTGAAAATTACATCCATTGTGATTGAGTTACCTTTTTTTTTTTCCATGTAAATGACATATACACTTATTTAAAAAAAAGAAAGAATATGATTTGAAAGATGACTAGTGGTTGCTGTTGATGTAAATTTTTTCTCAATGTACAGTAATCATTTTGTATTCTAAAAATTCTTCTAAATTAAGATTTGTGGTCTATGTTCTCCTTGAGGCAAATGTTTAAATCATGTCTCCAATGGTCAATCGTTCTACAAAAGTTAACAACAACCAAGGAGGGTTGGTGTGCCAGCGATAATTCTCTGACATTCAAGTCAGTTCCTTTTACCCAATTTCTACATAGAAATTTTAGAATGAGATAGATATTATTTTGGATCTCTTTTTCATCTTACCTTCAAATGTGGGACGCTTGGCCTTTATATAAGGCCAAGCATCCCACATTGATAAGTGTCCATGCATGAGGACACTTATCAATATGTGGTAAGACTTGTTCATCACAAGTCTTATTTGAAAATTTGACTTGATTCTGACCATTGACCTTTAATGGACTAAAGCTTGAATTCGACAATTATGTTGATTTCCCCAAAAAAGATTGATTTTATAACATTTTATCTATAAACAAAATTTATAAAGCTTTTGCTCATAAGCACATTGCACAAAATGTTTGCTAGCTCATAAGCTCATTCCATAAAATATTTATTTGCCCATTGGCGCATTCTATGGAATATTTGTTGGCTCGTAAGCTCATTCCGTAAAATATTTGTTAGCTTGTAGGTACATTTCATAGGATGTTTATTTGCTTCCAGACCCATTTCGTAGAATGTATATTTGTCTATAGGCACATTTCATAGAATATTCATTTACACGCAGGCTCATTCTATATAATATATATTTGCCCATAGGCTCATTCCATGTTTATTTGCTTGTAGGCTAATTTTTTAGAATGATTGTTTACCCATAGGCGCATTATGCAAAATATTCTTTTGGCCTGTAGATGCATTTTGTAGAATGTTTCTTTACTTTTAGGCTATTCTATAGAACATATATTTAAGTTCTTTAGTCATTCTTTGTCAAAAAAAAAAAAAAAAAACAATGGACCTAGGTCATTCTTTATAAAGAATGGATCTAAGTCCATCATTTGTAAAATCATGCCTTTAGTGCTTTGTCGAATACTCTCCCTTTGGAAGCTTTACTTAGAAATATTTTCTAAGTGCCTAAGTCATTTTTTTTTTTTTGTAAAGAATGGATTTAGCTTAAGTCATTTTTTTTTTTTTTGTAAAGAATGGATTTAGCTTAAGTCAATTTTATTTTTTTTGTAAAGAATGGATTTAGCTTGTTATTTATAAAGAGCGAACCTAAGTCATTCTTTATAAAGAATGGACTTAGGTTAGAATCAAGTCTTTGCTACTTTGTCGAAAACTTGACCTTTGACCATTTAGTTAGAAATATTTTTTAAGTCTTTAGGTCATTCTTTATAAATAATAGACGTAGATCATTCTTTGTAAATAGTGGACTTAGGTCATTTTTTTGTGAAAAAATAGAGATCTTTGTTTGTAGAATAACACCTTTAGCGCTTTGCCAAAAACTCTCCCTTTAGATATTTTACTTAGAAATATTTTATGAGTGCCTAGATAATTCTCTGTAAAGTATGAACCTAGGTTCATTCTTTGTAAAGTATGGTCCTAGGTCCTTTTATATAGAATCATGCCTTTTGCACTTTGTCGAAAACTTTCCTTTGGGATTTTTTACTTATAAATAAATATTTTCTAAATACCTTAGTCATTCTTTATAAATAACATATCTAGACTATTTTTTATGAAAAAAATTTGCTGAGCCGATATTTTTCGTAAGCTTTTGGGCCTTTCGTAATTTAGTCTAACAATTGCTATTTAATTTTTAAGGAAAGTTAAAAAATATATAAAATTTTAAAAGAATATCACAGATCTATTTAAGTTTTGGAATCATATAAAAAAACTACTTTTTTATTAATTCTGTGAAACCTTTAGAAAAAGATCATTATGCCTCTAAAAGTGTTTTATTATGTAAATGACTTCTTGTTGGTTTATTAAACTTTCACTAATAATTAGGGGGACGGGGGAATGAATTTATTAGGAAAATAATTATTTTATACTTGTGACATTAGCGTACATTAATGTATCTCAATGAAAAAGTGGTTTGGTGATACACTTAAAAATATTGAAATGGACCGCTAATAATTTTTAAAAAATTTGCTTATTTTTTTAAACTTTTGTTATAATTAATTAGACTGCTGATATTTTCCCTTGTCGATCTTTTCATTTTCTTCTATATATATATATAAATTAAAAACCCATTAAAAAATAAAAGAGAGGTATGATCATGATCAGTACCTCGAAAGGAAAAAAATAATTCTCATGATGAACGAAGAGAAATAAATCTTTTCTAAAATGAAATCCAAAGATATGTGTTTTGTCTCTTGCTTAATTTTGTATCTTTATGAGCTGTGAAATCCAAGAACTAATAATGATATGTAAGAAATTTTTTTTAGAAGAGAGAAGGAGCAAATGATATAAATATAAGATAACAAGTAAAAGAAAACAAAGAAAATGCGTTAATCTGTTCATATGCGGGTGATGCAAACAAGCAAGAAACAAGAAATGGGGCCACCGTTTAACTCACAGCGTTTAGATTAATAATAATAATAAAAAAAACAAAACAAAAAAACAAAAAGAAGGCTGCCAAAAAATATGGAAATGGAAATGAAGGTCGTCCCACTCTGTTGATCGTATTGTCACGATCCGTTTCCTTTTTCTCCACAAAATTTCGTCTTCTTGTTAAACATTAATTAATTTATATTCTCACTTTCGAATTTCAATATTTCATCGTCCTTCTCCTCCGTCCCGTTTTCACCTGAACTCCGAGGACTCCGTTCCGTTTACTGGTGTAATTATTATCATGATTATGTGTTCGCATGAGGAGAAACAGAGAAGGACAAGCGTTCTTGTTTGGATGTGTCTGCACTAGTGGTTTCCCGCCAGCTGACAGCACATGCACTGCACGGGAGACGACGATCCTGATCGTGTCGTTTCTGGTGCCTCTCTCTCTCTCTCCCTGTTATGTCAGAATTGACGTATCTCGCTCTCTTACGTCTGTCATCCTGTTTGGCTGTTTTTCAGGATCACATGAACCCTAGCTAATAAGAGAAATTTTTATTACTTTTTTTTTTTTTTTTTATATATATATATATATATACCAATTTACGATGTTAGCATTAGCCATTAGGTGTTTGAAAACTGAGTGCATTCTGCATCATAACAATAACAACTTCACAAATGGTGTGTAAATCGTATTAAGAAACGATTTAAGTGTTAACCGACAAAAGTCAATATAAGACTACGTATACAGATGAAATTAATAGTTAATAAATACACCCTCCGGTTGAATTATTAGCATCAAATTTGACTTTTTCTTCACGAAATCACTCCGCCACAGCCTTTCGTTGCATGCGTATTTCACAATTAATTCATTTTAACATTAAAACATTATTTGTCAGGATTTTGCCATTTTCAACTGAAAAACTATTAAGGGACCTACGTACGTACGAGCAGCCCCCTCTTAAACAATAATTAATAATACCCAAATGAGCGACACTTGGCTACACAAATCTAGGGGTTTTCTTATAATCACCATCGTGGTCCACTCCCTCTCGATTCAAGATTATCCAGCTTTAGGCTATATCTAATTTGTAGTGATGGATAACTTAAAAATTAATGGCGATAAAGATCCCTCTCCCTCTCCCTCTCCCTTAATGGTAAGAAAAATAAGCACTCCAATAATTGGTGTATTTTATCTTTTAGTACATTAAAAATTTATATTCTTTTATCCTTTAACTTGGTCATATCATTTTATTGAAACTTTATCTACTAAATGCAATTTTTTATTTATACTATTACTCGAACTCATATAATTTTGTACATGTATGTTGATTTGTTATCATCAATATCATCTTTGAGATTTATATAAACATATCACAAAAAAATCATGGCTCTTGTTATAAATAATTCACATCCAAGAGATCCTCATGATGCAGAATATCAAAACACATAAATTTCAGCAGTTTCATACAAAAACTTGTACATGTATGTTGAATTGCCAAGCACTGGATATAAATAAATTTAGCAGTATAAATAAATTTCGTATCTTTTAATTTAGTTAATGAGTTTTTCACTCTCCAAAACTCTCCCTATCTTTCTCACATAAATTCCCCCAAATGTAAAAATTCTCTCTAAATGTTTCTCTTCTTTTCCAATATTCTCTCTTTAATAAATAAATAAATATGTATGTATGCATGTATGTGAACTTATAAATAGAGAATCACTATCTAGTAAAAGAAACTTTACTTTAATATGATAAGAACTAAATTAAAAGATAAGAAAGCATAAATTTTCATTCAACAGGGTGAAAACTGATAAACATCCAAAGCTGGTAGGATTTAGTATTCATTCATTCATTCATTCAAGTTGAGATGATGTCAAGTCTTAAATTGCGTTCCGTTTCTCCCCCCCCCCTTGACGTAAAATTTTGGAATGATATACGGAAAGGACAAGGGAGAGTCAATAATGAATTGAAAGGACATCGCATTCGTAATTATCCTTAAAACCCCCTCCTCAGTCCTCACCCCACCCACCCGTTCCGTTCTAAATACTTCACAAATTAATTGTGTAGTTACAAAAATTCATAAACCAAATTTTAGTATTAGATAAGGGCAATCCTCCCCTCCTCAGTTACAATAATAATAATGATAGCAAAAGAAAAAGGCTGCAGCGCCCATTGATATATATAAAGATTAAAGGAGGGCAGCTGATCGAAGGGTAGGGGACAGGAGAAGAGGACAATGCATGCAGTCACTTCAAATGTCAATCAATTAGTCAAACATCTTGTAAACTTTAACAAAGAAATAGTGTAAGGCATGAGAGGATGGGGTTCTTGTACATGCTCTAACTACAATTATTAATAGCTATTTCTGATTTTGATGTGAGTGAATGCAAATGGACTGCATGCCCATCACCTTTTCTTTTCTTTTCTTTTTCTTTTGTAAAATAAATTATTGACATTATTTAGAATCTTCAGAAGGACATGAATTCTTACTTTACTGTGATCGTCATCTACCTGATTAACTGATTTTCAGCCTCAGATAAGGCTTCCTTTTTCTATTCAAATTAGGGACCGACATGTTTGGTTTTTTTCTTTTTTTAAAAAAAAAAAATATTATGTGAAGTATTAAATCACGTACAGTACACGTTTGAAAACTTGAACTCTGCACTTCCAGGATAAGGGGAGAAAAATAATGGACCAAACTCAACCAAAGATTCAAGGACTAGTCATCATATATGAATGTTTTGGTTATTAGGGTCTATTCAGTTCCATATTGTTATATTAATGGGTACGTATAAATATTTGAATGGAAGATGTCAAGAAAAAATCTATTTAGTTTCTATATTTTAAAATTAGTATCTATTTAGTTTTTATATTTTTTAAAATATCTCAAAACATCTCTGCCGTTAAAGTATTGATACTCCTACCGTTACTTTTTATTTCTTTTAGCTTACTTTTACAATATCACCCTTTAATAATAATTTTTTGTTTGGACATTAATAAAAATAAAATAATTAAATTACTAATTTAACCCTAAAAAATAAAAAAATTATATTAATTTTTAATTATAAAAAATTATATGCAAACTACCAAGTGTGCAAACGGTGCTTGTAAAAAAATTAATATAATTTTTTTAAGGTTAAATTAGTAATTTAATTATTATTTTTTATTAATGTCTAAAAAATTATTATAAAAGGGTAATATTATAAAAGTAAGCTAAAAGAAATGAAAAGTAACGGTAAGGGTATCAATACTTTAACGGCAATGATGTTTCGAGGTATTTTAAAAAATACAGAGACTAAATAGACACTAATCTTAAAATACATGAACTAAATAAATTTTTACCCTCTAAAATTCGACTCATTGTCAGTCAGCACCTGGCCTTCAATATATGGAGATTCAAGTTCGAAATTAGAAAATTAATAAATAAACAAACAGACACGCCCACGGAGAGACTCGAAGGTGTTGTTAGCATACTGTTATGATATTGATTTATAATCAATGTTGTTACTGTGATGACACCACCGAAATTTTACTATTTCTTTCGTATAGTTTTGAGCTGCTTCAAGTCACATTTTATGAAATTAATTTCACACAAGACACCAATCCTGGACTAATCTTAACTTTTAATTAAACCATATTTAAATTTTTTATTGGAAGCTTAAATGAAATCACCATTATATTCAGATTGTTCTAATTCCTAAGCTCTAGCTAAATTATGTTGTGACTAAAACTATGCAAACTCATCGTGAATTCAGGAGTATCTTATTTTCTCATCCCATCATTTATCGCCAAATTTAAGCAGCATGCTGTGTTCGTTTATTAAGAAACTAATAATTAAGAAAAACACATCAGTTCAATAGGTTGCATTTTTTTTTTATTAGTCATATTATGATAACTAAATCTTCTGACTACCTGAGTGAATGGATAAATACTCAAATTTTGAGGGCACTTGAGCCATTTAATTTAGAGCTAACTTAGTTAATTTTTTTTAGAATGTTAATGTAACAGTTTACTTTTTTTTAATACATACGAAACTAACATTTTGAAAAATGAATTAATAAAAATGATATTTCTAAAACAATATAATTTAAAATAATTATAATTTAAAAACATAATTCAAAACTAATAACAATTGTCAAAAATTAATTATGAATTACAAATAGTTATTTAGTGACATCATATTAAATTTTCTCTTCAATTGAGCAGTACTTCAAAACAATATTTATAGAGTATTTAATTTTCCACGAGGAGAATATAAGAAGAAGAAGAAGAAGAAGAAGAAAAGGAGAAAAAGCAATGAAAATTTTCCCAGAAAAATTGGGATGTGATGGCATCTACGAAAGGGCTAACATGTCTCCCTCAGGTATGTTAGCGCAAGGTTGGTAAAGATGGAGACCTCCCCCCACCTTTAATTGCTAATTGTGATGCTCGTAGCGCGTACTGATCACGCGCATCTGTTGCGAATATCTCAATCATACGTGCACTCTCGGCTTATCTACGGCTCTGTTTTTTTTTTTTTTTTTTTTACCACGGTTATTTTGGAAATGGTTCCAAACAACTTTAAATCCGTATCACAACTCAGATTAGAAGTTCCTGTTCGAACTGAGAGGCACAAATTTTTCTAACAAAGACGACTTTCCTACGACTCGAACTAGGGAGTAAACCCAGTCAAACCACTTAAAGAAACACCATTAACAGTGGAGCCAACACTTTGTTGGTATCTACGACTCTGTTTTTCGCTCGCCATTTTTTCTCATTTGGGATTTCGCCGAGTGCTACTTAATGCACGTTGATGCACAAAGCGCGTCACCCTTGTCGGAGCCCGAGTACACGTAAGTAGCTGCCTGGAGAGCCGACACAGCAACATACTCCTCTCCTCTGTATGTTTCGGTTGAATCACGCGCCCTCACACGCGCAGCCAGAGCGCGTGGTCCGTTGGATTGCCCTTTTGTGTATTTCTTTTGGGCTGTCAAACTGCAGACTGTACTAGCACTCCACCTCACACGCCACAGTCGACACCGTCTGATCCTTTACAGTAGTACCCCTTCACTTTAACGGGGCAGTGAAAAAAACAGACAAATAACAAAAAAAAAATCGTACCGTTTACCGGGTAAGCCGGTTAAAACGATGGTTTAATTTCAAGAACGGGAAAGTATAACAAGAGCTTTGAAGCAAAACAGGTCCTTTTTGCAGGGAGAGGGAAAATTGACGTCCGCATTTTCTCACTCCTCTTATCTTCTCTCTATCTCTTAATCTCTTTTTTGTTCACTCTAAAACCCAAATATTATTACCTGAAAAGAATTCTTTTTATTTTTTTTTTAATTGTGTGTTGTGAAAATGGAGTTTGAGGATCATGAGGAGCAAGAGGAGGAGATGGGTCTGCCGGCGGGTTACGACTCGTCGCTAGGAAACTCATCTCAAGTGAGAATGGGGAGCTCTGGCGGGCAAGCAACAGCAGAGGCGGCTCATCCCGGGAGGAAAGCAAGATACAGAGAGTGCTTGAAGAATCACGCGGTGGGTATTGGGGGACATGCGTTGGACGGTTGCGGTGAGTTCATGGCTGCTGGAGATGAAGGCACTCTCGACGGTCTAAAATGTGCAGCCTGCAACTGTCACCGCAATTTTCACCGCAAAGAAGTGGACTCATCAGTCGTGACTCCCATGGCCGCTGGAGTCCCCGCTGCTGGTGGTGGTGAGGTTTTTTTCCATCCCTCGCAGGTGCCGCAATTCACGCCTTATTACAGGACGCCAGCTGGGTACCTGCACGTGGCGGCTCACCACAGGCCACTGGCCTTGCCGTCGACGTCCGGTGGTGGTCACAGTAGGGAGGATCAAGAGGACGCGTCAAACCTTGGTGGTAGCGGGGGTTCGAGGAAGAGGTTCAGGACCAAGTTTACGCCGGAGCAGAAGGATAGAATGCTGGAGCTTGCGGAGAAGTTGGGATGGAGGATTCAAAAGCACGATGAAGAAGTAGTGCAGCAGTTCTGTAACGACACTGGCGTTAAGCGTCATGTGCTCAAAGTCTGGATGCATAACAACAAGCACACTCTGGGTAAGAAACCCTAGATTGCTCTACCTTTGGACTCAAAATGAAGGAAAATTTGCTTCTGCTGAGTATTATTGATCAGTTAGCTCTATTATTAGTCTCTAGGGTTTTTTTTTTCTTATTATTTTTTTTTCTTTTTTCATTTTTCTTTGCGGAATTTGACATCTGAGTTCGAATGATGTTTGGACGGATATTATGAAGCTAGTTTTACAGTGGATTAATTAATGTAGATGGGATGTGTTAAATCTGAATTCCACTTTGTATTTTTCAGTGCATTTGATTTTTTTTTTTTTTTCTATTCAATCTTATTTCTGCTTATGAGTTTTAGTGGATATCTATTTGCTTTGTTGTTAGCAATGATCAGTTGCTAAGCAGTGCTGGGTATTACATCGTAAGTGGGATTTAAGGTTTTTAGTGCACCAGGCTAGCTACCTATGAGTAATTATTTGAGCTAGATAGAGAGAGATAAGAGAAACATGTCATGTGCTTTTTATCAAGAAGCTGATGGTAATCAAACTGGTAAGGCCTGCGTTCATCATCAACTTTGAATTTGACCTTTCATTTCTACTTGTAAGTCTGCGTCATCTTATTCTTAAGCAGCAACGTGTTGAAAGCTGCAACTTATGTTTACTGAATCTCTTTCTACGTGTGCCTATCTCTGCGTGTATATGTGTCACTTGTTACTCCTCTCCTAATTAACAATAAACCCAAAACTTTTCGTCTGTGTCCAGAGATCCTAAAATCTTCAGAGAGAGATATTTGGTTGAAGCACTATGAATGAAATGTGGGTACTTTCGGGCATTTTTTGTTCTGGGGTTTTTACAAATCACAGTAACTTCTTCTTCTTCTTCTTCTTCTTCTCCTCCTCCTCCTCCTCCTCCTCCTCCTTCTTACTGTAGTCTTCTCCTTCTTCTTACTGCAGTACTTTTTCTTCAAGTTCTTTTTTCCCCCTTATATGGGTACATATAGCTTTAATGCGCTTAACTGAACAAATGTTTGATCATGGGGCCTCCTTCTCTGGACTGTTTTTTCTGTTGCCAAGTCTTTGCTCCTTTCTGGTATTTGCATTTACTTTTGCAGTCTTGAGGGCAGACACTGATCATCTTTGAATTTCTTTTTTAAAACATCTCCTACTATTTACATATTAATTGAGTACATAAATAATATAGTAGAAATTTATATTTAATTGTATATTGTACTATACTTATTCTTCGACTTTTCAATATTAATTCGCATGATGAACCTCCTATGATGAGAGAAAAATAGTAGCGAGATGTTCGATCATTCATGGATCACCTTGGAAAGGAAACAACTGAGTTTTTTAATTGGTTTTTTGTTCTCTTTATTTTATGTGATTTTTGTATATTTCTTTTAGTTATTATTTTCTGCTTGTTTTGTTTTCTCTTGGGAAAAAAAAAAATGCATCAGCAAACAATAGCAATATTTGCTCTCGTGCAAACCCAAATCCAGATGTGGGCAAGTCATGTTCGAGAAAGTCGATAGATCCAAAGTTGTCTCAGGTTCCATTTCTTTCTTCTTCAATTTTTTTTTTAATTTGAAAAAAAAATACCTAATTGGGAACATGTGGGCTCTCAAGCAAGAATCAAGAAGAGCGAGAAAAAAAAAAAAAACTCGAAAAATATTGCGAATGGCCTGGGCACACCACTTTTGTCTGAAACTCTCTTGAACTACATGCTATCCTTGAAAGATTCAGCCTTTGATAAAATAGTTTCCATCAAGATTCCTAGAATCTCCTTTCATCTTCTATAATTAATTAATTAATTAATTAATCAAGATTAGTCGAGTTAATATCGTTTTATTAGCAAATTAAAGCCTCAATTGTCTTTTTATTAGGGATTTAAAGGGGCCTGATATGAGATAGATTAGACTAGTACCATTAATGGTGCTTATCGTAGATTAATCATGGTTAATGATTAAGATATACGTTCCAGGCATATCTAGGGGAACCTGGTTCTATATATAAAGCAAGAAAGAAGAGAGATGTCACTGTCCCTTGAGCTCTTTACTAGTTCTATTTCCAAGCTTTGATGTTTCAAGTTTACTAGCAAAATATACTTTAGTTGGAAGTTTGCTTGTTCAAGTATCCAAGCTTACCTGCTGAACTTCTATGTGCTTACACACGTCAAGTACTTTGCTTGATTCAGAAAAATTAAACACAATGTATGATCAGTTAAAGCTGCAAGCGGGAAACTGTGGTCCTTTTGGGAATCTTGGTCAAAGGTTTGCCCCCCCGGCATAAGAAAGTGATTGATGATCTTCTTCTCACTTGTGAATTAATGTTGGAGTTATGATGTATAATGAATAATGAATTGTCTCTATACTTAGTTTGGCTATTCAAAGATATCCAGAGAGAGTAGGGTTTTCAGTTCAAAAGTAATCCAAAACAGGCATTCTAGCTAGTTGAGTAGTGTTAATTAAATATTGCTTGTGTCCAAATTGATTACCCTTTGACTAACTAGGGTTTAATGTTTGTTTGTTTTTTAATCAGTTATAATCTCTCTCTCTCTCTCTCTCTCTCTCTCTCTCTCTCTCTCTCTCTCTCTCTCTCTCTCTCTCTCTATATATATATATATATATATATATAATCTCTGCTAGCTATATGACCCACTTGTTTCTTCTTTATGATTAGAATCAGAAATTAGTTCATTTTCATATAAATTACTAGGACGACATCTATGTTTACATCTCAGGAAACGTTCTGGATGTTTTGTGATTATATATGCCGCGTAGCTTAAGTGGATGATTTTGCAAATTTAATTTGTATGAGTTTTATGTTGTAGCCTGTATAAGTAGGAACCGTAAAATGAAATCTGCCGGTACTACTGATTGCCGCAATCATCTCTATTGTGATAAAATGAAAGAAATTCAGGCATCAAGGAATCAGAACAAGCGACCCAAATCATGGACTAGAATAAAGAAAACTAATATTCTTTAAATTACGGGTTAATTAATCTTGATCCATAGCCAGGTTTTGCCAAATTAATTCCTGGGTTATAACTATCCTTTCAGCTCTTAGAATTTGAAACTAATTGAATAAAATCATTGAAAACCTTTTCGAAACTAAAAGCATTTTTAATCATTTTATTAATTATTTTAGTAAGAATACCATTTTCTTCAAACAAGTATAATAACTAGAGGCATTTCACTGGCACGGATATAATATCTACACAGTAACAGACATTAAAACAACGAGAGGAAAATGAAATTAAAAAATAAAAATAAGAAAAAAAAGTTGCTGGACATTTGTTTTTATTTGGCTGCTGCCTCTGCTTGATACAACACAAGAGCAGCTAGACCAGAAGGGGCCGCCAAAGATTCGTTTAGATTGTCAACTTTTCAAAAGCAAAATTGGGTCACTTAGAAACAAACACATCTAAGAAATATAATAAAAATGAAGTACTCTCGCGATCACCACTCAGCGGCTTTTGCAACTCCCAGATACTTTTTAGACAGTCGAAGGATGGTGACGATTCAATGCCAATGGCACACCAACTGGAGCCCTTGAATTATTGTCCCCACCCCGTTCAATCCTCGGTCTAAATTAAATGTGCAATTGAGCTTTCGATGTGATTCTAATTTTCACGTTACGGGATGCTCTACGGGACCACAAAATTTACGGCTCCTTATGTTGTTGTGTTTTAAAGAAATCACTACTTTCATTTTTTTTTAATTTTAGAAGCCTTTGTATCACTCAAACGAGTCACATCATACCTATGTTGAAATTGAAACCAATACTTTAATTTGTGTAAATGCAATTCCACACTGCACAAACACGATAATTATAATTTTTTGTTAATGACTATATATATTCTAAGATTTTAAAATACGAGAAAGTTTAGAAAAATTTTAATATATATATATATATATATATAAAACATGTTGCTGGATTTTAGGAGGTGAAATAAAATAATAATAAATTTAAGAAATGCATATCAAAATGAGAAAGACATTTTGATATTAATAATACTAAGAAATTATACGCCTCTTGCCTAATCGGCGAGTGGACCGAATAACCAAAATCAGCCCATGGGAGAAATTTTTCATCATGTATATCAAGAAACAATCAATTGCCATTTAATTATTTATTACAATCAAACACTTTACAATTAATCATCCCAAAATCAAATCATTTGTTAACACACACATATATAGATAGTCTCATAATCATTTGTTAACACACACACACCTAGTTGGCTATGTCATTATTGTTATTATTATTTGTTAGCTATCATATGCAGGATTCCAAACACAATTCAACAAAATCAAAACTCACGTACACACCATTGAATATATACTCCAATTTCACCATTTCCATCCCAGTTCTGCAGCCACTTTGGTATCAACAACACCAGCACTCCCCTTGCGTTGGCCAGACGCACTTCCACTCTTCTTGTTAACATTGGCCTCAGAATTCATCCCCGATCGTAAGCTCTTAGCCCAATCAAACTTCTTCTTATGCGAAACCGGCATCACGTCCTTAACGTTTTCCGATATGGTAGAGCTCCTTGGCCGACCCTGCTGAGCTTCTTTCTTGATCTCTTTTATTTCGATCTTAGTTCCTCCTTCCATTTTTATGCTTATGTTCACTTCGGAAAGTGCTTTGCTCCTTTTATCAATGAGTGTTTCTCCTGCTTTTCTTTCTTTTTGGTGCTGATAAAACCGGTGCAATCTGAGAGCAAGATGGTAGATTCCATCTTTAATTTCCTCCTCCAAATCTCTTTCTATGTCCTTCTCAAGCTCCCCACGAATCTTTATCTCCTCCTCGGACATAATGCTTCCCCCGGGGTTTTGCTTTTTCTTCATTTCAGTCCCCAAAATGCCTTCATTGACATCAACCTGCCCCAACATTATCAGTTTTATATATACATAAATATAATTTATAAGCAACATTACCGTTACTGCAGCCAACGTTAATCTTTGATTCACATAGAAAGAGCAAAAAGATCCGAATTAATTATACCCTTTGATCATCGCCTCGAGAATCTCTAGACAAGTCTGCAAAAAGAATAGAAAATTATTAGTAAAGCTCAAAGTACATGTAAAGCAGTCTGTGATTTGCTGAAAATTAAAGACGGACCGAGAATATCAGCCTTTTTGTATTTGGATTGCTGGTCCATCTTCTAGTTCATGAATTAACTCTTCTTGCGTGCAGCCAATTTTTAAATGCAAGTAGAGCGATTTTGACTGGCGAGGATGGGGCCTGATACGTAGTTGGATTGAAGAGGACATCAAGTGGAATGTTTTATTTGATAAACAAATATTAAAGACGTTATATAAGTTGGAAAAATTCAAATTTAGGCGCTAAATACTTCTATGGTGAGGTTGAGATTGCTATATTTCGTATTGAGATAATACAAAGGATAATTTCCGAAATTAAACAGTCCTTTACTTGTAAGGAATTTTAGGGTTTGGGTTGCCCTTAAAGCACAATCAATACTGGGCACAGTACCCACATGTTTGATATATGTGTCTCAAGAGAAGGGGATAGTTACCCTTTACTATTAATGAGATTCAACTTGCTCTGTTGTTGAATCTTGATCATGTTACTTGGGGATTTAATTCAATTTTATTAAACCAAGCCAATTCGATGCATTGAGTTTAATGCACCCTCCGGAACTGTAGCATTTGGACCATTATTGTTAATTGGACCTAACAGACCCGAAACATGGAGATGATAATAGATTTTGTTATTCGATTATTAAAAGCACATGACGAAATCGATCTTACTCTGACAAAGATATAATAATCTTCTTTCTAGAATCATGAACCAATTTGTTTAATACGGAATTTAGGAGTTCCATCAAGGAAAAGTGAGGGCTATTAATTTGTTTAGTACTTTCGTGAAAGGGATTGCATCATATCATTCATCAATCGCGGTAGCGGTTGTTAGTCAATCCATCTTTGCCAATGGTTACTTGTCCAATCAATCCAATCTTTCTAAAAACTACAAAAACCGTATACAGCTTTCCAAGAAAAATCAGAGAAGGTTTATGAATTCAGCATTCATCGTACATCAGGATGAGAAGTGGATAAAATAGCGTTGTCACAACTTCTTTCGAGACCCACAATTTGAGAATGGGACATGATATTAATTTCTGATTTTTTAATACGATACCCAATACATAATGCTTGTTTTATCTGATTTTATTTACTTTCATATCAGCTGCTTTTTGTTCGACTATCCGCTAGCAAACAGAGGATCATTTCAGTGAAAATGATTGAGAATAAAAAGGGTCTATTAAACTGTTTTCAAAAAATCAGATCTCTTTCAAGGGGATTTTTTTTTTCCCGATTACCACCCAAAAATGCATTTTTACAACAATTGTATGGCCACAAGAGCAACGGAAATTTCTTTTTTCTAAGTTCTAACAATGATTATAAACATTTCTTCATATCATCTTCAACTAAATATGTAATAATAAGGATCACCGTGTATGAGATATTTTATGTTTTATGATGTTATTATATAATTGATGAGTATGTACATCTTTAGTTTCTCCTTTGAGGAGCTTATTGTATTCTCCCTCTTCATTAATTTATTTAATAATATTTCCATTCTAAAGAGATTATTCATAAAATATATGTTTTTGGGCGTAGTTCTATTGGTCATAAATACATTTTACGCCTATAATCATTAAAATTTTATTAATAATAAGATATAAGATTATGTGTTTAGTAAGTAAAATTTAAAACATAAAAAAGTGTATGACTTTAAAATTTATATACCAATATGAGTTTTCTACTATCATTTTCTAGGGCTTTTTTTTTACTCTATTTTGATATATATGGTATCGAATTTAAATATAAATTTATGTTTGGGATTATAGTGGATTCTCGATAATATTAGAAGAACTACTCAAATCAAATGTTTTTAATAAAAAATTCAACAATTCAAAGATAATTAGGGGGCTGCAATTGATCCACAAACACGCACTAAACCAACGAATTCCAAATGTGAAATAAAAACTGACAAAAGGAAATAAATAAAATAAATCCCAAGAAAGGGTGGGAGGGGTTTTTGGTTATTTAGGGTACAAAAGAAGGTTATTATAGTCACATACATAAAACGTGCGCTTCCTTGCAAATTGCGAGCATAGGGCCAAAAGAAAAAGTTAAAAAGAGTTCCTCGGTTTTACCAGTCGAAGTGTACAGTGAATCATTTAATGCAGCCGTCCGCTTTGTATAATTTGTTTGCCAATGTCACCCACCCACCCCCCTGCTCACTGAACACTCAACAATAAACACAATAAACTAATTGATTGTCTTCGATCATTCATTCAGAGACGGAGTGACATTGTCCGAACCAAAACTGATCGTTTTACTTCGATGGAAGCTCTCTCTCATACGGTCGGTCCTACGGTCGCTCCTCTCCGCCCAAAGCGTCCTCTTCGGTGGAATTGGAATGGATTCAGTTCCGTGCTCGTCCAATCGAAGAAGAATCACCCGAGTGGAATTTGTAGGAGCGCTGCTGATGAGATTAGTCAAAGTGCTCGCGCTTCGGGCCTCGATTTCAACGACCCCGATTGGAAGTCAAAATTCCAGAGTGATTTCGAGAAGCGCTTTAGCCTTCCTCACATCACCGATATTTTCAGAGATGCCACGCCTATTCCTTCCACCTTTTGTCTTAGGATGAGGTCAGTCTAAGCCTCAGCTTGTTCGAGCTAATCATCTTACTTATTCTTTCATTTGTTTAGTTTTTTAATTTAGTTCCTGTTGCAGGACTCCCGTGACTGAAGATTTCGCGGATGGCTACCCTTCTGATGAGAAGTGGCACGGGTATATTAACAATAATGACAGAGTGCTTCTTAAGGTCTGTCTGTGCCTTAATTGTTATTTCGTTTCTTCATTGATTTTGTGTTTTTGTTAGTTGTTTACGCTCTGAATGTTGCTTATAAAATTCAACATTCTTTCTATTTGCTACTTTACCACTTGGAACAACAAAAACAATGAGCTGCATTGGTGGTATTCTCATCACTTTTGGATATTATTATGTGAATTGTCGTTTTATGTTCAGAATTTGTGAGGATACAACACACAGTCATGTAACCAAATTTTCCGATGTAGAGCTCGAGCTCCTTGTCTGTTCATAAAAGCTAGAATCATGAATTTATTACTTCCGAACACCAACAATTCTTTAACAATGTTTTAATAGTTGCAATTCATTGTTACAACTCCCTTCATTACAAGTTTTTGCAGTACTCTGCTTACGACTATCCCATATCTTTCCTGAGTAATCTTCTTTAGAACCTTTGAAATTTTATCTTAATATTTTTTATTAAGTGATGGGGAAACTATTGGATACAATGATGAATCAGACCATATGCAACTTGGGAACTATGGTTAGAGTTGATACATTATCGACTGCAGTAAAAGTTTAAGATGAAGTATGAGACAAATTAAGGAGAGAATAAGTGTGAAAGATGAAAATTCATGCAAGCTATGGTGTTAATAATTCTGACAAAGGCCTATTGTTAAATCTCTGAAGCTCTGGTGGAAGATTTGACTAAAAATGATTTGGTTCTTTGAAATGTTGTAACTGATTTTTCTTGAAATAATGAAACATTTTCAGGTCATAAATTTCTCATCACCCACATCTGCTGGTGCTGAGTGTATCGATCGTGATTGTACTTGGGTCGAACAATGGTAAGTTTGCCTCTCAATGATTTATTTTGATCCTTAACGATATCCACGTGTTTTAAGCATACGTGGGATATTTATTTCCAATAATTATCGGCATTTTAGCTGTTGGTTATGCTGAAAGACAAAATATTAGATCTAATCTCATTTTATCTATTTACAGAATTGTCAGTTATTTTACACATATTCTTCTATGTGTTTTATGTTTTTGCTGTTAATTTTTAATTTCATAATAATAACTTAACACAATGCATTTGTAAAATCTTCCTAGGGTTCATCGTGCTGGGCCTCGGGAGGAAATATACTTCAAGCCGGAAGAAGTAAAAGCAGCAATTGTTACTTGTGGTGGACTATGTCCTGGTCTCAATGATGTGATCAGACATGTCAGTGTCAGCTCCTTATAGTTTTCATTATAAACAAAATTGGACTGTTCTCTGGATGAAATTAGAGATTTTGTATTCCCCTGTCTTGAGATTTATTTCATCCTGCATGCCTGATTGGTGATAATTTTCTGCAGATTGTCATTACTCTTGAAATATATGGTGTAAAAAATATAGTAGGGATTCCATTTGGTTATCGTGGATTTTGTGACAAAGAATTGACTGAAATGCCGGTACGTTTCCTTTTTCTTTCATGTACTGGTTTGTTGAAAAACTCAATTGATGTATCTGAGCTCTGTTATCTTATATGCTTGATATCAAACACTAGAAGCATTTCTTCTTCGCAAGAACAATTTTGGTATCTAGATTAATTTGTTTAGACTTGACTTTGATTATTAGCTGTCACGGAAAGTGGTTCAAAATATTCATCTTTCTGGTGGAAGCTTATTAGGAGTTTCACGTGGTGCACCCACTGTTAGTGAAATTGTTGACAGTATGGAGGTGCGCTATCAATATTTTTTTCAATACTTTTCACTCTGTCATAGTTCTATTATCAGAATTTGTACAGCTGAAATGCTTGATTACACCAGGCATTGTGAGACCTGATGCTTTTATTTACTTTTTTTATGTCAGGAAAGAGGAATTAACATGCTTTTTGTGTTGGGTGGAAATGGTACTCACGCTGGAGCCAATGCAATACATAACGAGGTTATTATACATGAAACCCCATGCTAACAGGTCACACTGTAATATATCTTATGATTAATAATGCAATTTTTTGTTGATTTTAATCTGATGACTAAAGTATTTATGAACTTTAGTAAATAATTGTCCTTTCATTTATTCTCAATTTGCCTGATGTCGTGTTTAAAGTTTTTGTCTCCTATAGGACTTGGGGAGGTCGTGGATTCCAGGGTAGATGATATTTACATGTTATTCCTTTTATTGTGTTGTATTTTACATATTGATGTGAAATTGGATATTCAAATACTGCTATATAATAGGTCAAGTTAGACAGTTAGAGGGTTCATGCTGGATCTCCACAAGTGACAACTTTCTAAAATTGCCTCCATGACTGATGCATGCTTGTTTTGATGCTCTTCTTTCAAAATATATGTTCATAGTCTTCAAATTTTTCCTATAGTGTCGTAAAAGAAGGATGAAGGTGGCTGTAGTTGGTGTGCCAAAAACCATCGACAATGATATTTTGCTGATGGATAAAACTTTCGGCTTTGACACTGCAGTTGAAGAAGCACAGCGAGCAATAAATTCTGCCTACATTGAGGTACAAATTAAAATGCTATTCATATAGCTGTCAGTAAGCATATTATGCTCATTTATTGTTTTTCATTTTTGTCTAAGATTTGTGTGATTAATCTGTTTCCTAGTATAAAAACTTGCGTACAAAGTTCATTTCTTTCCCCTCTAACATTATTGTAGGCACATAGTGCTTATCATGGCATTGGAATTGTGAAATTGATGGGTCGGAGCAGTGGATATATAGCCATGCATGCATCCCTGGCAAGTGGACAAATTGATATATGTTTGATTCCAGAGGTATTAGTGCTAATTTCCATTTGTGTTTGTGTATTTGTGTGTGCAAGAAAGAGAGCTACACTAATGCGATCTACATTTGTACTTTAAAGAGTCCTTTCAATTTGCACGGGCCTAATGGTGTTTTGAGACATCTGAAATATTTAATTGAGACAAAGGGATCAGCTGTGGTCTGTGTAGCTGAGGGAGCTGGGCAGGTATGATTTTTCTCTTATTAACATGATATTTTGACATCAGAATTAGATAGTTAAGTCTATGTATTGGATCTTTTTCCAGTTTGATGATGATTCCAATTCTTTACAATCAAAGCCCCAGTCATGTTCATTGCATTAGATGGATAAGTATCTCTAGCAGTTGCTAAGAACTGATGAAAGCCGCTTTGTGCACAATTTTTTTTTTAATTTTTTCTGTTTTAATACAGATTGTGTTTTCCGAGTGTCTCGATTAGGCATTTTGTTGGCAGAGGGACCATTTTTTGTAAACATAACAGAACCACATTTGGTAGGCGAGCTATCCTAGACTTATTGTCTACATGCTGCTAACATCTGGCAAGAAATGTTGAACTTTAAAGCAGAAAATTTTATATGCAATGTGTTTATAGAGGAACTCTGGTTTGGAAAATATTCCCCCTATTTTTCAGTCGCCATGCACCCATCTCATCCCCACCCCCCTCAAATTACACCAATACCCTGCTGAGGTTGGTGAGGTAGATTCTCACCCTTGACCTCCTGGTTCCATTATTAGAGGCCAGAATAATTGGGCTGTTTATTTAATGAGTAGGTCTTAGCCTATGCATGAGTGGCCTTGTATATACAAAACACTGCTCTGATTAGAAAAAAAGGTTTTGTTTTCTTATTTTGGTGTTATAATTGCTCTGTTTTCTCCTCCATGCCTACCCTTGTTCCTCTCATCCAACAGTCACCTTTGCTTGAGTGGTTCCAGCACGCCTTTCTTAAACCTAGAATCTAATATTTCAATTTATCAGCATTTTGTTCTGTCTTTCTTTAAGAGCAAGTGTTTTTTTTTCCCCCTGTACATCTAGGATGCAAGTGAACCTCTCAATAAGAATCATTTCAGCGAGTATTTCAAATAATTTTGCATGCTATCTGGTAATGAGTTGAAGTGATTTATTCAATTTAGATTCAGTTTGTAGTAAGAGTATATTTTGTGTCTCTCTTTTTGAATGTGAAAGTTCTGAAATGAGTAGTTCTTTTAAAGCAGTTTTTAATAAACTTTTTATTTATTGCCTTTCTTCATCCTTTGGGCTAAAGTGCTTTGTGATCTTTCTTATGCAGAGTTTAATTAAGAAAACTAATGCTACAGATGCATCTGGAAACATAGTACTTGGAGATGTTGGTGTACTTATTCAACAAGAGGTTGGTGATTTCATTTTCATTTTCATTTTTACCTATTTCTGTTAAAGTAAAAGATTCTTCGTTAGCCATAGGTGCTTTTGAGTAATTTATTGTCAGTGTTTTCTTTGAGCAGTGACATGAGTTGATGTTTAGCTTTTTCTAGTTTTTCTTTTAAGAAGGAAAAAAATTTATAAACTGATGATGACAACTCAGTGAATCAGTGAACACTAAAAGAGTTGTTTAGTTTAGATAAACCGATGAGTGATTGGTAATAACTTACTATGTTTCTGTCAGACGAAGAAATATTTCAAGGAGATTGGTGTTCCCATCGATGTGAAGTACATTGATCCCACATACATGATCCGTGCATGCCGTGCAAATGCATCAGATGGAATCCTATGCACTGTTCTTGGACAAAATGCTGTGAGTCTGCCTCCCTTCCCTTCTTCTTTTCTTTCAAATAAGTAAACATAGTAGAACAAATAGGACAAGAATTGTTTCAAAAAGTACCTAAGATAATTCGATTTGGGCAGGTTCATGGAGCATTTGCTGGATTTAGCGGCATTACAGTAGGCTTATGCAACACTCACTATGCCTACTTTCCCATTCCCGAAGTCATTTCTTATCCTAGAGCAGTGGATCCTAACAGCCGTATGTGGCATCGTTGCTTAACATCAACGGGCCAGCCTGACTTCATCTAATTATCAAAACCTTCTAAATTATCCCAAATAGTTCAGTGAGTTTCAAAGTTACACAGTTTCTGAGGAACAGAAAGCTATGCTTGCCCTTAGCTTTCTAGTTAGCTTTCTCCTTGTAGGCTAGGCTGTTAAACAAATAATACCGCGGATGAAATTTTCACCAAACTAGAGAACTAATTTTTAAAGTGTATAGCATTTGTGGCCGGGGTTCTCAACAGAGAGTGCCTCAGCCAATTAAATTTTATACAAATCACCCAAGCATTTTGGGCCTGGTTTCTATTGTTTAATGTAACATGTTTGTATTCATAGAATCCTATTTACCTGTTCATGACATTGTGAAATAAGCCATTTGTTTATGCGAGTGGCAAGATTTATACATAGAGAATTCTCAATTCTTGAATGTAAGAATATTTTATCAATGTTAATTCGTATTTGAATGATGTTGCTGTTATGTGAGTTCTTTATTACTCATGAATTTTCACATCTAGTTGGTAACTATCATACTCTCTAAATTAAAACAATGGCATGTCTTGTATGAGCATTGCTGAGAGATGCTCATTGGTCGGCTATGACTGTGAGTGAGAGAGACAACAATAATCCTCACCGGCTTCAGAGCACATGACGCCATGAATAAGTATGACAAGAGCTCGTTAAACTAGGGTCACCGGATAATATTACAATTTTACAGCTTACAAGTTCAACTTGAATGACCATGACTGGTCAAAGATGTGCCTCTCTTTAACAGTGAATTTTCGTCATCATACTGTTGTAAAATCAGACTTTGCATATATAATAAGATGCTGTGCCTGAAATCCTGAAAACCCTACTCATTTAGTCTTTCCTTTCGGCCTTTTCATGTGTGAAGCTGTAACTTCAGCACTTGTTGGGGGGCGAACAAATTTGTAATTGTCTAAAAAGAAATAGTCAAATAAAGGGGGATTCTGAATCTATCTGGAAGTGCTCAGGTTCTGACCAATTGCCCTTTTACCCCATCTCCCATTCTATGTTCTCCACCACTTACCTTCAGAATTATAAAAGCTTCCTTTCCTTGGTTATCGAGTCGGTCTGTCTGTGTTTAAAAACACTCTGGTCACACCAATTTCATCTGCCGTCAAACGTTCAATTTCTCGGTTCCGGTAAGCATACTTAAGACACTCAGACACCTTTTCCATTCTTATCATCATACGATAGAATAGGATAGATTCAAAATTTGGAATAAAAATGATTGGTGGTATTTTATTTGTTAAAATAAAAGTGAGAATAGAAATGACTTATGCAAGAGCCGGTCCATATGTTTTTAAGATTAAGAAATAAAAATGGGAATTAAGTTACTATTCTTTGAACTCTTAATTTTACCTTCACTCAAATCTCATAATCTTATTTTTGTCCTCAATTAAAATATAATTAAATTATTGTTATTGCTATTATTGTTATTTTGTAATTGTTAATATTAATAATTTTAATTTTAATTAGTACTACTATTAATTAATTATGATAATGATTTTTAAAAATAATAATATTATTATTAATTAATGATAACAACAACAACAACAACAATCATTATCATCATTTTTATGTTGTTGTTGTTGTTGTTGTTGTTGTTAACAATAATTTTTTTGAATAATAATAATCACAATTATTATAATAAATAATAAAAATAATCAATTAAAATTATTTTAGTCATTTATAGCAATATATTCAGGTTCTAAGACAAAGTAAACAAATCAATAGCAATACAACTCATTTTTACTCTCATTTTTATAGTTAAAGTAAATAATTTATTATGATTCTCATTCCCCATTTTGATTCTAATCCATTCTTATTCGAGTCCATTCCAATTACCAATTAATAAACGCACCATGAAATCAAAATAAGTTATTCACTTTAGCCGTAGAAATCAAAATCAAAATGAACAATTTGTTTATTTCATCTTTGAATTGGAATAGATTGTTTTAAGTTATTAAAATAATCTTAGTTGATTATTGTCATTATTTATTATAATAATTATGATGCTAATAATTATTATTATTCAAAATAATTATTGTTAATAAGAAGAAAAAGAAGGCAAAGAATTATGAAATTTTAGTGGAGTAAAATGGGAAGATTGAGGTTTCCATTTCTTCATCCAAAAAATATGTGAGCCCTTCATATTTCATTCTCATTTCGATTCTTATTTTAACAAATAAATACTACCAATTATTTCCATTTTCAATCGAATTCTAATTTCCTAATTCCATAAATAAACATGCAATAACCAACCATCCCTGAATTATGATTTATGAGTTGCTGATTCCTGCACCAACCCAAGTCAGTTTTGCAAAGGCTGTGACCTTGCCTGTTGGGTCCCCCCCTTCCAAAGTACAAATACGACATCATTAATTTTTATTTTATTTATTTTTTGTTACTCGGTGTTAAAAATAAAGTTAGCATTTTTACATATTAAGCTACCGAATGATGCAACTGTAGTATGAATATCTATTTCTAGTATACTTAATCTCCTTTTGTTAAGAAGATTGAATTCTTTCATATGCATTATGAACGTTAATTTTTATTTCTAAATACTTAAAAATAAATCTAACTTGTTATAGATCAAAATATTTAGACTGTCACCATCATTTTTTTTTATTATTTTATTTTAAAACTACCAAGATGGTGAGAGGAGGTGAGACACCAGACCACCTATCAGTAATATAAATCAAAGATTATCATCATCACATATTTTATTTGGAAAGCCTTAACAATTTTGATCGTGAATATTAATATATTATTTGTAAATTTTTTAAATCTCTTTTTTAATAAAAAAATCTCTGTAAAAAATAAAGTACAAGTACAATCATATTTCCTGATACTTTTTCGTTGATTAAGACATTTTAAAATGACATGTCAGTCAACTGTGCTGGTTCGTCTCATATATGTGATGCCCGTATATATGCCTGTAATTTGTCTGATATTGGGATCCTTGATTGTACAACCGGTTATGGCGGTTTATTTTAATAAACCCAATTGACCGTGCTGAGCTGTTGCTAATCAGTCAAGATTACAATATTTTACTCTTCTTTTAAAGTTTTAATCACAGTAAAGGCTGCATCCACTGGATGTAAACATCATATTTTTCAGAGACTCAAAAGAGGAATCTGGCAATGGCAACTCTTATGCCTTGTCTGGACTCTTTCTTTTTAACTTATCTCTGTCACCCCCCCCAGCAAATTTTGGTTTTGCTCAGGAAGAAAGCAAATGGTCAACAATGAATGCGTAGAGCCTTGTTAATCGGAAAATTTAGCCAAAGCCAAGAGAACATGTAAAGGGTGTGTTTGATGGATGATTAAAGGGTCTCTCTCTCTTTTTTTTTTTTTTTTTTTTTGATGTATGACAAATTTTTGTTATCACTCACAGGATGTATACTTATTCATAAATAAAAGGGAAAAGTTTCAAAAGATGTTACGGCATATTATAATTGATAACCAAAAAAAGAAAAATAAAAATTAGTAACCAAAAGTAAAACTTGTGCAATTGTAATATATCCATATATAGACACACACATCGTTTTATGGAGTAGCAAAGTTTGGAATAGCTGCTATCAAATGGTTATACGAAGTTTGAATAAAAATTAAAGTTCATAGTCAATGTCAATGATGTAAATCGCAAGAGAAAAAAAAAATAAAATAAAAACGAACCATGTTCATCGATGATCATGATATTATGTTGCCTGTTCCCAATGTTTCCTCGTCGTTGGAAGTTTTCATTTAAGTGTGTAGTGGGACTCTGTGATTGCAAATACGGACAGATGCCTTACTCTTACATTATGATTATATTAACTGCATTCTATTGATTTTCTTTTTCTAAATTATTATGCATATATACATACACACTTATTGATATATGAACATTATCGTTGAAAGATTAAACTTTAGAGGGGATCGCCTCTCCTACTGGGTTATGACTTCTACATAATTGAAAATCAGTCCATCATACGGATTCATTTACTAACTTGTCCCTTCAAAATGAAAATCTTGTCTCAAGGAAAAAAACAAAAACAAAAAAAGAAGAAGAAGAAGAAGATGAAGAGTGACACGAGTCAGCAATTGATGAAGATTTGATGTTGAAATCGATGATGCAATGTGCCCATAATCAATAACTCTAAATTCAGGCACCGTGGATTCCCAATGTTTCATTTTTTTTTTTATTTGCTCAGAAGCATTTTTCATCCATTATTATCATTCACCAACACCGCAACCAGAACAGAACAGGACAGAACCGAAGCAAGCCCAGATGTTGACTCGTCTTCGCTCAGTTAGAAACAAACATCAATGGGCCAGCTCTCTCTTCCTGCGGGGCCCATTTCCCAAATCCCGAAAACTAACAGACACATCAGTAATTGCCACAACAAAGAATACGACACCGGTTGGAGTTATGTTGTCAGGTCGTACGACGTCGTTTATTTAAGGACATTAAAAATAAAACAGATTGAGGCATACTACACACATATTTGCTTTTTGAGAATTTCTTTTTCTTTTTCTTTTCCATTGAAATAAAAAGAGCAAATAAACACAAAACTTAAAGATGTTTCTCATCCTCATTTCATTCCTTCTCATATCTTTATTAATTTTTTTTCCCCTTTGCTCTAACCACAACACATTGCTGCAAGCTCCACTTCTGATAATCTCTATAGCTTTTGAGAACTCAAATTATATTGACAGCTGGTGATTTTTTTTTTTTTTAAAGTTATCTTTCTCTGATCATGCTCTAGGCATGAAACCAACTTGTTGAGTCTATTTTCACTTTGATTTATTTATTCAAAGTCTTTTTTTTTTTTTTTTGGGTGGGGGGGGAAGGGATGGGGGCTGTGTCTACTAAGAGACAGGCAGACAGCTTAAAAACACACCAAAGCTCCCATTCAACCAAATTGATAGGACATTGTGTGAGAACTGAGAAGGAGGAGAAGTAAAAACTCATGACTTGTAGTCCTCCAATTGTGGGGATGATGGTTCTGATGTGTCTTGTTGTTTCCTCCTCTTAATAACTGATGACGGACTGCTTGTGTTATGAGAAGAACTTGCACATGACCTAACTGTAATATCCTCAGTTTTATTATTATAGCTCAAGTATGCAGCATCCAGTACCCCATCTGGGCTATGAGGCAACACAGATGAAACTGCTGACAATTCTTTAATCAGTTCAACACAATTCAACACTCTTTCCTGCAAGAAAAATAAAACCCAACTTCATCATCATAACATAAAAATCATTCAAATCAGTAGAAATAAATATCATTCGTTTTGTTACCGTGGAATGATCCAGCCAAAATTTTATTTTACCTTTTCAACATGTATGAAACAAGATATGGCTTTATCAATGTTTTGTGCTTGCTCATCTTCTCTTGACACAGAAATTGCCACAGCTGCAGCAATTTCAGAAGGCTTGAACTCCAAGAAGTCAGTAGCTGCATTCAATTTGCCACCCACCTCACTCATCAAATCCATTAATCCTCAAGAACAAAAATGGGCATTCGCAGTGAGAAAGATACCTTTAATTGTGCTAAATAAAAGCTGTACTGATCTGAACATTGAAGTTGCCGATGGAAGTTGATCATCGTTGACCTTAGTCAGAAAGTAATCAATGAATGAGCAAGGAGTAAGACACTGCATTCTCCACTTCAATGTGCCCAACACCAAAAGCTCCATTTTTTGTATGGTTTTGGCTTCAAACACATACTTTGGTTCTCCCACCTGCTCATTAATACACAACGACCAGGACAAATCAGATTGAAATAAACAAATAAACCATCATTATCCCTTTTTAGATAAAAATAAATAAATTATTTTGGTTAATGAAATGATCTTAAATTAGCTTATACCTGCAATTCAACTAAAAGAGGCACTTCACTCTCCTCCATTTTGGCGGCTAGTGATAAACAGGCTACAGCCAGCAATTGCACAGTCCAATCTTTGCCTTTCTGTTTGTGCCAAAAGTATGACCAAAATAAAATAACAATGAGAAGATTAGACCCAAATACAAAAAAAAATGTTAAATGTAAAGAACGAAAGAATCAAGCCCGGGAGCCTGAACTTACAGGTAATTCATAAACCGATAGGAATCGATCCAAGTAGTTCATAGATAGACAAAAACTCATTGGTCCAAATCTGTAATGTGCATGAGCCTGTTGATGACAGTACCTAAAACTCAGTCAATAGCCCATTACAAGAACCAACAAAGACACCACCTTTATCAACACAAAGCTGAATACCAGTCAAAGAAGAAACATCAAGACTTCAACCCCATAAAAAACTACTAACAAGTTATAAGAATACCGATTAGAAAGAGAATGCGTGCACATAATAAACAAGAAAATGTTGTTGAGAAACAATGAAAAAATAAATAAATCTATAACATAGTCATTGAAAACACTTTAAAAAAAAAAAGGCAAACAAAGATGAGGTAGTAAAACGCAATGATCAGTGGATCAAAACAAGCAAAATAAAATGGGGACCCCAGTTGAAAGAAAAAAAAAAACAACCTTGAGAATCCAATCGAGAGCCTCTCTCCTTACTCTCGAGTCCAAATCCCCACTGCGCAATCTGTTGAGGTAATCATGTTTAGGCAAAAGCTCTCCCTCTTTGACAGCCATTTCTCTGAGCAGCTCCTCACTAACAGTTTGGAATGGAAAAAAACCCATCGGGAAAATGGATCTCTTGTTGATAAAGTTTGAGTCTTGACTGTGGTTTTGACTGTTTTGGTCATCATCATCACCATTTGTGGCATTACAATCAAAACCATCAAAACAAGTGTTTGTGCTCTCTGTACATGTAAGATTTGAGGCTGTAAAGTCAGAAAGATTTTCTGCCATTTTTAGGCACTGTAATAAAAAACCAAATTTATAAAACTAGTAAAAAACCAAGGAAAGATTCATGAGATAAGTGCGATGTCAATGGGTCTGTTGTTGTGGGGGATGAGCGTTATTCTCCATTTTTATTTTTATTTACACAATAAAAGCCAAAAAGAGAGAAAAGACCAGAGCGAGAGCGGGGGAGTAGGGGCTGGGGCTCTGATTGTGATTGAAGAGATGGTATCCTTTGTGCAAACTGCGAAGAGAGAAGGTTTATGTAGGAAATGTACATTTGTTTTCTAGGGTAACCAAGGGAGTAGTAGACTGAGGGATCGTAGATTACACTGCCGAATAAGAAGGAAATTAAAATCTTGAGAAGAAAATATTTTTAACAAAAATGGAAACATAAAATAAGAAAATAAGATAAAACGCAAGACTCTGATGAATATTTTATGTTTTTATGTTTTTATTTTATTATCCCATTATAAGTTAATCATACAATTTTCTACTTCATATTTCGGATATTTATCATTTCACAAGTAGGCTAATAGTATCAGGATCCCTGAAATCATAGAACTTCTCGATTAAGGATATAATTTTTCTATTTGTACCAGATAGGTCCTTGTCCAGTGGCCGGTGTCACTGCTCTAAGTTGAAACTTTTTTCACTTCATATATAAAATATAGTTATCTCTAAAAAGAAAATAGAATTATTAAAACAAAAAATAGACTTTTTAGGGTTAAAAATAGACAGAGGAACAATAGAATTACAACCACATATAGTTAGCAAAATATTAGAAATTTCAGATAAAATAGAAGACACAAAAGATGGAGCAATATATGAATTTCGGTCCAATTAAACTTAGACAGTTCCCATCATGAATAAATTTAAGTTTTAAAAGCAAGTTTCAGTTATTAGACATTAAATTAGAAATAGAAAATATTAATTTTACACAACAAGGCTTACAAATTCAATTAAACGCTATAAAAATAATTGTTAGTGAATGAGTTAATAGAATCATTAGTAGAATTAAAAAGAGAAATTCCACATTTAAATCCAGTAACTAAATAAGGGTCATCAATCTTCATGAACCTATTTCGTACAAAATGGACAAACTACGCCCTTATTTTAAAAATACAAGAACTTGGGGACTAGCATAGTAATATGGTTTTTGTTACTATTGTATAAGTTTTCTTCTAAATGTACAAATAATACTATATAAAACACTAGCATAGTAATATGGGTATCCCATGTCATTGTTATGATAATATATTATTATTATTATTATAAAAAACCCCAGAAACCTTACAAGAAGCCCAATTTCTCTAAGAAAAAAGAATTTAAACCTAAACACAAAACTTTTTTCAACTACAAAGAAGCCATATGCCATAAGTGTGGCATAAAAGGTCATACTGCAAAGTATTGCAGAATGAATCGAAAGCTTCATGAACTTGGCCTTGATGAAGAAATCATCTCCAAAGTTGCCTCTCTTCTTATAGAGTCTTCTGACTTTGAGTCTTCCATGTCGGGAGATAGTGATCCCCTTCAGGTCAATGAACTTATTGACTCAGATACCTCTGCATCTAGCAGTAGTGATTCTGAAATAGATTTTTATTTAAAGAAAATCAATGTTTTGACTAAAGACCAAGAAACATTTCTTGAGCTCGTAAAATATATTTCTGATCCAAATCTTCAAAAAGAATATCTTGATAAGCTTTTGAAAATCCTATATTTTAATAAAGCAAAGACTTCCAAAGTTCCAATTGTTAAAAAGAGTTCTTATGATCTTACTGATATTTTGGATAAGAAGAAAACAAAGAAAACTATCCCCAACATTCAAGACCTCCAAAAGGAGATCAAAGAAATCAAATATGAGATTAGAGAATTAAAAGAAAAACAAAAAGGTGATTATGAAATTATCCAACTTCTGTTATAAAAATAATTACAGGATTATTATTATTATTATTATTTTAACTTTTATCATCCAATTGCTGCGTAAAAAGTGATAATTATTGGTAAATTAAAAAAAATATATAGTTAATATATTGAAAACATTGAAGCAACACGCATCATGTATGGTCAAATAAAGAAGGATAAATTTTAGACTACTCCTTGTGGATTAAATCATTCTTTTACTTATTGAAAATCTTAAATTATCTTTTACTTATTGAAAATCTTAAATTATCTTTTTTTTTTATTCAAAAGATACAGAAAAAATTACGGATGGGTTTGATGAAATTTTTATCTTTTTCACAAAAATAAAAAATAAATTGAGATTCCAATAAATAAATGACACCATTAAAAAATAATCAATTTATAAAAAAAATAATCTAAAATTAGTTCAATAAATTTTACATCACTGCGTCTGGTTTAAGAGTTATAACTGTGAAAATTGGGTTAAAAAAAAACATGTACCTAACTAATCAAATTTAATAGGTAATGGCATATTTGGGTTGGTTTAGTGAGGGCTTAATTTGTGTGATGAATTCATATGATGGGTGATGACATGTTTGTGATTCTGTTTTATTAAATCGAGATTGCATAATTAATTTGACAAGCACCGTACAAAAACGTGATCTGGTGGGTCCATGGATTTTACATTATTTATACATCTGCCCTTATACTTGCAGTATTTCTAACAAGACGATAGCATCTAGTAAAAATTTTACCGGCTTTATTAGAACATAACATTAGGTAATTTTTATGAATTTGGACCTCCCACTAAGCTGATGTCGGGGTAGCAAAATTGATTCAGTGATGAATTTGGTTTAGGGACCAAGGACAGGATGGGTCTCTAGAGAAACTTAAAACTTAAGCTATTAGCTTGATAATATCATTTTCGAATTTTGCCTACTTGAACTTATTGCTTCCTATCCTGTTTTATCAATTATTATATAATAAGGGTGTAGAGCACAAAATATATGATTTTATTTTCAGAAGTTATTAAAAAAAAAAAAGGAAATACGAATTTGCCATTTGATAAAATAAAATAAATTTCTCTCAACACTTATTATCATATTTAACCATTCTCATACAAAAGAATATATATATATATATATATATATATATATATATATATATAACTTGATGATAAGTGTTGAGAATCCTATATAGTTAGGAAAACGAGGAAAATAATGGGTGATGATGAAACGAGAAATTGTTGAGTACCTTTATTGTATTACATCCACTTGATATATGTATAATATGAGTACATGAAGAATTAAATAAAATGATCAATTACGTGATAATTTTTAAAAACAAAATGTACACATATCATACATATATTAAGTGGGTCTAGTGCAAAAGAGATATTCTAAAATTCCTTGGAAGAAGTATTTTTTTCTTTTGCGGGATTGTTTTCCCTCACACCAACGAGAGATAAGCAGATGATTAAAAGAACCAGCGGAAGATTAATGCCTAATGGAGGTTAAAATGGGAAGCCAGACTGGATAGAGGAGGCACGAAGGGCAATGAGGATCGATTGATCAGGGTCATTTCGTAATTTCATTAGACTCTTCGCCCCGGTCAACCGAGATGAAAGAGAGAACGAGAGATGGGAGGTTTAACTGAGGAAGTGTGATTGATGCATGAAATTAAGCCAACGAGGACGAGTTGAATGATATCTTCTTTCATGGAATTCCAGACCTCCACCAACCAAACATTGAGCAGTGAATTAATGGAGGTTCAAAATGAGAATAAGGAGGATAGCTCTGGACTACACTGTTATTTTACTTATATTTTTATTATAATTTGTGTCAAATAGTTTAATCTAAAACGATAGCTTAAATAATCTCTACGCTTCGACTAAGCACAATAACATAAATGAAATGAAATATCATTTTCTAAGTATCTATACTTTTGTCACCCAAATAATCAAGCTTTGTCCTTGAAAATATTTAACCGGAAGAGAATATTTGTTCAAAGTTTAAAATTAGATAATTAGAAAATCACGATTACCTAATCCTTTTTTTTTTCGAGTAATTATCTTTCAGAGAATCACACTTGCACTTGTTTTTTAGGATCAGGATCCTCTCATGATCTGAGCACTCCTGATATTTTACGAATCTTGTGCCACTTGTGTTTTAGTGTTAGTGGATGATTAGGATTTAAATACTTTTTTTTTAATTTATTAATCACCAATCATATTAATAAAATTTACTCAGACGAAGATCAGATAAAGAGAGAATCATGATCTTGTTTTTTAACCCCTTAACCTGCATGCAGTTCTACGGAATTGGGTCATTGTCCATTCCTTATGGAAGCAGTGTGATTCATGGAAAGTAAATTTGAAAAAGGAAAAGCATAAATATGTAGCTCCGTTTGCAACCAATAAATTACTCTAAAAAGGATGTACCATTAGCTGTATCATAAAAATATTAATTGAAATGGGGTGCCAGAATAAAGCCGGTTGAGTGCATTGTCTACCGTTTACATATTTGAAGAGTGTGAAATGTGAACTCAATCCAATGGGATGAACAATGCTTAATATGTTTTTTCCACTATTCTTATTTATTTATTTCAATCCCATTGACTTAAGTGGAAGTTTGGAACTGGGCCATAATTGTAAATCGTCCTTTAATTGAGACTCATATATTTTGAATTGGCTGGCATACATGCTAAATTCACTTCCCAACCTCTCGTTCCTTACTATATTGTACAGTCAAAAAGGAAGAACATTGAGAGTTGTAAACTACGTGCACCGGCATTAATTGACAAATCATGTAATAAACCCCTCTTGCATCCATGGAAGAAACACTTAAAAATTTAAAATTTAAGATAAAAAATCAAATCGCCTTCTTTTAAGACACAAAATTTTCACCCCTTTTGCATCCCTTACTAGGGATGCTCTCTTTTTACCATCTCTTTTAAGTGGTTCTATCCCAAATATTCTCGTGGCCAAAAATAAAGAAGCACTTTTCACCACCGCAAATTTTAATTTGCAAATCACGTGTATGCTGCAAAACCCAGCAGCAGCCTTAACTTGACTTGTTTACTTGTAAGTGCTTAATACAGAGATCAGCAAAGCTCAGATCATATACAACATGCAAACAATGGGTGGGGGTTGTGGTGGTCCAAAGGAAACTCTTTTAAGATTTAGTCTTATATTGTGGTTGAGATTCGAGCTCTCGAAAGTCGGAAGAACTTCTTCACAATCCCTCCATATTCTCTCTATAAAATGCCGTGCCATCAAAAGCATGCATCCAGAACATCAGCCATGGCTTCTGCTGCTGCTCCACGATAAGCGCTGATTGCAAATTCAATTTCTTTCATAAAAAATGACTTGTTACGCATCTAATTGTTTGCCCCCCTTTTGCCATCTAACCCACTTGCTATTTATTTATTAAATCTTTCCCAATATCTTAACGATATTTTATTACTATTTTTATTATTTTATTTAATTTTTTTCTTCTTTTTTAATGTTAGGAGTTTAACTAACATTAATTAGCGATTCAACTCTGAACAAACTGAGAACCTCTCATTGCATAATCAAGAAAAGTTAGTGATTAGGTGTGCCACTCATCTGATATTCTCAGTTCTACTTCAATGTTGACCGCGTCTCATCATCGTCTATCATGGTTTGATAAAAGAAAACCCACTCTGAACATCCCAGTCAGCCTCTCAATATTTCATAGTATGATAGAATTATCACATGCCCTATAGAGGATATGCGTAGAGATCAAATCTTTACTTTTTTTTTTTTTTAAATTAAATGAGACTATTACTTAAGATATTACATATTACATGATACTATAATTGGTATTTACAATCACATAATAATTGAGATTAATTTACATCATAACTAATATTTACAATCACATTATAACTTAAACTAATTTACATTATAATTGATATTTACAATTATATAATAATTTAAATTAATTCACATCAACTCTTATATATAACAACTTAAATTTTAATCATTTTTAATAATCGAGGGATTTCAACCTTCGCTTAAGAGATGAAAAAATAAATTTAAATAAACCCCCACAATGCTTCTGTAAGGATTCGAACCACTTCCCTCACAAGCTCTAGCCACGGACTAAGGCCCAGTGGTTGATCAAATCTTCACTTGAAACCGAGATTTAAACCATGTTTTAATCTGAATTTTACTTAACTATCAAAAATTCAAAATGAAGTTTGATATAGACGGTTTCGGGTTTGGGGTGGGGAGGTTAAAAATAGATAACTTTATCAAATGTGTCTCTTCATGCACATTGATACCTCTATATATAAACATCAATGAAGCAAATAGCGTGTCCGTAAAATATGGCTATATTATCACTCATCAGTTACAATAGATACAAATATGTATATCTTTGTTTGTCTTCAAAGATTTAAAAATGAAATTCATCACCTATTCATCTCTCTCTCTCTAGGCATTGTCCCACACAAGCAACATAACAAATCAAGGGAACACACATGATGCGACCTAGACAACCTGTGTACAAGCACATCAATTAATCACGAAATAAACTAGAGTAACCATTAAGCTCATACCCAATAACTTCTAAGTTTGTGTATTATACTTGATTAAAGGGATTAAGAGTCCATTTAATCTTTGAGGATTTGTAATAGGTTGCCAGAATTGGTATGTAGTTCTATATCCACTGGCTAATAAAATTGCTGCAGGCTGAAGAATTTCAAAGCCATATAGAAGCTACATACTTAGCACATCATATACTGACCTACTCGTCCCACTTGCATAAAGTTTGTCAGATATTGTAACGAAATCCAAAAGGAAGACAACACAAGTTTACAACCGATACATAGTCAACTAAAATCACACTTGCTTTACAATTCATGACATTCAAAAGCCCACCTCCCCAGAGGAGCAAACGATCCATACCCTTATGCCTCATCTATCTGCTCCTGCACAAAGCCCAGTATCACATCACTAAAATATTGGCTAAAATTTAGTAAAAAAAGACAATAATGACCGACATCGAAGGTACAATTACCCTGTTACCTAATATACAGACTCGTAATCACTATTTATTGCAGACAAAGACCGTGCTAGACAAAATTAATAGTTGAGTGCATTTGTATGCATAGATTAACATTATTTAGTTTCTCATTGAGTTTGAAGCAATATCTAGGATTTACAAGATGAGGTCATCTGGATACATGCTACAGACACACTGTTCACTGTTTTGTTCCTCTAAAAAATGACTCCAAATTCTTGCTTTTACTTTTGAAATATTTAGAAAATTCAAAAGTTTCTCATTTATCTCTTATTTATCTCTGCATGTGCACCTGTAGCACAAGATAAATAAATACCCCTGAACTGAAAATTGCACTGACCTGCATATCTGAGGTCCACAGAGTGAGGTTGTCTCTTAGCAATTGCATGATAAGAGTGCTATCCTTGTAGGATTCTTCACCCAAAGTGTCCAGCTCAGCAATGGCCTCCTCAAAGGCCTGAAAAACTCAAAAGTAATTATTTGAAAAGTTCCACATACATGAACTGATTTAGTAAAACAAAGAACTTCATGCTTGTGTACCACACATACAGACCAAGAAAAGGAACAAGCAAAAGATGTTCGTCGTGATCAGCCATTATTAACCATCATGGTATTTAGAATGCACTTTAGTACTAGGTGCAGTGATAACAATTAAACAATGTTTTAACTAGCTAGGCATCAAAGACTAGACTCCACACATATTATTGTTTTTGCATATCAGCAATTCTCTCAATTCCTAATGAGCTGAGTTGTCTCAATTCTTTTTACTGATACGCATAATCGACATTGTTCTGTCTCCATTTTGGAAATTTAAATGGCTACAGCTTCACTATAGCTTCATTATCAGAACTTATGTTTTAATCTTCTGAAAACATGATCCCTGGGGCTGACAAGTACAGGTGACTTATTTTTCACATTTGCCTATGGATCTACCCAGGAGCCAGGACAATGTCATTCAGAATTCAAGTCAGCCTTTGGAATTATGCGCCTTCCATAAACCATTATTTCTCTACCTTGCATAACACACTCAGGGAATTATCAGCATACCACTCAAATACATTTCCTAAAAATAATGCTTAATCCTTATCTCCGTAATGATAGGATTTGTTTAAAATAACACAATTAACAAATGGAGAAAATTCCCTAACTGCAATCTAGCCCATAACATGCATGCTGCACTAGTAATATTCAATATACACTCACTTGAGGAAGATTTAACCAGGTTAGATCTCATCAGTCATCTCAGACACAACCAGCTTAGAAACCAAGAAAAGGAGAAACTAACCTTGTCAATGTCTTCTCCCGTAAGAAGTGAAAATGATGCTTAACTACTTTCTTAACTTAAAACTCGGTATTAACAAAATTGACTTATATAGGCAGCAGAGTTACTTCTTTGTGAAATTGGCTTTCTTCAAAGTAATATTTCCAAGACATATTTGCAATTCAATAACATGGAGGAATTTCCAATACTCTTTTCTTTTGTTCAAAGCCTCTTTATTGTGATAATTGCATTCTTTATGAATACTGAACATGCAACATGATAACATTAAATGATTGTCACAGAAGAATCAAGAGGCACAACTGGAAAAGCAGTTACGAAAGAACAGGTAATTGTGACCAGTATGATCAAATAGATTTAAAATCAAGAGTCCTAAAAAGAGGCATAACTGAAAATACAACATGAATGTACCAGCTATAAAATCAAGAGTCTTAAAAGGAGGCATAACTGAAAACACAACATGAATAACCAGCTAAATACAAACAGAATGATCAACCAGATATAAGATGTTTGTATTCTCCAATGCTATTCTAGTAGAAGCAAGAAGCAGCCATGAAGATATAAAGGCCCAATTCTAACAGAAATAAAGTGAGAATTAAATTGACAAGTTTAATGGATACACATGAAGAACGTTAGAACAACTCATGACAACTCAATAAGTTAGCAGCCATCAACATTAATTATATATACAAAGGAATTATGTTTAGATATGAATTCCGGTGTTAGTGATATTTAATCAATAAACTCGGCAGGGCAAGCAACTCTGATACAAAACACTATAGTAGTTATAGATTTACTAATTAAAATAATAATATAATTATTATAAGCCTCTGGCAACCATGAGGAATGAAGCATACCTGTTTGGCCATGGTACAAGCTTTCTCTGATGAATTGAGAATCTCATAGTAAAACACTGAGAAGTTGAGTGCCAGCCCCAACCTTATAGGGTGTGTTGGCGCCAGATCAGTCAGTGCAATATCCTTCAAACAAGGGAATTAATTCGAAATTATTTAATAACTTGATGAATTCTGTTTAAACGGAGGAAAAAAAAAAGGATTATATAGTAAATCTAAATTCGAAATTACCTGAGCCGCCTTATAAGACAACATAGTGTTTTCAGCGGCGGCCTTCCTCTCATCACCAACTTTAAACTCCGCCAAGTAACGGTAGTAATCTCCCTTCATCTTCAAATAGAAGACTTTGGACTCACCAGCAGTAGCCGAAGGCACAAGGTGCGAGTCCAGCAACTTCAATATGCTCCCGCACACGTCAGATAACTCAGACTCTACCTTTGACCGATAGTCTTTGACCAGCGAGACGTGTTCCTCGTTCTTGCGGCCTTCCTCTTTCTGCTCGATAGAGGAGATAATACGCCACGCGGCGCGAAGAGAGCCGATGACGTTCTTGTAAGCAACGGAGAGGAGGTTGCGCTCCTCGACGGTGAGTTCAGTCGCCGGAGTGGAGGAAGTGACGAGGCTGTCCATGAACTTAACCATCTCTTCATAGCGCTCGGCTTGCTCGGCGAGTTTCGCCAGGTAAACGTATTGCTCTCTCGTCGGGGTTCCCATAGCAGAATTGCAGAAACTGTAAAGTTAACTGGAGGGGAATTGGATCTTCTTCAAAGAAAAATATTCAAGTGATTGAGATTTGATTTGAGCGTGGCTTATATTACGAGGAATTTAGTTGGCTCCAAATGACTGTCAGGAGGACTTACGCGCGAGAGTGAGTAGCTCTTATTACTCGCTACCTACTAGCAAAGCCAGACAGGCAGTTGCAGTTGTTTTGTTTGTGGAGGGATACGGCGGCGTTTTTACCGAGGTGCGAGGTTAAGCTGATTTTGAGCGCGTGTGGATGGTTTTCTAGGACCAATAATGCTGATAGGAGATAAGAGTGGGAATGACAGAGATGATATTGGATTATTTGACCGGAATCCTATTCTATCCTACTGGGCCGTTAAGTCAAAGATTTGTTCTTTCGATTTGGACTAACAATTTTCTTAAGTAAAAAGTTTTTTCAATTCATTTTTCTACATCAAGAGTTTTTTACGTGCGAACGTTTGAATTCTTTTTCATGATCCTCACACGGGGAAAATATCATTCACTAAGAAATTGCAAAATAGAAAATGCGTTTATTATTCGTTAATATATTAAAAGAAGTGGATGTGCCATTTTTCATGAAATAAAGTGGATGTTCTTAGCAAATCATGCGGGTGTATTGAACAGGTTCCAATAAATGGGGCGATCATTATCCTGATTCGTAAACATAATGGTTCTGGCTCAAGACATATTGCGAGTGCATATAAACAAAGTGGGATTCTCGGAAATGGTAGGGGTGTATTTAATAATTATGGCCCAAATGGAGCAAATGGCACTACTGTCGCCGCCCACTTTACTATTATTTCTTTATTCTTCGTCTGAGTTGACTATTATTTCGATAATATCATTCTGCTACTTAAAAACGAAAAAACTTGGTCATATGTAGGTAACGGTAAAATAGCTTCGCCCATGGCCTAGTAGTAGCCCTCGGCATACAATTGGGTTCGCACCAGGGCTCCTTAGGAATTGGGATGGCTTGCTTGTCGTCAAAATTTGAAAAAAAATGAAAATATGTGCAAGTTAATTTGTTGAAGAAGCATGTAATTAGTAAGAGTTCCATGTCTGGTGGTCGTTCAACAGCAAAGCTATAAACAAATAAAATGACTTGTACTGTCGGTGATACCCGTATGTTACAATCATAGCACTAGATCACAGTGCAATCATCCAATTATGTTTTACTATTGTCGCGTACACATGTGATGTATTTATGGTGATTTTTTTTTTTTACCACGACGTATCTTGGGGAGGGTTTCAACTGTGGAATGTACCTTTAAGCCCGTACCACAACTCATACTAAAAGTCCCTGTTCGAACCGAGAGGCACATGTTCTCTAAACAAATGCGATTTCCCTGTGACTCGAACTGGGGAGCAAACCCAATCAAGCCACTTAAGGAGACTCCATTACCAGTGGAGCCATGGAGCCAACACTTTGTTGATTATTTATGGTGATTTTAACTTAGCAATTAGCGTGTTGTATGACTGCACGCGATGGATGACATTGAATGACAGCATGATGGCATAGCCATATCCACTTCATCCTCTAAAAGAGGAATATGTAGAGGAGCATCATCAATATTTAGATAAAAAGAAAAATTAGTTAGTGTTGCAATTGCACAATTACATAACATTTAAATTCATCAAGAAAACTTAAGATAAAGAGAAAAATCAAGATTTCGCTGCAGATAATTCATATCACTTGTTAGTTAATTTGAGAAAGCTTAGACTACATTATTACTTCAATATTTATCGTCATTATCACTTAGAAAGCTCACATTACATCATCACTACAATATCTATCATCATTGTCACATATCAGTAAAAGCTAATGAATCAACCTCAGTCAAAGTGGAGCAGAAGGTGCATGCTCCAAGCCAATGAATCAACCTCAAGTCAATATTTTTTACACCGCATATGAATTAATTTAGTTATCATCATTTACCAGTTAATTACAAAGAAACCTGAAAACAAGAATAAAATGCAATTAATTAACAGAGAAGTTGAGTTTTACCAATGGTGTTGAGCATGTGATGATCAGAAACCCAGGATTGAATGGCCTCCCATCTTCTTTTGTTTTCTGCTATTCAAATTAATGTTTACAGAGAACTTGAATGAAAAAGACTAGAGTGAGAGTGGAGACGGGCACCCAACTTTGCTATTCATAGATAAAGACAATGGTGTTGAGGTAAGTGCTTCTGCCTTTTTGTGGCCGCTGGATTTGGTTTTTACTCTTTTGGAACACTGGTAACTTCGGGGAAACTTGAGGCCCCCCTCGTGGACAAACAAAAATTTTGTGAAGGTAACAATTTTGTCGTTTACATATTTTATGACATAAAATAAATTAAATCGTTTGTTGGTTGTTTGTCACTGCAAAATAACTTTTTTTGTGACCAAACATTCTGTCTCAAAAAAAAAAACTTTTTAATGTCTTAACCAAGAGTGGTAACGGTGGTGGAAAGGTCAGTCATCAAGATTGAACGTCAAGCGCATTAAAGTTCAAATGCAAATACTCAAATTAAGTAAATTTTAGTTTGAAAAAAGAAGCTAATGAATGAGAGAAGTGGAGATAAAGATTAAAACAATACCCCAATACTGAAGTTTGATTCAGATGGGCTGCGCTCAACGGTAACTGCTGTGCAGCTGGCGCAGTGGCACGTGGTTGGTGAGGCTGTTAGTGGTTGCTGTGTTTCACGATTTTAATTAATGAGCCGCTATGTCGTCATGCTTTGTGATTTTCAGGTTTTGTTTTTATTCAATAATTATCTAACAAAGGATGCCCACTTTAACTAAAGTGGAGGGTACGATTTGGACCGCTCAATATAGATTCAATATCCTTTTTTAAACAATTTAAAATTTGCATGTGATAGGGTCCACCAAATTCAACGGCTTTAATTGGTTAATAATAATTTTTTGTTTTATCGATCATGATTCATGCATCATTTTATTTTGTTTTAAAAAACATAACGACAAAAATGCACAACAGGGCATAAAGGGATTGGTTGAAAAGTTAGGCAATCCCATCAAACCATATCAATGTACACATAAATTTTTGGAAATTATTTATGGCTCTACTGTAATTACTGTAACAAAATAATTTGTTCATAAAAATACAACATTAGTCAAGCCAAAACTTTCAATTGCTTTTTTTTTTTTTGTTAATTTATTGAAAATAATTATCTAAGACCAAAAAACAAGGTCTTAAGATATCAAAAAAGCATAATAGCTTTGAAATTAAATTATCTGTCGTAGATGGTTTGGCCAAATCCTAATATTATTCTGTGACTAAATTTGAAATTATTGTAAAAAGAAAAAATATATATATATCGTCTTTCAAATTCTAAATTATTGTAGTGACTAGGAAGTGTCTGTTGCTTGTTTCAGAATTCATACTCTCAACTTCGCGCAAAAACATGTGCTCACAGGCTTACCATTGAACCCATTGCATTTTTATCCTGGATCTTGTTCCTAACCCAGGAACCATAAAATGTTCAGAAATACATAAGAGTATTTTAATTCCAGCATGAAGTCAATCCAATCCGTCAGACATATATATTTTGCATTAAAATTGTTTTTAACTTGATTATAATTAAGTTAATTTCTTGCTGACAAAACGATGGAAACCATTGATTATTGTACGCAGATACGTGAACTTCTCTGATTAGCCATTACTGTAATTATAAATTGAGTTCTACTAAGTTATATTTTAACTCTATTTATAAATTGAGTCCTGTTAAGTTATATTTATTATAAACAATAGTCCAATTGAAAAAAAAAAATGTAAAAATCACACAATGGCACTTGGCCTATCTTTCATGTTACTCATGTTTATATGTTTTGGTTGGATTGTAGATTGCAACAAATATAACTTAGAAAAACCCTTATACAATTTTATCTTTTCAATTTAGATAACTGTCGGGAGCCAGTAGTTTTCTGAAAGTAAAAGCTACAGGGATCATCCTTGAAAACGCTATAATTTCGCCTAAGTTTGGGACCAAAACGATGTACACGTTGTTACCTGGACCTACATACAAGAAGAATGGCTATTCACAAATCACGCGATATGGGTTGGTTTGTTTGGAATGCGAAAGGCGGACAACTTTGATAAATGGAAACTGGGTTTGATCTCGTAAAGTCCTTTTCATATCTATAAATGAATGCTGCAATTTCAGTTTGCCTCTGTAACTGGACATCTGATACTTTTTGCGTCTGAAGCGTTCTGGTTTTGGCAAATTAACTTTTAATCAGATATAACGATTGGCTGCTGCAATCATTAATACTCTGTTTACGTACAACGCCACACATGTTCATATTAGAAATATTGTAGCTTATTACAAGATGCAGATAATTTTTCAATTGATTTTTCTGCAATTGATCCTGATCTGTCCAGCACTTCCTGTGAGAGGTTTGATGTTGCCCATCTTGATCATACCCCTGGCGAAGTCCTTGAAAAAAACAGAGATGCTAGCAGCGTATCTTTTGACCAGAAAATCAGCAGAATTGCCATTAAAGAGCTCTTGGTCAGAATGAAGAAGCCCCTTCTTGTTCAACAGATTCTTGTAATATAAATTGTCAAAGCACGTTGGAGTTTGACGGTCAAGGTTTGCCAGAACATTGTCATTTCCTCTTCTTGGGCATCTCTGCTGCAAGGACCTGGCGAAGCTGGTGTCAATATTGGAATCGTTGTAAATGTGTCCTCGAAATGATGTGCACCTTGCCTTGCCTACCGTATGTCCACCTGCCAATGGCCATATACATAAGATGAGCTCTGTCAATTAATTGGTCTGCTGAGAGTTGCAGTATGTGATTAAGGGTGTGTTTGAGATTGGTATGCTGTAATTTTTAAGTTACAGTTGCTGTAAAAAAAAATATAACTATAAAATAAAAATTAATAATATATAGTAAATGTAAATTTTAAATAATAATTTTCATAAAATTATTAAAGATATAATAAATTTTTCAAGTGAAAAATCATATCAACATAGTTTCCAAGTTACAGTAACTAGTGTTTACCAAACACTTTAGTGCTGTAACTTTTAAGCTACAGCTGTCCAACCTCAATTCCAAACACACACTTTAGTGCTGTAACTTTTAAGCTACAGCTGTCCAACCTCAATTCCAAACACAACCTAAGTTAAGGGATTCACTGAATTTAATTTGTAGCATATTAGTGTAGACCAAGTAATAACTACAGTTGAATTACCAGCAAGAGCCACCATGTTCTTTAATGAGAGACCCTGTGCCGAGAAGCTTGATATGAGAGCACTCAAATTAGAAGTGGGTGGAGGGATGGAGGTATTTGCCGCTGCCCTGCTAGCAGTGGTAGAATCTCTTCTTCCCAATCTAACTTTCCATGAAGGACCTCCGAACTGCAATTGTGCCAAAGAAACGTTGCCCCACCCAAAAAAAAAAATAATAATAATAATTGAAGCAAGTGGATAAATTAGTACATGCAGGAGACTTGATGATAGTCAAGATTGGAGATTTCAAGATCTTCATCAATATAATTAACATGGAGACTAGCGGGAGCTTACAACAACAACTGAATCGCGTGCGGCAATGGCAAGAATATCTGCACACGAAACAACACGGGGGCATGCTTTCTCCAGATTAGCTTTAATCTGATCCACCACGTTGAACCCTCTGGCCGAGTTATTGTTAGGAACTGCTGTTTTCTCTCCTATGAAATTGGCCGTATCATCCAACAGTACCGATCCATCGCAGCCCTGATTGTCATCAATCAGTTGAAATAGCTTAAGACTAATTATAACACAAAACAGACAAACGACCGAAAACAAACAAAGCATACATTGACAAAGCAGTCGTGGAAATGAAGTCGAAGTAAAGACGCCCCTACGCGTGTTTCATTTTTTATAGCAGCTATAATCCCTGCCCGAACAATAGACAATGCTTTTGGGCATGTGGATTTGTAGTAGTTTGTTGAGAGTTGGGAGTTGGCTTGATCAAGAGTTGCAGTGACAAAAGTAAGTATAAGAAGGAGAAAGTAGTAACTTGTTGCTGCCATATCTAGCACTTCTGCAGTCGTCAAGAGAGATTTTTGCCTTTATAAATACGTATATATTCGCTAAACAGTGACTTTAATACTAAGCCCAAGCAACACAGCCCCAATAATTCTGCTGAGATGGCGTACGATTTTTGTTTTAGTTTGCCGACACTAATCTATATTGAGACCATCGTGGCTTGGTAAATTTGAAGGATAGGGAATAATGCTTCTATAACTGGATGAAATTTTGCCCTGCGCAAGAACAGTTGGCTTAATCAAGCTGGTTACGACATCACATTCATGTGGCCCAGAGCTTACTTTTTTATTGGTGAAAGATAAACAACATGTGAAAGTTGATAAAGTTTGCTTTCCCCATGCAAATGCCGAACAGGTGTCATGGCATAATCACTGCTCATCTCAAGCTGGAACTGGGGATACGAGCGACGAGGTTTTGGAATGCCTAATTGGAATTAATAATCAAATTTATTTCGATTTGTTTTTAGCTATTAATTCGCTTTCAACACCGTCATCATATTTATTCGATACGTGCTCCCAACAATTTTCCAACAAGAATATTTGACGAAGGCGCATGCAATAATGAAGTTGTTAATCGATGATATTGACATTGGTGTTTTTATTATTATTATCTTTTTTTTTTTGTCAATCAGGGAAATTTGTGGAGTCGTAGGCGAAATGATTAGCAGCGATTAGCGTACCATGAAAAAATTGAATTTTTTAGGAAAAAGTTATTTGTCCTGATTTTAACTCCGAATTGCACCCTGAATTGAAACGCACTGTTTTAATTAAATAAAAAACGCACCGTTTAACCTTTCCTTTTGACGAGAAATACGAGCAAAATCTCTCTGTCTCTCACACCCGCAAAAATCTACAATCACTGACGAGACAGTTGACACGGACGACAGACGAGCCCTAGACGGCGGACCACCACCGTCACTCGATCGATGTCTCTGTTGCCATCACAACAGTCACGCGACAGCCGGCACTCACAAAGCTAACACGCAACAGCCAGCAGCACACCCTCCCAACAGCTGGCAGCACCCCCTCCCAACAGCCGGCTCTCCTTGGCTAGGTCTCCATTGCCATCACCGATATTTCTGCATCTGAGGTAATGGAATAATTCTTTTAGAGTTGATTGAGATTTTGGTTGATTTGAAATTCCTGGTGATTTGGTAATGTGTTTGTGTTACTGGTTGACACGGCTGAAGATGATGTTTGATTCATGGTAGATATCTTGCATAATTTAACAAATTATAATTTAATTAACAATTTGTGAATTTGCCATTTGGAAAACTCGAATTTGCCAATTCGGCTGAAGAAGATGTGTTATTAGTTGACAATTTGCCATTTGGGAAACTCGAGCTGCACAAAGTGTTGAGTGTTGGGTTGAAACGAAAGCAAATAGACGAACAAACACGTGTCGCACGGCTGCAATGAATTGAAGAAGTGACGTCGTTCGGTTTTGCAGTTTGCAATGAATTAAAGCTAGCTGCACAGAGTGTTGAGTGTTGGGTTGAAACGAAAGCAAATAGAATGACAAACACGTGTTGCACAAACTGCGATGAATTGAAGAAGCGACATCGTTTGGTTTAATCAACAATGCTTACACACACGTGCTGCACAATTGCAATTAAAAAGGAAAAACAACCGTTTTAAAATATAGCGTTTTGGTAAATTTTGGGGCGCAAATTCGGGGTTAAGTTCGAGGCATATAGCGGCGCTGAATTTTTTAAACCGTGAAGAGGGGGAGAGAGAGAGAGAGAAGGGTGGAGGCGAAATTGTCGGCCCAGCCTTTATAAGTAAATGGACTGGCCCAGTTTTCTTTCTAATAAGTTAGGCCGAATCAGAAATTTTCGGCCCAGCCTTTATTTGAGTGGGGGACTTCTATAATTTGTATGAAACTTCTGTTTTCACATTTATAACTTTTTCTTTGCTGAAAATTACAATACAATTTTAAATAAACTAGAATAGATTAATTAAATTCTAAATGTACATTAGTTATAATAAAGTTCTTATTATTAAATAGTTTATTTCTTCGTTGTCTTTTTTTTTTAATTTCCTAAAAAAATTTAATTATATCATATATTAGATTTAGAGATATCTAGGGTTTATAATTTGTAAGGACATTTTAGTTTATTTAAATTCATATATTTGTTCTTTAATGGTTAAATATAAAGTTTTATAACAATATTGAAGGGGTATGAAAAGCATTATTCTTGTTATCACTATTATTACTATTATCGTTTAGGGTTTGGTTGATTTCAAATGAAAATTCAGTAAACATTAAACCAATTGTCGTTTCAACAATTTCGTTTGAATTATTTATCTAATGATTAACTGACTGGATAGGAAAATTGTAGTGGATCTGGTAATTTCAAATATCCTATGGGTTCAAATTATAATTATTTGAGATTTCTTTTTTCCCCTTTTGGACACAAGACCATGCGATCTGGATCTAGTATCTACAATAATATTATCCTCAAATTAAAACGGTATTTTTTTTTATTAAAAAAAAAGGGAAATTTTTTTGATAATGCATTTGCTTGTACGAGAAACGAGGGAACCCTAAAAAATTGAAGCACAGTCTTATAAGAGGGTCAAAAGCATTTCCTTTTCCACAAGGGTAAGCCGTGGAAGCTAATCTGTGCCTCACTTCACGCTCACGTCTTAAACGCTGAGGAGGCTACTGAAAATGGAGCTCTGTACAGCCACACAAACACAGTCAGCCATCTCCAATCACCACCACCCATTCCTCACCACCACTACAGCCCCTGCTCTCGTCCGCACCAAATCCGCTCTCTCTCTCAAGCAAACCACAGTCTCCTGCTCCGGTTATGGCCTACGCTCCCGTACGATACAAAACCCTAGGTCTACTTTATCATTTTCCGTCTCTTCTTTTTTTATTTACTGCTGATGACTTAACAAATGTTGGTTTCTAAACCCCCCAGCTACGTGGATGGTTCAGATTTTTTGCTCAATTAAATGTTATATATAGTTCTGATATATTTGTGTTTGGCTAATAGTCTATTGCTTGTGATTCGAATTTTTTTTTTTTTTTCATTTGGACTTGAAGTGTACATTTGAATGAGTCCGGGGCCTTATTCGTTTAGGCTGTGTTTCGTTGATTTCTTTATATCACTATTTCATTTCGTTTTTAAATGAAAATGATTTAAAAAGATAAAAAGAAATGAACAAATTTCTGTAAAAGAACACATTTTAAAAGTGGCAAGGAGTCTAGAGAAACGTGACAAGATTATGAGCATTTATTATACATTCAATATTCTGTGAATCTTGTGTCGTTTTGAGCATACTGCCCAAGGCTGATCATTAAGATTTCTACATGGTTGGTTTCTGGTGGAATCTAAGAAATGCATTGAGAAGAAACACGTTTTTAATACTTGGAGTGATATTACTTATTTCAGGAATTCTCTATTATACCAACCCATTGCCAAAAGCAACCTCTGAAGAAACTTCAAGTGGAACAGATCAGTATGTTGTGGATAAACGAGATGGTGCGACGGCAGCTGAAGATGTTCCGGCAGTTGAAAAGAATGTGTACAATGAAAGTGTGGCTACTGCAGTACCTAAAGAGGAATCACCTGTGGATGGGCTGACTAATGAACTTTTGGACAACCTTAAAATAAAGGTTTGTTTAAATCTCAAGAGTTCGTGTTATGGTATTTAGAAGCCTTATTATGTATATATATATGCTTGTGAGTAAGGATATTACACATAACATCTATTTTCGCTACAAAGTGATGAAAGATTTTTTGTTCTCTAAGCAATTTCCTTCTAGCCCTCAGATAAATACTTTAAAACTGCATTATTGGGTGCCCTTTAAGGCATAGTTAGCTCTCACCTGGTTTTATTCGATCTATCGATGTAATTTTTTTAGTTACTGCATAAAGAAGCAAAAGCTTTTGCTGTGATGATGCAGTCAACTGGTTGAAAGTATTTTTGGACCATTATGTCCATCCTGAGTGGTTACCCGAGCAATGGTAGATTTTGAAGCATTGGTATGCAATGGTGCCCCCTTTATGTTCGTTGTATGTTGCTTTTATTCTGATTTCCTGATGACTACGCTTATACCTCTCTCTCTCCCTTTGTTATCCTCCTTTTTTTTTCGGGGGAAAAAATGGTCATCAATGGTGAAGCTGAGACATTTTTTGTTTCTATTTTTTTTTTCCCTTTGGTGGCTTCATTTTTGGGGTTTAGATTTTTTTATCTCTCATTTAAATGCAAAATGGTTGCTATGATGATAACTTTATTCTTTTTGAAAGTGTTCTTGATGAAACGTCGACAATCATGTCGATCTGAGCGGTTACCTGAGCAACATGTTTTACCAGTTGTTTAATTTGTTCCTTCAATAAAAGTATTACCTTCCTTTCTTTTGTAGTTCCATTTTTCCGCTTCTTTTTTGTTTCTAATGGCCTCTAATGGTCTCTGTTAGTTTTATCCTGTTGAGTTTTATTTCTGAAATGTCTATGCTGGATCCCTTCTTGAAATGCAAATCAGTTGCTATGATGATTACTAGAAGTTATAGAAAGTCTTGTTGAATTCTTAATGAAATGTCGACAAAAATTGTCGATCTGAGCGGTTACCTGAGCAACGTATTCTGTTAATTTTCCCCTTATGCCTTCAAAAAGGTTACTTTCATAAAAATAAATGTTTTTTTGATAACTGTGTTGAAGACTTTGTTGATAGCATGTTTCTCTCATGCCGGTGGCTTTAACTTCACTAGGTTAGATGATATTTTTCCTCTGTTTTAAGAGGTGCTGATGTCGTAAAGATTAAGAAAGTAACCACGTGACGCCTTGAGTATCTCAACTTGGATTTACAACTTGACAACTTTGTTTTGATGAATGTAGTAAGTTAATTTGCAAATACAGAAGGGCTGGATGGAGCACTTTGGTTTATGGTTTTGATAGGCTGCATTATTCTTTCCGTTGTGTATCTACCAGTTTGTTGAATTGCATTTATTTTGTTTTAACATACTTTTGGCTTGATATATTTTTTACTGTATTGAGGACTTCTTGAATATTTGCAGTTTGACTCTGAAGATAAATATTCACTTGTTCTATATGGAACCGGTGCTTTGCTTGCTCTGTGGTTAACAACAGTGGTGGTTGGTGCAATAGATTCTATTCCATTGGTGTGTATATTCACATCTTCTACTTGTTGACCATGAATAATTCTCATTTTCCTTTCTTTTGGAATTTTCTGATGATTAACTTTATGAATCAGTTTCCTAAGTTGATGGAAGTAGTGGGTCTTGGATACACATTGTGGTTCAGCTGGCGTTATCTGTTATTCAAGGTAGCTATTTTGAGAGAAATTTGGGCTTTTATCTTCCATAGACATGATGATCACAGTGTGCTTATTGGTTTGCTGCTTGCATTACAGAAAAATAGAGATGAGCTGGCCACTAAAATTGAAGAACTCAAGCAACAGGTCCTTGGCTCAAATGATGATTGATATGAAAGAAACAATTGGTTTTGCACAGCCTTATTTGCAAAAGATGAATGTAGATCAGAAAGTTATAGCTAGACATTTTGGCAGTTCTTATAGAATGGTGTCTATCAGTGTACAAGGCTCTACGCCTCTACCTGTTGTTTTTACAGTTTTCCCCTTTGGTTGTAACTTGTAAGAATGTCATCACTGAGTAAAGCTGTTTGGAATTTTTTGCCCTCTGATTGGTCAGATGCACACATGGTTTTGATCGTGCAAGTACAGCATGGGGAATTTTTAAGTGCGTTTCCTTGAGTTGGATTGTTGCGGTTGAATGTATGAATCAAGATTGTAAAGCTTGCTAACGACCGACTCCATCTCCCTGGAAAATAGGACATATATAGATAAGCAAATATCATAACGAGGCTGGTGACGTTTCATACAAATTGCAGGCTCTAATTCCAAGAGTGAGTTCAATTGCTTACAAAGCATATCCCAGCAAGGATACCATAACATTTACAGCACTCTTTATGGTAAAGACATAAACAGCAAAATAGCATTACCAAGATGTTAATTATCAGCAAAGTAAACCAAAAGCCTATTGAATGACAACATGGGATCGGGAGGAGTGGGCTGTGCATGAATAATGTAAGAAAGCTTGAGTGGCTCATTGAGAGAGATGTTACCGGTTTACAATTTTCTTACTCTGCACGTCTAAAAAGCATACAACGAAATTTTAATGCTCAGCTGTGGAAGATCAATCCCCATTGAGAAGATATTCTCAAAGAGAACTGTAAATCGGGTAACATTACTCACAACAAAGCACTTCAGATGATTCACATGCAACCCCTCTCCTATGTCATCATTCGTTATATTTTCGGTGAACTTGCTAAGAACATGATGTTTTGCTTGACGCAAGCCATCGAAGGTTCTAACGGTTTTGAATAATTGCTTTTCTACAACATTAGTTAAGGTTGGTAATGATTTGTGAAATTTTTGGATGATTTTGATCTGAAGTGTTGTGCTGCTCTAGGTGACGGTCGCCTTTGGTTCTAGGGTTACAACGAAGGATTATGCCAAACCACAAACTCTTTGTACAAATATGAACATTGAGAGCAGATCCTTAAACTTGCTTGCGTTTGTTAAAATAAAACATCCATCAAATCCAATAATTGGGACAAAATGCCCCCTTTGAATCCAATATCCAAATTATATGATATTGGAACAGCTATTTTGCAGTCAATATTTTCCATTAGATTCATCATCACCCGGTAAAAGAAGGAAGGGACACGGGACATTGAGCAAGAATTGGATTACCGCTTCTGAAATGAAATAGAAACAGTTGTGCTGCAATCAGTAACCATTAGCATTAACACCTAACACAGCTGAGCACCTCTATTTGGAATTAAAACATAATAGTTACAACAAAGAAAGTAAACAAACGCAATATATGGTATTATTATTATTATTATTCAATCTCTTCTTGCACAGCAAAACAACATTATGAGAATGCCAAGTTAATCCTTAGCAAATACAACAAACAACCTATTGAATGACAATATGGGAGGGGTGGGTTGTATAAGAATAATGTAATCAAAGAAGCAGGATGATTCGTTGGGGGTATGTAACCTGCTTACAGTTTCCTGCAAGGAATTTGTCAGGTGAGGTTCGGCCTTTCACAGTTCATATTCAGATTGTGATAAAGCTTTTGAAAGTGAAATGGCCAGACCCAGTAGTTGAAGAAATGAGATTGCAAGCCCGTGTTGTGATACATGATCTTTAAGGAGCTTCGATTGCAGCTTTTGACAAATTTAAAGTACAGCGACGGCCAATGCATGATCTTTTCCTTTTACGGAATAGAAAATCCAACCCTTTTTTTTCTGACTGCAAAGACATTACTAAAAAAGGTTAAAATCTAACGTTATAATCTTTTTGCTCAGATCTAAAAAGAAGATAAAACTCTTTCTTTTTTGTTTGTGTTGTATGAAGGCAATCGAAATTACTTACCCATATCACGTCCAAAAACGAAACCACGAAATTGAATACGGCGCTGTCAAAGACCGAACCTCACTTGACAAATTACTCGAAGAAAGCTGTAAATCAGGTAACATCACTCCCAACAAATCAATTGACTTCTTTGATTACATGATTCATATGCGACCCACTCCTCCTATGCTGCCATTCAATATTTTTTCGGTGCACTTGCTAAGAACATGCTGTTTTGCTTCACAAGAAATTGAATTGAAAGTGCAGCACATTGAACGATTCAATTGTCATGGAAACGGAGCAACTAGATGATGATGATATTGAGGAGGCGGCCCGGTGGGTCGCTTATGATATGATAATGGCTCACTAGGGTTGTGCACGTGAGCGTTATATAGTTGACGAATTGACGATAATCTCGTATTTGAATTACCTAGTAGTGTAAATTTGGCTTTTGTTATTTTTAGTAGGACTCAAACTATGAAATATCATAAGCGACGGATTAAGCACGTCACCCTAAATTTGTAGGGTCCAGCTACGGTGTAATTGTGGTACTGTGCCACAATTGCATCCAGTCGTTGAATCCACTTAGATGTGTGGGGTCTATTAAGATCTAAAGTACCACAATTGCACCACAGTTTTTCTCAAATTTTTAACTACTAATTAATGAATATTATACTATTTTAGATAATTTTTTAAAATAAAAAATTTAAAATATATAGCACTACTCTTTTTTAAGAGAAATTAATATGAAAGTGGTAGGTGGTTGATACTTTTTTATTATTCTTCTTTTAGATTAATACTCCAGACAAGACTTGAAGTTTCCAACTCTTCTGAGTGGAGAGAAAATTGGATTCATTTTCACACCATACTTAATATATATATATATATATATATATATATATATATATATATATATATAAGAGTAATGTTCTAACGTTATGTGATTGATGATGACCAAATTTTGATCTTATATATAGTTTGCACAAAACTCGAATGCAAAGTATATGTATTTCCGAAAATTTTAAAAAAAAAATCAAGCATATGTATTTTCTTTTATTATCTAGTAACATTTATATAACAAAACACACTTTGTCAAAATTTAAATTTCTTTTTTTTTTATATATATTGTATTGTGTACAGTACAACTATGAGGGTAAGTATAAATCACAACTAAAATTTAATGCAAAAGTCCACAACTTGAAACCGGTGTGTGTGTGTGTGTGTGTGTAAAAATTTCGAACTTTGAAATGGAAATAAAGGTTAATGAAAGATATTCATGATTTTTCAGCAGAAATTAAAGGCCATACGTAAACATAACTTCATTTCTATGCTAAAATGTAAATTAATTTCTTGAAACAAAGTTAGTATTAGGCTTGGGCCAGCTTTGTGATGGATAATGCATGTGCTGGCCCAATTTAAGTTGTCCGCCCCATTTTGTTTGTCCACCTACTACCGTCGGCCTAACCGGACCAAAAATTCCATTTTTACCTCGTCAATCCCACCGTTATCCCTTGTGCGTCGATTATAAATTTATGCTCAAGTAAACTTTATAGTTGAAATAGATTGGAAATTTTTCTAGTTACTTCCGGACAGAATAATGGTTCGATCTTTAATGTTCGGTCACATTTTGTTCTCAAAAGAAAAAAAAAAGTACACTAAAATGATTAATTCACAATTCATTAATTGAGTTGATTGATATCTCATCTCATTCCTCTTATATTTTTAAGTGGTGGATTCAACAATATTTCAAAGATTGTGAGAATAAAATTGAAAATTGAAAACATAAATCAAAATAATAAAGGTTGTGTGGTACAATTGTCTATTGTTGTCAATCTTCTTCAGCTGACGATCTTTGATACTAGCTGCAAGCCACATGCAAAATAATTAAAATGGGAAAAATGAGATGTAGACAAACTTCTTTTTTCTTTTAACATTGATAAGGACAATATTCCATAATCACCGATCCCCTCAATAATGCGCAACATATACACAATGCAGTGCCAGCTAATTAATATAGGCCCCCCCTCCTCATACTTGTCCAAGGAGTCACATGGCCTGAAATTGACTATTGCGAATTAATTTTGAGAGGGCTGTTTCATGCATGCATAATTAGTCAAACAATCGTCTCGTCCTTCTCAAATGGCTTCTGAGAAATCTAATTTTGCATTGAAATTGATATCCAGACGGACGAGCCTTTTTTCAGTAACCAGTTTCCTTTTCGTTAAAGTCCCATGGGCAGCGGGCATCATACTTCCTTTTTTTGTAAATAATGTTAGCACGACGAATATAATTATCAAAAAGACACACGATCAAGAATTCAAGATCTCGATGCAGGTGGAAAAAGAAGAAAAAAAACAAGAACACAATATTTATAAATCATAAAGTCCACCACTGTCACTGGATCTTTAATTCTTTATACATGCAAACTGTAATGGTCGGTGTGTAAAGCCAAGCCTAGTCCGACTACGAGCTTGAAGAACTTTTTGACCACTGCCCGTTCGATCAATCCCCAGTGCTCACCAGCTAAGTTGTAGATATTAATTAAGCAAATCAACTTCTGCTTTGCCTCGTTATTCTATTAATTATTATTATTATTATTATACGTAACACAAGATAATACGTGCACGGACTTGTGTTAATTTCCATTATTATTTTTTTTTCATTTTTACATTAATTACAGAATCTCTTCAATAAGTTTCTCTAATTGGTAGGGTCTGATACCAAAATCACGCCGCACGCGTAGATCAATGGAAATGGATTTTTAATTTATGCTCTAATTTTTCCAGTCAACAAAACATTATGAAAATTGAATTATTGTTAATTAAACATCCCAAATCCCATTACTTCGTCATTAAGAATCCCAACTTCCCCCGACTTTTCAGCCCATAAGATTAGATTTAGATTACACATCTGCACTGAGAATATCTGGATACAGCACGCGAACACACACACACTCGCCTACCGAGCAAAGCAAGTGTGTGCGCGATTGCCCGGGGGTCGCAGCCATAATTATGAATTCTTTTAATGTAATCTCACCCGAAGAAGCACGCAAATCATGCGTGCACTCCGACTCCGGGAGCACAAATTTAAAAGCACCAATTGTATGTATAACCGAACCAGTCTTAAGAACAACAACAAAATACGAAACACAAACTTCAAACATTCTTTTGTTTTTGTTTTTTTGTCGAAAGAAAAATAAAAACAAGACATCGACCGAACTGATCAAAAGCAAGCACGCAAACAACATTCGACCGTTACAAAAGAGCGCGGATTCACCCGCCACGTCAGCTTCACGTTACTCTCACGTCTCCGTTTCCGTTAGTTCTCCTATATCCTCTGTGATTTCGTCCTCTTTTTAATTTTTAAATTACGTAGTACATTGTTGATTATCTCTCCTTTTTATAAATGCCGCTTTTATATTTTAATTATACTTTCTTCTCAAAATCATTAGCATTTTTTTAAGCATTGGCCAGTGAGAATTTTTAGCAGTGGAGAAAAGGAAAGCTTTATATAAAGAGAGAAGCCAAAAAAAAAAAAAAAAGAAGAAGAAAGAAATCACTAAATTTGATGAGTCTATTAGACTTCTAGTTTCTGTTTCCCTGTTGGTTTCATTTCTCATTAATTTGATTCCTTTTCTTTATTACTTTGTCACTTTTGATGTGTACTTAATGGCGGTTTAGTGTAGGCAAGTGAATTTTGGCGATGTTATGTGATATCATTCTTAAATCTTTTCCTTTTCGGATCTTTCGGAACTCACATTTTCATCCTCTAGCGTTCTTTTATCATAGGCAAGTGAATTTCGTGATTATTTGATATTATTTTTATTGCTTTTTGTATTTTCATATATCCTTTTAGCATAGAGTTCTGGATGCGAGATCAGTGTTTGTTCCACTTTACTGTTGCTTACTCATCACCCTTTACATTAATTGAGTTCAATTCTGAGTTTTCCATTTTCTGTTTGGTTCCCGGGAAAATTTTAAGAAAAGCGACAAGTAGACAAAAAGTAAAGTTCCAAGATTATTATAGCTACTTTTAGCACTACACATATCATCATAAGTTTTTTTTTTTTTTTTTTTATAATCTTTTTCATGATGGTTCTTAGATGATTCGATAGCCCATTAGATGTAGTCATATATATATATATATATATATATATATATATATATATATATAAATCTTGGTTCTGCTATTAACGTTCTCTCATTCATCACAATTTCAAACACACCATTTCGTAAGATTCAGTTTTTTAATAATATGCCTTAAGTTTCTCTCCTTCTTGTTGGTTTAGGTGAAAAAGCTTTAAGACAATGTTCACTGAAGGTCTCGATAGTAATACCCTTAAATGGGTCCGACAGGTACGCAATAAAGAATTCTATTTGTTTCTTAAAAATGTCTTTTATACTGTTGTTTTTAGATTTTCAGGTGTAGTGTTAGTTGTTGGATAGAACTGATAATATGTTGTCTGATTTTGTGCAAGAAGGGTGGTGCAAAGAAAGATATATTTGGTTCTCTTTTAACTCAGAGATCAAAACATGATACTACTACTAGTTTGAGAAATGGTGGACGAGACATTGGATTGGCTCAAGCATCCAAATTTCGAAGTGGACATTCGTCATCAGGTGTGGTTCCCGTGTCGCAAACAGTACATGTGAGGGAAAATGATAGTGGCTCTGGATCAGACATGGACATATCGCCTGATTCAGATGATCAGGTCTACCGCGGGAAGTATTCAGTAAAGTCGCCTCGACAAGATCACAAGATTGGCAATGATGCAGCTACCAAACCAGGGCACAAACAGGCAGATTATGGCAAAGTTGGAAATCATTCCATATCTAGTTTATCTAGGAAGGAAGCTATGCAGAGACAAATGAATAGTGCAGTGAGAGTGGAAAGGGGTGGTGGTGGGATTTTATTGGGGAAGCCTGGCACTGCAGAAGAAGAATTGCCATATTCAGCTACTAGTACTGAGGTCGTTTTTGCGCATTCCGGGAGCAACAATGGCTGTGATTCTCTGAGAGGAACGTACACTTCAGATAGTTATTCTTGTGTCACTTCAGGGTCAAACCTTGAAAAAACAGCTAAACAGGTTTCCTATCCTTGACTGTCAATCAAATTTTCTTACTCATTTATAAGTGCATTCTATTCATTTAAATTTTTCTTCATTAGTCATCTATTATTTAGATATGCCTTCATGCACTTCTCAGATGGATAAGTACTTGCAGGATATTCCCAGTGCACCTCCCTTTGTTAGTTCTGGGTCAGCGATGGAACAGGTTGTTGGGCAAAGTTCAGCTTTTAGTGCAACCACTTATGTTCCAAAAACAACAGGAAGCATCCCCTCTACTGCCCCTGGCAAGGGGTGCACCGGCTACAAGGTTTCTGATGTATCTAACAGGTTGGGCGCATGCAATAATTGCTTCTTCTCTTTAATTCTTTGACAAGAATTGTTGGAATTCTGTTATTAAACATATACTACGCTGCAGGACTGCAGCTGGCATACAAAGTGATACTTCTGCAAGTTCCTTACCTGCTCGTCTCCCCACATTTCATGCAAGGTTGATGAAATGGCTGAACTATTATCAGGCTCCATCATTTGCTCACTCTTGATTCTTGTGCTTTTGACAGACATTTTACTTACTAAATCTGTCAAGTATGCCATAGCTATTACTTTGCTCATCATTTTCTCTCTCTTTGTGGACTGGATTCAGTGGACTAGGTCCTTGGTGTGCTGTGATATCTTATGATGCGTGTGTGCGTCTCTGTCTTCACTCATGGGCGAAGGGTTGTGAGGAACAAGCTCCCTACTTCTTGAATAATGAATGTGCCGTGTTGCGAGACGCATTTGGGTGGGTGCCAGTTTCCTATCGTTTATTCTCCTGTACTCTGTTTTTACATTCAAGTATTTCTGATTTAGGTTGATATAGGATGAACTATACCAGGACAACTTTTGAAATATGGACTAGAGCTAATGTCTGGGAAACTACTTAGTTTTTCAATTTCCATATAAGTCGTTTCCTTAGTTTTACAACTTCCAAACAAGTCATTCCCTTAGCCGCTGGAATAATCTTGAACATGTCATGCATATATATTTTCTTAAATGTAGCAAGAAGCCAGTATTATGAAAGTGGAAGCATGACAATAAAACATGGATATCAGCCATATGGTAGGACTTCTATAAGGAGTTTCTGCCTTCTATCTACATATGAACCAAGAAATAATGACTAGTTGTCTGAATACTTTTTCTTCACTGGAGAAGGGTCAGAAAGGAATTTGCTTGTAAATGATTAAATAATTAAATTGACCAATGATTTAGGGTACAATTTATTATCTGTATTCAGCTCTGCATTGCGTTCAGGAGATGGAGGTATTGAAATCAGATTGTAGAAAGTAAATATATGCTAAACAATATTATAGGAACTTACAACCTAAATTGGTTTAAATATTGTGGGTCAAAGTTTGGTTGGTAAATCTCCTGTGTAGATAAACAAGTGGTTTGGGTTCGATTGCCACTCACATGGGTGGGGAGGGAATTTGGTTGCCATTAGCTGAACAAAATAAAAAATTACATTAACGGAAAAAAAAAAAGAATTATAGGAACTTAATCATGCTTTCCATTTTTCTCCTGAATTGTACTCTTTCTTTGCATTCAAATGCTGGTATCATTTTAGGGTATATTATGTTTAGTACATGTTTGTATTTGCCCATGAAATGCCCTTTTTTAATCATGATTCATTACTTCTTAACATCATAGTTTACGGCAAGTATTATTGCAATCTGAAGAAGAACTATTGGCAAAACAATCTTCAGAGTTGATCAGTGAGGGAGCTGCTCTGAAATCCAAGAAGACTTGTGGTAAACTGAAAGTACAAGGTAGTCTTATTATTTCCTAAGTATTTCGTAATGATTTCATGATATCTTTTCCACTAAAGGCTGCTAAAATCGTTTTAAAATTGTGGTCATCGTAAAGTGCGCAAAGTCAAAATAGGTTTAGACCTGCCTCCTGGCTGCAGTTTTTCATCTTTGAATCTGTCAATGATAAAAGTAGAACTGATTCGTCAACATTTCTCCAATCTGAACTCAATGGTAATCTCTGGGTGGGATGAAATAAGGAAAGTTCGCATAACTCCTCGTATTCCTGCAAATGGTTCATTCTCACAACAAAGTTTAGCGTATGTGCATGCAAGTACCAAGTATGTAAAAGAGGTTTCCAGGGTCTTGAGAAACAGGGTCACTACGTCGCATAAAACCTCATCATCCTATGAAGCAGTACAAGGTATGCAAAATCTCTGTAAAATTTACAACTCAGTATTCTTAGATTCTACTTTTTAAATGTTTAACTATTCCACTTGTCCATTATATTATATGAGCTGATATTGCTCTTCCAAGTTGCTACTGTTCATATGGAGTTCAATGGGGGCAAGCTTGAATTATCTGTGAATTAGCTTTCATGAATTATTAAGAATGAATGTAAGGGAAAGTAAAGCATCAAAATAAAAAAAGTATCATAATTCCGAGTCATCCTTATACTTGGCTTAGGTCCAATATTGCTTTAAAATTCTCATATATAGGCTTGTTGAAGAGCTTCAGTCTAAGACTAAGATCACATAGGGGCATAATGATTAATTATTTTCCAGTTTCTTATTTCCTTGAGGCTACTAGTGTTGATATAATCTCATTATATCTTCTAATTTAAGCTGATTTTCTGTTATCAGAAACATATTCTTGTCAGTTGAGGTTGAAAAGTATATCCGAAGAAGATGCGATTCGGTTGCAAGCAGGATCCGGCGAAACCCATATGTTGTATGCATTCTTTCTTTGGCTGTGTTCCCTCTTGTTTTTACTTTTTAGTTTGTCAAAGGTGTTTATCTGTTTTTACAACTTACTGTAACGCAGCTTTCCAGATAGCGTTGGTGATGATTTGATTGTTGAAGTTCACGGTTCCAAGGGAGAATATTATGGTCGTGTTCTAGCTCAAGTTGCTGCTATTGCTGATGACCCAGTAAGATTTCCAGGAATGCTTTTCTGACATTTAAGGTTCTGGAAAATTGATGGATCTCCCTGATGGTTTAAAGAATTGTTGTGAATGCAGAGTGACAAGCTTCGGTGGTGGCCCATATACAGTGAACCAGAGCACGAACTTGTGGGCAGAATCCAACTATATATAAACTATTCAACTAGTGAAGTTGAGAATAATAATCTTAAGGTACAGTGCAATCATATCCTCCAATAATTTTCTAAAACTTAACATTTTTAAGATGAGTCCACCGAAATCCTTTTGTTTGTATGCATTTATAAATGAAGCAGTAGTGAGGATGGGATTATGCAGTTCATAAAACTAAGCTCACTCACTTCTGTCTGTAGGGTGGCTGTGTCGCTGAAACTGTGGCATATGACCTGGTGCTCGAAGTTGCAATGAAAGCTCAAAAGTTTCAGCAAAGAAATTTGTTGCTAAATGGCCCATGGAAGTGGTTATTGGATAACTTTGCATCATATTATGGGGTATCAGATGCCTACACCAAGTTAAGGTATAGCAATGAAGTAGAATGGACAGTGTTATGTTTGAACCATTCATCAATGAAGATTTGTAATGTTTTTTACAAGAAAACTATGAGTATTTATATTAATATATAATGGGCATATTACACTTGAGTAGTGCACCAGTTATCCACATAAGATCAATCAAAGCTATACAAAACAGTATCAGTCCTGTCTTCTGTTGTGTAATATTTATGCTTCTTGCAGATATCTGTCTTATGTCATGGATGTGGCCACACCCACTCGTGATTGTCTTGCGCTAGTATATGATTTGCTTTTACCTGTTTTCATGAAGGGAGACAGCAAGAAAGTGTTAAGTCATCAAGAGGTAAGGGTTAAAGTCTTCATATAGAAGTTTGCACTTTGCATAAGTAATAGTTCTGGCACAACACATGCTGACTTTAAGCAAGGGCTTTGCTATTAGTTGGAATGACTATGCATCTGTTTTTGGAATTGATTAGACCTTTGACATCTTTTCACCACTTGTGACATCCTTTTAATAGATGCAACATTGGTCGGTACTTTGAGCAATTACTGTTCCTTTAAAAAAGCTCATGTAGGAAACATGTATGGCATATGTGAGTATATAGTGGAACTTAATTCTGTTAATGATATATGAATGTCAACCAGAATCGCATCCTAGGGGAGATTGAGGATCAAGTTCAGCAGATACTAGCCCTACTTTTTGAGAATTACAAGTCACTGGATGAATTATCACCATCTGGATTGATAGATGTTTTTGGGCCGCCCACTGGCCTTTCTGCTCCTGCTTTACCATCTGCTGTCAAGCTATATACTCTTCTTCACGATATATTAGCTTCTGAGTCACAGTTGAAGTTAACCAGATATTTTCAGGTACTACCAACATTTTCTGGGCTTGTAGTTTCTTTTAATCTTTAGAATTCTTCTTACAGCAAATGGTGATACAGGCTGCCGTGAAGAAGAGATCGAGAAGGCACTTGGCAGAAACAGATGAATATGTTGTGAGCAAGAATGAGGGCACCTTAATGAACCCCGAGGGTCTTTCAACTGCTTATCAGAAGATGAAATCTCTAATTTTAAGTGTTAGAAATGAAATCTGCACTGACATTGAGATCCATAACCAACATGTGCTGCCTAGGTAAAATATTCCCTATTTCATTCTGTAGGATTCTTTTTTCTTTTTTTTTTCCCTTTCTTAATGGAAAAATATATGCCATTGCCTTTATTCTGGAATTGCATCTGTTTCTGTTTTCATTTCTCCTTTCTTGGACGAGTACAGATGTGAGGATTCTTTTGTTTTAAGGTTTTCAAACATTATAAACAGTATGTTTGACTTGGGCCTATTGTAGCCCTCGCTTAATTGTAATTTTATTTGTAAATACACCTGTCACTTTTTGCTGGTTATTTGTCACCTGATTACCTTTACCTAGATTCTTTAATAAATATTTTCCTGTCTTTTGTTCTCACAAGTATAATGTTTGGATAGCCTTGCCTCCTGATTGGAAGATTTATATGAACTGCTGTAAGGTTGAGGAGTAGATTATGTTGTTGGCAGATTCATGCTGTTTTTTCCTAGTAATTATTTGATCAATCTGTTATTCTTTTAATACAGCTTCATAGATCTTCCAAATCTTTCTGCATCCATATATAGTGTGGATCTCTGCAATAGATTGCAGGCATTCCTTGCTGCATGTCCTCCTTCTGGACCCTCGCCTCCTGTTGCAGAACTTGTTATTGCAACAGCAGACTTTCAACGGGATCTCTCATGCTGGAATATCAAGTAACAGTTTTTCTTCTCTTTTCTCCATATTCATTAACTTGTTTTTTTTTTTTATCTGTACTGACTACATAATTTCTCACAGCCATGTCAAAGGTGGAATTGAGGCAAAGGAGTTGTTTCACTCATATATAACTCACTGGATTTATGACAAACGTCGTGCTTTACTTGACATCTCCAAGCTAGATAAGGTATAAATTTTCAGTTAACGATGTCTTTAACACTGTACTGAATTAATCAAACTGCTTTTGATGGCTAGGATGCAGAATAATGTTATTCTATTTAAATATATAAGCAAAAGATCACAGTGCTTCCGCTGTTGCTTACAATTTGCTCGACTCTTATATCTGAATATTAGTTGCAATTTGTACCACTCGGCTAATTATTGGTCTAATTGAAATGAATAATGTCAGTATTGCATAATTCAATTGATATATACAACACTCACATATCTAAGCATGTGACATCATTTTTATGACAATTTATATGAAACTGATTACTTTCAGGTAAAGTGGGCTGGTGTTAAAACACAAAACTCAACAACTCCTTACGTCGATGAGATGGATGATCAGCTGAAAGCTATGCTGAATGAATATGAGGTTATTATTCGCCGTTGGCCAGAGTACGCTGTTGTCTTGGAGAATGTACGTTTCGACTGACTCTTTTTCATATGTATAAAGTTCAAATGACATCTCATTCTCTTAAGGGTAGTCATTCTTTACATAATTTCACTTAGACATTGCCAATTACCCTGAAGTTTTCAAGTTTGACCATTACATTGACCATGCCATATCATAAATTAAAATTTAGCCTATATCAACCATAAATTTAGTCTATTCCAACCACCTATTAAACTTTAGCCTACACCAAGATGTTATCATTATGATAGTTTGAAACCATAAATGTTAAGAGATTATTCAATCGGTAAGCCCTCAATGATAACTTGACCAAGGAATTCAAACTAGGTTATACAAGTAATTTTGTATGATTTTAATCATTTACACAGTTAAAGATAACAGTTTGTTCTTTAAAAGTGGGTAAGTGAATAATCTAGAAAGCTCAAAGCTCAGTGTAGGTCGGTGCAATTTTGAAACTTCTGATTGTTAAGTGGACAATTTCAAGACCTCGTGGAGGTTATTGAAGTATAACTATTTGGTAAACAATCAACAGTGTTTGATTTTGTTAAAAGTCTGTTGTTTTTAATTTTGGGTTTGCTGGTTTTCAACATGTGAACCTTCATTTTAGCTTGATGCTATGAGTTTTCTATTTTGTTTCATCTTTCCTAGAAATGCGTACTCTTTTTTTTTTTTTTTATTCTCTCACTTTTGGGTTGGATATTTGTCAAAAGGCTGTGGCAGATATTGAAAGGGCAATTGCAGAAGCTTTGGATAAGCAATATGCTGATGTTTTATCACCACTGAAGGACAACCTTATGGCCAAGGTATTCGGCCTCAAATATGTTCAGAAAATTGCGAAACGAACTGTGAATGTCTATTTTGTCCCAGATGAGGTAAACTTCTATTCTTATTTATGCAGTTTTTGCAGAATTAGTTTCTATATTTCCCAGATAGAACTTAAATTTTTGAGTTTTTCTTTTCTTTTTTCAGCTAGGAATTCTTTTAAATTCCATGAAAAGGATGTTGGACGTGCTGTGGCCCAAAATAGAAAGCCAGTTTAAATCTTGGTCTTCTTGTATTGCTGATGGTGGAAATGCTGTCGTAGGGGAGCATCTCAGTGAAATAACAGTCATGATGAGAGCCAAATTCAGAAATTATTTGCTAGCTGTTGTTGAGAAATTTGTAGAGAATGTGAGTATCTATTGCAATCTGTCAACTTCATTTATATCTTTTGATGTAGATTTTTTTTTTTTTAAATACTGTCAGAATATGTTGAATAAATTACCTTTTCAAAATGGAATTCAAGTAATTAGCCTGTTTAGGATACCTCAAAGTTGAAAATGCTGATTTTGCATCATTAGAGATATATGTTTGAAACAAATGTAAAAGCAAATAGTTGACAGAACCTTAGATTTCAGAGCTCCATATATTAGATAAAAACACACCTTATTAATGTGATTGGACCATTACAGTTGTTTGTTTGATTGATGTTTACCGGACATTGGTGTAAAATTTGTGATGCCGCCATTCATTTGTTGGACTAAGTAACTTTCCTTGTAAGCAATTGCCTCTGTTGACAACTCCTTCATGTTTGGGTCCTGGGTGATGATTGTTCATCAGGATTATGGTCTGTGTAGTTGCAAATTTTGGTTTGGAAATTGCAAACTTGATTTAATATTTCTCTTTTAGGTTTCTTGGCGAACCCTGTGCTATGCTTATTAAGCTAGCATTGATAATGTAGTAACTAGTTCTCAGATATATTTCCACTAGTTCTCAGATATATTTCCCTTCACAGCTTTTTATTACTTTTTTAAAAATAATATCTAGATCTAGTACTACAAGCACCAATTTGTCTATACTGACGGATTGGGGCATTCACTTTGTCTTGTAGACAAAGATGCAGAGTACGACAAAGTTAAAGAAGATAATCCAGGACTCGGAGGAAACCTGTGCAGAATCAGATGTACGAAGTAGAATGCAGCCTGTGAAAGATCTTCTGATCAAGACAATGGACCATCTCCATACAGTTGTTGAGCCTCATGTATTCATACTCATTTGCCGAATTTTCTGGGACCAGATGGGAAAGGTAGGTTTACATTTAAATCATGTGCTTCTCTGTGATTGTAAATATTAAAAATATATTTATCTTGATCTCTTCCTTTCTGGTTACAGGATGTACTCAATTTTCTAGAAAACAAGAGAGAGCACAGGTCCTGGTATAAAAGCTCAAGATTTGCTGTTTCAGTAAGTTGCACTGTAGCCTCTGTGCTTCCTAATAAAAAATGGATCCCTTTCTTGTACTAGCCAAATAAGCTTAACAAAGTAAAAGTGCGGATATTTGCTCTTACTATTTGATTTTGAAGGAGTCATAAAACTTTCATGAAAAGGAAGTTAAAGAATGCCAGTCTCAAATTTTATTTCTCAAACTCTTTTACAACAACTGGTTCTTTCATCACTCGCTTATCATCGTCATTGAATTTGCAGATTTTGGATGACATATTTGCATCACAGATGCAGCAATTGCTTGGCAATGCTCTGCAAGAGAAAGACTTGGAGCCACCAAGGTCTGTAATGGAAGTGCGTTCCATGCTCTGTAAGGATTCCGCCAATTACAAGGATAATAACTACTATTATTAGACTTTACATATCTGTAAATAAAAAATCAAAAGAGGAGCCAATTTTGGTAGTAGACGGGATGACAAACAGCACAAATTAAAGGGACTACACCGGAACACAAGTTTTGCATGGTCGATTTTTTCTGGATGTAAAGAGTTCTGTCAATTTTGTTACAATTTTTGGCATTTTTTTCTGTACAGTTGTCCCACCATGGCCTTTTTGGTGGTGATCATTTATATTCAACTTTTGTTGCAAAAAATGTAAAAGATAATGAGAAAGTAATGGAACCGCTATTTTACCCTTTTCTCCTTTCTTGTCTCAAGTGTGAAACACACAACTCAAATATGTTTACCTTTCCTACATTGCTCTTCATTATACCCGAGAGTTGATTCCATTTCTTTCTTTCCACGACAACTTTTATTTTTTCTATTGGTTTGAAATGAAAGATGAAGAACTTGTTTGATCTTTTATATGGAAAAGAAAGTTATATTCGGTCCACAATGAATCTGTTTATTTTTAAATCATGTCAGGCACCTTTATGTTTTTGTTTCTTTTCTCTAGATTGGTTTGCTTTATTTTCATTTTTTCTCTGGTTAACATTAGTAGTTGTTGGAATCGTTTTAGTTAGCTTTTGTAATGACATTTTGGCATGTGGACATGGACTTTAGCTGCCATGGGGAGTCATTACTATTTGATGATGGCTATTACTTTTATTGTGCACTTCCGCACTACTGAACTTCATCTTCTAAGTTGCTTATTGGTATCTGAGTAAGCTTCATCTTTATTCAAGGATGGGATAGAATTTTCTCACAGGAATTATGTAATCTGATCTGTTTGAGAGACATTTGTGCTATTTTCATGTCCCTTTCATACTCTAGTGCATCCCACTGTGAAAATAAATGTTGGAACGTCGAAAAGCATTAATTCATTTGATTTAATCTGTCATATAAGGGTAATACGGAAGTTGATTTACCTGTCGGTGACTTGTCCTCGTATCGTATATATGTGTGTAGGTGTGTATATGTATATGGGGAACCTTATGCATAAAACTCGGCTGTCACAATCACATTGTGGGGCCGTAAAGATACTGCTGGATGATACGGTTCATGCACAAACCATACATTCTCGTTAATGGTAGGTATTCTGCGATCTCATCTTGCGGCAGAAACCCACTTCAATTCGGGATCTTCTTGACAGCCATGTTCACAATCCCCGCGCCACTTGGCTTGTGGGCTGAAAGTATCGGCATCTTTTTAATTGTGGTGTGCGATAAATTTTTTCTTGTATACGGGGTTAATTTCAGGTTATTCTAGTGAATTAATTATTTTTAATTTTAAAAAAATTAATTTACCCTCAACTTTTATTAAAAAAAGGGGAAAAAAAACTCATCTCATTTTTTTTTTGTTTTTTGAACATTTTTGTTTTATTATCTTTTGAACAAAAACTAAGCTAATTTAAAAGTTTTTAAAAATGAGGATAATAATCCCAAATTTACTCTTCGAATGGACCATACTGTACCTGAGCCTATGTCTTACCACGTGTAGGACATTTTTTTGTAGGTCGAAATTTTGTGTGATTTGACTGATCAGACAGCTTCGGACCACCCTTTCTCATATCACGACATATAAAAATGTTATTTGCACGTGATATTTATAAACAAAATACTGTAACATATATTTTATGTGTGCGAATATATATATATATATATATATATATGGATCCCTCTAAGTTACATGCATGTACCTTACAACTCTCTCACATGAATAGTTAGTAGACCCACATCATTCACTATTCATGTGAAAGGGGTGTAAGATACATGTATGTAACTTAGCATTAGCCTATATATATATATATATATATATATATATATATATATATAGTTCCATTCATGTGCGCGCGCGCGTGTATATATCTCAAGGTAAATAAGTATTTGGCCTGAATAATTGGATCCAGCATTCTCTCTCGTGAAAACAGCTCAGGCAGGCGCGCAGGAGTCAAAAGGACTCACTTTTATGTTGGGGTGGTTAAAATAGGACAGTGTGATAATAAAGAGGACCCCAAGATCCAAATAGCAACGAGCCTCTCTAAGAACAAGAATAAAAATCTTCAAGTTAAAAAAGTTTGCTTGATCGATGTCTTTCCAGGAAATTTAAGCGTGTTGTACAAACCACAATGCAATCAATTATTGGGCTACTGCCACTGGAGACAGACATACGAGCAAGTGGATATTATTGATTGTATCAGACAGGTACAAATGAGTCTAGCCACTAATTTTCCCACCTAAAGATGGAGAGTACAGAAGAGAACCCATTAGCCTGAGCGGAATCACTGATATATTAATTAATCAAAATCGAGGGTGTGTAATGGCCGCGGTCCCACGTCACTAAATTATTAAGACCGGAAGTTGCAGACTGGATATTTCAGAAAAAAATCAGAACCAAAAGCACCTTCCGAATCTTGGCGCTCTTAGATTTTGGTGCTTTCTGAAGAAAGTTCCTATTCCTCGTTCTGGTTCCACATACATACATGCTTAAATATGTACGTGTATATATATATATGTATGCGTGCATTAGAACAAAAAGAAACGAATGAATGAATATGATGCTTGCTTGTTTCTCATAATGTTATTATATAGAAGTTAGAGAGGGATGAACCTTGGTGCCACAGAAAGAGCTGAACCAGTTGGAGACTGAAGAATAAATGAATAAGGCTTTGATGCAAAGCCTATAATTGCCTAGTGTTTTAAGCTAAGAACAAACTTTTTGATTTGGAATGTTCCGTGTCCACACACACACACATACATATATATCTATATATGCAATGTTCCAGACGTACGATATCTGGACATGTTCATGTGCCTGCCACGTCCTTGATATATATATATATATATATATAATTCAAAATTTTAAAGTAATTAAGTTATAGTTGCGACAACGGCAAGATACATATACAATTGACTATTTTAATGACTTTGTATGCCCGCAAAAGCTGAATCACACATCCGAAGAAAATTCTAGTCTCTCCTCTCTGCCTCTCAAGTCTCGACTCATAATTTCCGCGTAATCAAAATCATTTAGACATACGAACAAACACATCCAGAAGCAAAATTTGTATGGGCTATGGGTCAATCTTTGTAGCAATACGCCAACTCAATTCTTTTGTCTGATCAGTTTGCTTGCCCTGAAGTATGGGAAACCGCTAAAGCCTAAACATTTCAGCATTTTGGACTTTCCAAGATCCTGGCCGCAGTTGACTTTCAAATTTAATTTATACTTTTGGTTTGTGTCTCTAAAAAACTTGAGAATAAAAAAATTAATTATGCAACAAACATCAAAATTTTCGTATCTTAATTCCAGAACGCGTATATGATAAATCACATGCTGCGAAGCAAACACACGAATCACTAGTACAAGCGTTCTGAATTGAATCACATGTTTATTTTCTTCCTTGTGAATTAAACTGCGAATAATTAATAATAAATCCACATCAAAACATATCTAATTTTGATCGTCGTTGTCGTCATCATCCTCAGAAATCCTTCATCAACTTCCTGACCTGTTCAAGCGTAACAAACAGGACAACTGTAAACGGCCCTTGTCTGGAAATCGTAGGGATAAAACCCTTATACAGAGCCATCGGCCCCTCGCTCCGAACCGTCTTCAGGGCACAATCCAGCGCCCCTTTGTACGGCGGCTCTTTCCCGGCCTCGACCTTCATGTTCATAACCCTAGTCTTTATCACGTCCACAGGATTCGACGCCACCGCCGCCACAAACCCCGCAGAAAAACTCGCCGTCACGTGGGTCCCGAGGCCGTCGCGCATCCACCCTTTTGACAGTATATTTTCTTTGATCTGATCGTAGGACGCCAGCTGCGACGCGGTGACCAGCATGGCCCGGTTCACAGTAAGGGACGATCCTCGCCACAGGCTGGTCACGCCTTCTTGTTTGGCCATGCTGGTTATAGCGTCGACGACGCTCTTGTAGTTGCGACGCTGCGCGGGAGGGAGCCTTCCGTCAGCCTGCATGCGGACCATTGCCACGTCAGCGGGGTTGCCGACGGCGGCTCCTATTCCACCAGCAATTAACCCGGCGGCTATCTTACGCACGAGCGGCATGTTCCGGGTTTCCGGGTCAGTCCACTTTTGCTTGAGAACGTCGTAGAGACCCATCCGCGTGGTGGAGTACAAGGTCTGGCGGAGCACCGTGGCGGAGACCCCGGAAAAGAGAGCCGAAACTCCTTCTTGTTGAATAATACGGACGCCGACGCCGACGGGACCCAGGCGGGGTGGCGCAGACACGTGGACGGCGGAGGAGTTGGCATGGAAAGCGAGAGCGGGACGCATAGACGGAACCTGGTTTTCGCCCTGGAGTTGCATGCGGACCTTGATTAGGTCAAGGGGATGCGTTGAACATCCAGCAACAATAGAAGCAATGCCGCCTTCAACAAAGCCTTTCACACCCATTTTAATTCTTTTTTTGTTTTCAGAAAACGAATCAAGAAGAAATGATCAATTTAATGAAAAATAATGTTAGATCGAATTAATTTGTGGGTCAGTGAAAATTGTAAGTTGCGTTGTTGTTACCAGTTGGTATTGGAGCTCATCTCACTGGAGACCAGGAGATGAGAATGAAGGCCAAAAGCTATGGAGGAAGAATGAGGGACGATGGGTCTATGAGACATATGCCGGCTACAATGTGATAATAAGAAAGAAGAAGAAGGAGCCTTTTCTTTCTTTTCTTTTTTTAGAGAGAGAGAGAGAGAGGCTGATTTGGCAAGACTAGGAGAAGTGAATTTATAGGCAGAGATGGGAGGTTGGTATTTAATTTGTTAATTAATTCGCGAAAAAGATAAAGCAGCTGGAAATTAGGTTCTTTCTTAATTTTCTGCACGCTGTGAAAGGAAATTGTGTGTACGAATTGGGCAACTGTGGCTCGTTTATGATTGTGGGGTCTCTTATGCTCTCCCTAACGTCTATATTGATCTTTTCTTTATTAATTTTTGTCGGCTCCAGTTCTCGCTGCTTTCTAGTCGCTTTGGTTGGCTGGCTCATTACCTGTGGCTTCAGCCCCAGCCCCCAAGCACGATTGGGTCAAACCCTTGAATTTGATTTGATTTAATCGTGTGCATTCAAATGCGCGGATTCATCTTGTGTCTTGCATGTAGATTGTAGACTAGTAATCACCTTTTTATATTTTGGTATTCAATTACCAAAAATTACTGTGTGCTAAAGTAATTATTTTGAGCGGAAGTGACCAAATCCCCCTTCCCTCCTTTGCATCAAGAGGATTTTTTTTCGTAAGTTTTAAAATAATAAATCAAATAGTAAGGGCCTATTTGGAATTATTTTGAGGGGCTCAAAAGTAATTTTAAAAAAATTAAAAACTAATTTTTGGTATTTGGTAAAAAAATTTTACAAATCACTTTTGATAAAATCACTCATTGTAGTGCAGATTTTGAAAAATAAGAAAAAAGTTTTTATACGTGTTTATGTATTTAATATTATATTCAATTCAGTCATTTATATTCTTACAACAATTTAATAGTAACATTAACGAAACACATATGATTACTTTTAAAATTCACAACATTTTTAAAAATAAATTTTGCTAAATGTTTAATTATTTTTCTTCACAAATAATTATTTTTACAGTACAACTAATAATAATTATTTTAAAATTACAGTATTATCAAATTAGCTCTAAGTCTGTTTATACTCTAAAATTAACTTTGAACACTCATGTTTTTATTAAAACTTTTAACACAAAAATACCCATCGTGATGTAATTTTTAATTAAGGGTGATACAAATGGGTAGAAGGAACTATTATTCTTAACACTTGAGTAGCATACCATTACAACTTACAATGATTCTATTATTCTATTTGAAATCCTTAATATATATATATAAATGTTCCAGTCATAAATTTTAAAGTGTGGAAAAGTGCGGGAAACCTTTAAAACCTCATGGTTTTAAAGGCTTAAAACTGTAAGCTTTTAAAGCCGTGTGGTTTTAAAACTTTCCCGCACTTTAAAATCTCTTACCAGAAAACTACTCTTATATATATATATATATAAACTCATTTATGAAGAAATAAATAAATAGTTAGAATGATTCGAACTTCATAAAAATAATAGTGATAGATGTGGTGATATGTAAATGTTGATTTCAAAACATTCTCTCCAAAAGTCCATAAATAATTGACACGAAACTTATCGGCTTCACTTGATTTTAGTATTTTAATTCTTGCACCACAATTTACCGGCTTCACTTGCTTTTAGTATTTTAATTCTTGCACCACAATTTCCTCTTTGATATATGTTTCTTCGTTTTTAATAATTTTGTTTTTAGAAATTGTTGTTGTTGCATAAATGATGACTTTTTAATGTTCTAAACTGTTGTTCGTCTATGTCTTTTCAGCAGCAACAATTGGATTTATAGAAACATGATTATAGAGTTGAAGAACTGTACAGAGAGCATGCATGGTATAAAGAGTGTGTACAATATAATTAATTTCTATAATTTATTAAAATAGTGTTAAGAATAAAAAGTGTTTAAAGAAATTTTCAGAGTATAAATAATTTAACCTACAACAAACTAAAATTCAATTGATAACTGAATATAGTCCACCATTGGGATGTTTTGTGATGAATTGTCTTCTCCCATTTTCCCAAGAGAAGACTGAATCTTCAATCAGATGATCCCATCGGAACTGAACCATGTGATCACAAAATTTTAAATTTCCCGAATATGTCGTTGTTGCAGCTTACAAGTAGCTGGGAAATTTAAAGCCGTGTCGGCTGCTACTTGAGCTGCTAAAAGTAAAACTTCGGAGGAAATTACTAGTTTAACAAAAGGCCAAAAGGGGCACGTTTAGGAATCAAGAAAATTAACAATAGAATTTTAATGGCTACAACCTTTTGAAGTTTCAAAAGAGACCCGTCCATTTGTTAGGGCCAAATTACATTCTTGACCGGTGTTCCTTTCCTTTCCCACTTGAAAGTTCAAGTTGGCCTTTTGATTTGCGGTCATATAAATGGCATCCACGTGGCATGGTTCGAGCGAGTGACGGAGTCGACGGTGACCGAGTTAGAAAGTCAGTGGAGTTTCGATCTCATCCGAGGCAGGCGAAATGAGCGGCTTCGTGTGGGTTCCATTGGCATTAGAAAATTCTTCCTTTTGGTGCAATCGCGACCGCTGATTCCAACTTTCACGGAACCGCAACTAGAAGAACAAGGGGAAAAAGAAAAAACAGAAAATCCCTTAAATAAGAGGATTCAATGTTGTCAATTCGTCAATATTCATCATCCATCAACAGTCAACACATACCGTATTGTGTTCACTTTTTATTTTTCTCTCACTATGTATGATAATGATTGGCTGCTCTCAAAACTCATTTAACAATGCCCATGTTTTAGTGCATAGGTCACGGATGCTGCGTTATGACGCGTATCTACCTGAAGTTTTATTAAAAAAAAAACCCGAAAAGTTTACTAGTAGGGTGAGTCCAATATTTTAATTTTCGATAATTTAATGCAACGAATCCATAATTAGTTTGTTTCTTTGTATGTCGATGCGTTATATGGAACCAAACAATAGAAATATTCACTGAACCTATATTTGAATCGATATAAAATTAGTCCATATGTATATATGTGATATTAGAAAAGCAATTAGTTAAATTTGGGATGCATTTGATTGATTGCACTTAAATACTCTCGGTGTAATTATTTTGTATTTAAATTGTACTCTGATCCTGAGATTTTCAGTTTTTTTAGAGCTTTAATTTTTCAATTTCATCTAATACTTGTGCTATGAATTCGGTTAACGATCAATGGAACAATTCAGGAATTCTATACTAAAATATTATCTGATAGATCTTAGTTTCAAAAACAACCCAAAACTTTGATTCACTTTCCTTTATGGGCATGATTAATTAGTTGAACGTTACTGACAGAAAACACCGAGCTATGATGTTGTATGGTGGATAATATAGTGTATGTAAAGTCGAGAAGTGTAAGAAAGGTTGAGATTATGTTTATTGGACATAAGGAAAATTGTATATGTATTAACTCCAAAAATAATTACCAAAATACTGAAATTAAATTAAAAAAAAAGATTTTTCCATCAGCTGAAAACTTTTGGAAGAGGAAGGTAGTTCAGGAGCCAGTTTGCCATGTATGTAAAAATGGTTTGGAGACTGTTTTTCATTCATTAGTGGGCTGTAAGGCTGCAAAGAAAATCTGGAAAATTACTCGGTTTGAAGATGATCTCAAGGGGAGTGTTGAACGAGATTTGTTGAGCTTGCTGCTTGGTTTGAATTTGTGGAGGAGCAAAGCTGATATTGAACTGCTTGTTACAATTTTTTGGGCGACGTGGAATGCAAGAAACAACTGCTTATTTAAAGGAAAAAAAGAGAGTCCTCAGCTGCTAGTAGCCAAGGCTGAAGCTATGATTGAGGCCTATAAAAGAACTCAATTACAGCACCAGCATCCATCGGCAACCAAAGGGCTTGAATCCCTCCTTCGCCCGCCCCCCCCCCCCCCCCCCAAAAAAAAAAAAAACAAAGTGGTTTCATCAAAGTTAATGTTGATGCTGCCACTAATTCAAAAAAGCAACTTTCAGGCAGTGGCGAAGCTAGCGTCATATTTTGGGGTGGGCTATTAAATTTATTTTTATTTTTATTTTTTTATAAGTATTAATAAAAATAAATTCATAAATCATAATCAATTATTATTATTATTTTAAAAAGCTAACCCGGGTTGCAGCCTGGGTTAGCCAACCCTTAGCTTCGCCACTGCTTTCAGGACTAGGGGCTGTCATTAGAGACAAGTCTATGAATGTGATTGCAGCTGCAATTAAGACCTCAAAATTCTATGGTGAAGTATCGTTTGCAGAGGCAGAAGCAATGGAATGCGAATTCTAGATTACAGAACGTGCTCGATTAAGGTTCTTGGTAGTGGAATCATACTCTCAAGAGGTAGTTAAGCTGGTGAACAACAGGCAGGGCTGCAGATCCGAGATCTTCTGGGTTATATCAGAAGTCCATAACCTAATGAAGAAATTTGAACATACTTCTATCCATTATGCTCATAGATCTTGTAATGGTTTAGCCCACTCTTTAGTTAAGCTAGCTTTAGAGAGATGCGAAACTGTTGTATGGATGGATTCATGCCTTTCACAATTATTGTATCTGTTTTCTTCTTTGCAATCAAGATATTTTCCATAAAAAAAAAAGATTTTTTTAAATAAAATTTTGTTATCACCTTCATGATCCACGTCTCGTGGGTGAACATAATTTTGATGTTAAATACTCTCCCAAGTTTTGTAATGCAGAAGCTTGTATGCAAAATTAGTGGAGTCATTAAGATTGTGCTACATTGTTTAAATTGCATACAAAATTAGCCAGCATCGAATCCCAGCTCTCCGTCCGGCGATGAAATCGAAAAAAACAAATGGTGGTTTTTGGATTTCTGTTGAGAGGAATATATTACAAATGCGAGTATACGCATACCATTTCAAGGAAAAAATCCCATGCCCTTTGCTCAATAACTTTTTATTTTATCAATTCAGTCTTCGCCATTGAAAGGTAGCTAGATCTACACAAATGAATTATTGTGATGTTGAAAAATGTACATAAAATTTCACACACCATTGATAGCTGTAATTTTCTAAAATTTTAGTCGCAATTGCGTGATAAACTTGAGAACTTGAGAGAAACCTACTTTGGTGTTGCTTTCAATTTTCAAACCAAAATTAGTTCCAACTTTTGCATCACATATTCTAAGAAATCTGTACCATATATCATCCGCTTTTTTTTTTTTAATTATATGAGATTAATGCTGAGATTACAACTCATATTATGCTCAGATTTTACCCTCTCTAATATTAAAAAAATGTCTATTCCACTCTCATTTCGAAAGGGAAAAGATTGTCTTCACTTAATTATATATTATAATTAAATAATGAAATAAGTTTCTACATGTGTCCCAGGGATTCGAACCGCTACCTTTACAATTGTGAGTGCAGGGTCTACCCACTGGGCTAAAGGCCCAATTATTTATATTATCCGCTTTTGAATTTGTTGAAGTTACTTACGATGTAATTTAATAAGACCTAATATAATATATTTATTTCCAAAGTCATTCTTTAATTCTCATTTTTTAAGTCGATTACCTAATTAGTTCATATAACTAAAAAAATATCTAAATATCGCTATAGTTACTTTCGTAGCTATATGATCTAATCTTTTCAAGGATAAAATTTATAATTACGTGTGATATAACATAAAATCAAACAACTATAACATACAAATATTGAAATATAAAGAATAATTAAGTAGATTTTAAATGAAACAAATAAATAAGGATTTTTTTTGTTATTCTTGGAAATTTAAAGACTAACAAAGTAATTAACTCAAATTATAAGACAAAAGGAGTGGTTGCTTTAAATAAATAATTTAAATTTAAGAAAACAATCAACAATACACAGTGGAAACTTAAAAAAGAAAAAGAAAAATTAAACATGTTATACTCATGGGACCAGATATATTGGAAATTACTTAACAAATTTATTAATAAAACAAAACATACTTTCTTTCTTATGCTTATTTAGTCATGGTTTAAGCTAACTACCTAATTAATCCTAATATTTTTTAAATCATACAAAAATTTATATTGTATATATGTCCCAGTGAATTTATATTGTATATATGTTCTAGTGCAATTTTATCTCATTCTTCTTCATTTTTTTAACTGTTGCATGTTTGACTCTTTAGAATTTTAGCTTATACAATAACAATACTATTTTGCTTTTTGAAAACACAAAAATTAATTGAGTAACTATTTCAAATAATAGAGACTAAGGGAATATTTATCTATTTGACTATTTTTAATATTTTCAGGTTTAAAAATAATAAATTTGAAGATCATGCCATTTTTGTGTATGACGCATGAACAGAATTTTGTGTCAGTTTTTCCAGTGAGTAACAGTAATCGGACAAAATGGGGGAAAAAAAAAAAGCAGCTTGTATTTACTTAGTTCGTACCACACAACAAGACAAAGATTAGAAAACGGAAAAGAAGGAAAAAAAAAAGATTCTTGCTCATCAATCTTCATCCCATTTCCATTTTGCTTTCTCAAATTCAGATGCTTCATAAATTTTCTAATCAATTCAGCGGCCTCTGTTATTGCCCCACTAGCCACCGCTCCAATCGTCCTCCGCCGCCGTCACCGCCACCACCCTTACCGCTGTTGAATCTATGTATATCTATACTAAAGCCATTGCAATCCTAGGGTTCCTCTTTTGTTCGGCTCTCATTCTTGGCGCCGGTTAACGTTATTTTTATTTGTAAAATAAAAAATTCAAATGCCGGTACCCGGGTTTCTAGGGTTACACGGGTTGCTGGTTGTGGTTCTATTGGTGTTTTACTCTCTAATTCGGCAGAAATGCAAGAATGCGGTGGCGAGGAAAGAGGAGGTTACGAAACTCATGGCTGTGGCGGCCGAGGAGTCGCTCATGGAAGAGTTCCAAGCTGCCAATCAGCACAGCTTCCTGCCGAGCTCTCCACCGCGGTTATACCAATGTGCTGTCTGCTTTCGTTCCACCACTACTCGTTGCTCTCGGTGCAAAGCTGTTCGTTACTGGTTAGTTAGCCGGCTCGCTTTGTTGCATTTTGAATCAAAATCAATTTTTTATTTTATTTTAAATAATTTATGTCAGTGCTTTGAAGTTTGAAGTTTGGAAATTTTTAAAATGAGGAGAATTATCTTTCTTCGTTACTTACTGGTTACTTCACTGCTTGCTTTATGGTCTCAGCAGTAAGACCTCTAACATTTTTAGTCATCTGATAAATATTTATTCATTGCGACACTTTCCATGCCAGTCATGGTGTCTCACTCTATGTATATCCATATATGAAAATGTCTCTGCAGAAAACACTAATTTATTTATATTGTGCTTTTCATGTTGGTTGAGAGAGGAGCTGGAGTAGGTTTTCATAGGTTTACCAAGTAAAGGCTATCTACATAATACTTGCAACTTGTCATGTCTTTTAATATGTTATTGAGTATAGACCTCCAAGTAATTTCTGACTGTGTCTTTTGCTTGTTCCGTCAATAATGTTTCAGCAGTTGCATGACTTATCTAATTACATTAGAGCTAGTTAAGCTGGACCTCAATCATTGTGAAAACTATTAGCTTCACTTGGCACATGTCATGAAAGTTTTTGATAGAGGGATAAACTACAACACCTATAGAGATGAGTGTGTTTTATTTTGCCTACATATTAAGGTGTCCGTTAATCTTTTTGCTGACTATCTGCAGTAGTTTCTTTTGAATGTGCCCAGTTGTTCTTCTTCAGTGTCTCATTATGGTATTTACTTTTTTTTTTTTTTTTGTACTTGTAGTTCTGGCAAGTGTCAAATTTTTCACTGGAGGCAAGGTCATAAGGACGAATGTCGTCCCCAAAGAATCATTATGCCATCGAGGGAGGATGGTGACTCTGTAACAGTAGCAGGACCAGAAAAGCAATTTGAAATTTGTGGTAATCAGGCTCTTGGATCTAGCACAATTGACAGAGTGGAGAGTCCTATTTGTGATTCTATTACTCCTGATATGCCTGAAACAAGGAGTAGAATTAAGAAGTCTAAACAGACCACGTCACCATCTGCGGACTCTGCTAATATGGTCATTGATGTAGATGGCACATCTCGTGCCAGTAAATTAGATAAAATGAAATTGAGTCATAATGATAAAGAGGTTAACATTAGACCGCAGATCTCCAAAGCCAAGACAACCCTGCCTGATGATGTCCAACCTGCAAAATTGGGTGACAAGAAGTCCAATGGGGGAGCTGCTTCACCTGAATTCTTAGTTAAAGATTCTTCCACGTTTAAGAGCAGGACATCTGTGAGCTGTTCAAGGTTTGATCCCGTAACTAAAGTTGGTGAAGATGATTCACAGAGTTTTACAGGGAAACATGTGTCATCAAGCGCTCCTCGTTCGTCCTTAACTATTGGAAGGCATTCTCTAAGCAATTCTAAGTCTGTATTGCCTGCAAAAATTAGTAGTATCCCAAGCTTGCCTCAGAATGCTTGTCATGGGCTGAAATCATCTATGCAGAAGGTTGTGCAGCAATTTAGAGTCTCCAAACCATTGAAGTCTTACTCGTTAGGTTCTGAGGACGAGGTTGTTGGAAAATCCAATGAAAAGGTCATCTTGCTGTCATGATTTGCTTTCTTGAGAGCCCCGTTGGTTTCTTTGGTATTTCTTATTCACTGATTGACTATTTCTTGGCAGCCATTATTTCCATATGATTTGTTCATGAAACTCTACTCTTATGATAAGGTGGAACTATACCCGTTTGGCCTTATAAATTGTGGGAACAGGTAAAATTCTTTTGCCTTCTTTTTTGCTAACATGTAGATGTATTGTTATTAAGTTTTTTAATGTCTACACTCTCAGCATTGTGTTATGATGGATTATTGTATGAGATTTATGATTTAAACAATGTTGCGGTTTTGTGGATTTGTAGTCCTCCTAATCCTTGTACTTATTTCTTATAGTTTTATTTAATCTTTTGTTTCTTAGCAAAGAAAACATTGTTGCGGTTTTGGACACGCTTCATACATTATAAATAATGTAATATTGGACTATTAAATATGGGTTACATCAAAATTCAGTTTCTTATCTTTAATACAACATAATTTTCCTTGAAATTTTTGCAGTTGTTATGCTAATGCCGTGCTCCAATGCCTGGCCTTCACTCAACCTTTGACGTCGTATCTTGTGCAAGGGCTCCATTCTAAAGCATGTAAGTTGTCTTATTGAGTTATAGCTTCATATGAGTTCATTATTGGGACCCTTTTGTTGATTGCCTTTTCAATTTTGAATTTTTTTCACCTTGTCCAGGTCAAAAGAAGGGGTGGTGTTTTATTTGTGAGTTTGAGCGCTTAATTCTGAATGCAAAGGATGGGAGCTACCCTGTGTCTCCAATCGGCATACTGTCCAAGATTCAAAAAATTGGAAGTCATCTTGGTCATGGGAGGGAAGAAGATGCTCATGAATTTTTGAGGTGAAAACAGGATTACTTTTATATATGCTTCTGTTCATTACATTTTGAATCTTTGCAAGTGTGACTTACAGCATTACTTTGTAAGGTGGCAGGTGTGCTGTTGATACAATGCAATCTGTTTGTCTTAAGGAGTTTGGGGCTAAAGGCAAAATTGCAGAAGAAACAACTTTAATAGGCTTGACTTTCGGGGGTTATCTTCGATCTAAGGTTGTTCATTATTTTGATGGTACATCGATCATCACATTCCTGTGTGATTTAGTTTTGCTTTATTGAAGTACTATTCATTCCTTTTATTATCGGAATTCAATTACTGGGATTTTCAGATTAAGTGCTTGAAGTGCCTAGGTAAATCTGAGCTGTATGAGCGGATGATGGATCTAACCGTTGAGATAGATGGGGATATTGGAACTCTTGAAGAAGCTCTTGCACAATTTACAGCTAGTGAAATCTTGGTTGGGGAGAACAAGTATTATTGCAGCAGGTTTTGATTAATTTGCTTGTTTCTCTCAATTCATGCCTGAGCTTCTAGATATCAAGTTATTTTGCATGTGCCTTTTGCTTTTTTCTCCCATATTTGCATTTCTAAATGTAAACAAGCAGGCTTATCTCAGCTAATTTTTGTACATTTTGCCTCTTTGTTGTTGTTAAACTGCTTACTCTGCAAATAAAGCAGTTTTATTTTCACAATTCCTACTTTTCTTAGAATGTAATTATCAAATAAAACTTGAGGTGAAATTAGTTGTTTGAAATTTTAGTGATGCAAATTGAAATTTATGTCTTACTGTATTATTCAGGTGCAAATCATATGAGAAGGCTAAAAAGAAATTGACGGTATTGGAGGAACCAAATATACTTACTATTGTCTTAAAAAGATTTGAGGTAGTTTTATTTTTATTTTTCAATTTTAAGTTTAATTTCGTGCTCTTAATGTGTTTTTGCTCTACAACCTGTGCTTGTAGTCTGGGAACTTTGGGAAGTTGAATAAGTCAGTTTGGTTCCCTGAATTCCTCAACATGGCCCCATATATGAGTCGAACTGGTGATGGATCTCCTATGTACAGCCTATATGCAGTGGTTGTTCACTTGGATGTTACAAATGCTACATTTTCAGGTCATTATGTGTGCTATGTGAAGAATTCCCATGAGGAGTGGTTCAGAATTGATGACAGCACCGTATGTCCCTTGATCTCTGATATGTTTATTTTATCATTATTAAGAGCTTCTAGCCTCATATTTATATTTGGACCCTAAAATATCCCCTTTAATTGATTACAAACCCCCATATATATATATATATATATATTTATGTGTATTTTACCCCTCTCTTTGGCAGATACCAAATGCTTAAGGTGGTGAACTGTCAATTTAATTTTGCATTCTTGATTGTTTGATGCTCACCTATTATGAAATCCTGATTTATTCCTGCATCTTATAGGCTGGAATTTCATCGTACAGACACTTCTAATTTTTTCCTTTTCTCCTGCTTCAAATTTATGAAAGAGACTTGATAGAATGCATTAGAAAACAATATAATTGGTGTGCATGAGTGGGTGTTCAGATCTGAAGGACTATGGCTGCTGATTGGGGCTGTTTTCTTGATTCATAGGCTTGTCCTAGGAAATAAGTTGAAAGTTTATTTTTGTTTGTTCACAATTTCTGGATAATTTCCACAGTAATTAGCTTGAGAGGTTTTTTTTTTTTTCAAATTTATAAATCTGATGGTTGGATGTTGGTTTTGTGTAGGTAATACCGGTCAAATTGGAGAGGGTCTTATCAGAGGAGGCATACATGCTTCTTTATGCGAGGTAATGTTGTTGTGTAGCATGATTGGTATAAAATCAGGATTTTCTGGTTTGCTGGGGTGTAAATAGATTTAGATTTTTCATTCAGGCATTCTCCGCGACCACCAGCTTTGATAAGAAATAATGTATCTCATGGTGTGAAGTCCAAGAAAAAGAACTTGGAAGCTGTTGACCTTAATAATACATCCAAAGTAAGGTCGAACTCATATATTCCTAGTTTGGATTCCAAGGCACAGCAGAAGCCTTGTACAGACAGCAATCAATTATTTGATAGAGATGAATGGAAATTCCGTTCAATGCAAAGATCCCCTGCTGTGGATTCATTAAGTGAGAGCTCCTCCATTTTCAGCTGGTCTGATGTGAGTTCTTGCAGCACTGCAAGTACAAAGGAGTCTTCTAGGAGTGAAGACTTGTCTGATTTAATATTTGGCGATACACCTAGTTGGTACAGAAGTTATGGGATTACATCAGACTCAATTGCATCTTCCTCTTATCAAAACTCAAACGTAGGATCAGAAGGGGAAAATGATGCTTGGCAGCATGGCTGGAGAGAAGGCTTGGGACGGGATGGAAACCCAGCAATTTTGTTTACCGAGTCAACTAAGCAATATAGAAACTTAGGCCACCAGTATGTTAGTAATGGTAGTAGTAGGGACATTGATTCTGATCGTGTAGGGTGGGCCAACCCTTCTGATGTAAGATTAAGGAGAGCAAATGGGGACTACAGATCAGCTCAACCGTTTTATTGAGGTTTGAGTTGAGATTAAATTAAGTTCGAAAATTAATTAATCTATCGGAAAGTGCTCTCTCTATATTTATGCTCTGTGAGTCACCGTAGTTTGCTGGAAAACCAGAAACATTTTACCGTAGATCGGTGTTTGTTTGATCTTAAATAGTGTTGGAAGTTGAGTACTTGTCAAATATTAAAATCTCACAAAAGCTTGCCTCATTGTTTTGTTTGGCCTAACTGCTGAAGATAGCTAGTATTTTGGAAAGCAAAACGGTGTCGTATGAGTGGCCAGGAAAAAATAAATAAAAATTATTTAAGGGAAGCAGCCGAAAAGCGAGAACCCACCAGTAGCAGCATTTGAGAATCTCCTAGAAAACGAAACCAAAGAAACGACAGACAAATGCCTGTGGCATTAACAATACCAAGCTGCCACCATTGCTGCCAGAAGCTAAACAATCGCATTTCTCCCTCACTATTTCTTTTCAGCCGCTGCAGTAAAACAATGGTGACCTCCGGCAGCAGCAGTAACAATAATGCAGGCGCTTTCACGACAATCAAAGAAACAGTCACATTCGAGAAAGAAATTAAAAAGAGCAAATTCATCGCCATAGCCGGCCCCATCTCCAACGAACAATCCGCCCAATCCTTCCTTTCGCAGGTAACACTAATTTATAATTAATCTTCTTCCACAGCTCTCCAACTTGATTATCATATTTCAAATTAATATCTGGTGAATGGTTCTTTTTTTTTTTTATATATTTATTATAGGTCAGTGATCCTCGTGCTACTCACAATTGCTGGGCATATAAGGTATTAGGCACTCACATGATCGTTAATCTTGAGTTTTCAATATAATATTTTCAGGAATTGGTTTGATTGTTTATTATTTTATGTTAATTTTATAGGTTGGAAATCAATACCGGTCTAATGATGATGGTGAACCATCGGGAACAGCTGGAAAACCTATTCATTCTGCAATTGTTTCTTCAGGTTTAGATAGAATCATGGTTGTAGTCACAAGGTATTTTTATTATTATTATTTTTTAATCTCGCGCGTTCATCCTTTCAAGTTCCATTCTTTTATACATGTGCATTATTACATGTTGAATGAATTGACAATCTGCAGGTATTTTGGAGGTATAAAACTGGGTACTGGGGGACTAGTTAGGGCTTATGGTGGAGTGGCATCCGAATGCTTAAGAAATGCTCCTACAATTCTTGTGAAATCTAGGGTAATTAAGTCCTTTCTCAGGCTTTTTTTTTTTTTCATAGAACTAATTTATGCTTATGCCATACATTATGGTTAATTTTCTACTAATTTGATTTCATGATTTTTAATCTTGGAATTTTGTTTCTATTTTGTAGGTTCCAATGGGTGTGGAGGTTCCATTTGAACTTCTTGGAATTTTATACCATCAGGTAAATTTGGACTTGTAGTGATGCTTTGGTGTAATTTGGATTTTGCATTCCACATGATTGGAGTGTAAGAAAGAACTTCTAATTTTTATTCTCTTTGTTAGACCGTCATGTTATGTTAAGTTCAAATTTTACAGGATTATTTGATTGTATTTCACATTTTTTATGTCCCATTTACTTCACCTACCTGCTAAGGTTTTTTTTTTAATTATTAAATTTATTCCCTCAAAAGATCATAATCTTTGTGATGTTAAGTGTTAAAAGACCTTCATGGAATAGAATTCTAACTACTTATGCAGTCTGTAGTCCTTGTGGATTACTTTTTTGACAAATGCTAATTGTTGCCTTATGTGACCTTTTCTGGCTCTAAAAAATGGAACCTGTGACCTTCATGTGGTAATTTCAGTATTTTAACTTATTTCTTATCTTTGATGCTCACAGCTGCAATTGTTTCAAGTTGAGGACACCAACCAAGATTATGATACTGGTAAAGATGGAATCGCCATGGTAACTTTCAAAGTTGATTTTGATCGGGCTGAGAATTTGGAGGATGCTATCAAAAACAATTGTAGGCGAGATCTTGTGTTCTATAAACACTGAGAACGACTTGGCTAGTTATCATATTTCAGTTTAGAGATTGCCAACACTTCAGATTCAATTGGGGATTAGTATTTACATCTTTTTCCCTGCTTTAAAACAATTTCTTGTGCTACATATGGGATTGAATATACTATTAACTGCACATTTGCATAAAATTAGCTTTGAGAGGTATTATCGGTACAGTTAAATATTGGTGACCAGTATTACATTATTTTTGGAAAGTCTTGGCTCGCCTGATATCTTAATATTGTATATACAATTTCAGGTTAATACTAATTCTGTTATTTGTTATTCATATTTGCTCTGTTCATTAATGCATAGCTTTTACTTTCCTTCCTGCATCAAATTCAGATAAGTGAACTCCAAAGATATTATTAAGCCTACTCAGAATTGCATTAAAGGAAAGATGAAGAAAGTCAAGATCATCAACCCTTACCTTAAGCTGAGACATGCTTTATGATTAGTCTTGAAAGATGAAAACTAGTGAAATGTGTAAAACAAGTATATATGAACCAAAGAAGATTGAAAAAAAAAATGGGAAGGCAGAGACACAAGCATAAGCACCATGGCAGGTTCTGCAGGTATCTGACTTCAAGCTCTTCCAGCAGCAGTAATATTGCATGTCAAAGGCTAGCAGTCATTTTGACAAGGGTGGGGAGAGGAATGGAATGATTGGTATTCGTGTTGGGGTATTGGGGGTTGAAGGGATTGTTGTTGGGATAGGGGGCAGAGGAGTAGCTGGCAATGGGGTAGTGTAAAAACCTTTGGGGCTGTAGGCAAGGTAGGCAATGTTGGATTTGGCAAAGATGGGTCTTGGGTGCTTGGCAAAGGGGAAGTGTAGGCTTTAGTAGAATTGGTTGCGTTGGTAATGTGGGCAAGTGATAGAGGGAAGTGGCGGCAATGTGTTTTTTGCGGAGTTCGGAATGGGGGTAATGGACGTGATGTGGCCTTGGGCAAATATGGTATTGTAGGCAGTGTTAATGCTGGGGATATAGTCTCAATATAGACACCGGCAAGCCCAGGCCTGATTGAGCATTCTCATTCATGGATCATCTGGCCTTTTTGCCATATACTTTGAAGTTCGAACTCTTTCAACTTTAATGAGGTTTTGCTTCTATACATGTATCAGTTCTGTTATTTCTCACCAATTTTGCTTGGTTAGTTTTAAAATATGTTGACTTAGACAGGGAAACAAGTCAACAGAAAATCATTGAGGAACATTTCGTGATTTTAATTTTTTTTTCTTTGTTTTTTATTTATCTTTTTTTCACTTGAAGATATGGGTCCGGTTATATTCAAAGGCCAATAGCAATGCTCACCATGAGACTTGCAATACTTGGTAAGCTATAATATTCGTGAGTTATTATAGCCGATCCTAAGTTAGAGCTATCTGGTACCATACATATTCTTTGTGAGGATATCAGAGCTAATTACATGCCGCTTTCATTTGTGCCATTTTTTTTTTAAAGATACTTCAAATTTTTGGTGAATTCGTTTGAATTGTCACTTGTGGGTTTCCGGCTGTTGTTAATAAGGAGTTGATCATACTAAGCTTCAGGAAAACACAGCAGTCAAGGCTGTATGGACATTAATGCTTTTGATGGTTAATTTATAGATATTCAAAAATATTTGAATCTCCCAAATATTGACAGGTGCAAGATGGTGCTTTGTTTCCTTTTTGCCTTAACTTCAAGTAAGGACTTGAATTTAAAAAAAAAGAAAAAAAAAGCTTCATATAAGAACAAAAGAGTAGCAGCAGCAATAACACAGACCCAATCATGAGACAGAGGAATCTGCCACTCCCAACGGCAAGAATGTTTTAGTCAATTTTTAGTGAGTTAGAACATTAGAGGAAAATGGTCTTTTGGGGGAAGGAATGATAGAAAAGTTTTTCTTAGGAAATATGTGACGGTGTAGGTGTTTTTAAGATTTATAAAAGAGAATACCATTAGAAGTTGGCGCCTGAGTGATCGATGACGACACTTCAACGTCAAATTGGGCTGGTTTGAGAGTGAAGAATGATCAAAGAGAAATAATGCAAAGAAGATGAGTTATGAGGAAGAAGACGTCTTTTATATATGAAGTTAATTTTTTTTACAGGTTTGCCCCTAAGGGTGTCTTTGAGTCGGTATAGACACATAGGAGAGACTTATTGGTCCCACCCCTCCCCAAGTGGGAGCATGATGGTATATTTGCTTTACAATCAAATGTTGGAGCCCTCGGGATATTTCTCACGGTTGTACATGTGTATTTTTTGTTTATTAGTTGCTTCTTTAGGTTCATTGGGGTTGAAAATACCTTATAGGTAGTAGGTCCTTTTTAGATCTTAATTACCTTAAAGAAGTTAAGACCTTTCTGATTCTTGAGGGGCGAATCATGTTTATTAGTCTCCTTAAGACCTCTAATTAAGTTGTTGCCCATTTCATCAGTAGGGAGACGTTTGGCTTGTTTAGTGAAGAAGATAATTAGTTAGAGCGAGCCTTTTGGTCTTTGGAATGGGTTGTATTGAAGGTCTTATCATGTCAAGACTATGAGGGAATTTAAAGGGAGAAAGATAAATTCTAATATCATTTAAATCAACTCTAGTTTCCATTCTCCTTCCTTTACTGTTTGGTATTTCTTTGGGCATTCTCCATATTCTTGGGGCTTCAAGACCCCCAAAAAATAAATATAATGAATTCCGTGTAATAATTAACTATCAACAAATAAAACTAAATAAAAAATCCAAAGAAAATGACTCCACAATACAAGAAAAGTCAAGTCCTTAAATCCTTGAAACAAATAAAAATATGGACAACTCAGGTCTATAAAGAAGAAAAACAAAAGTATGAAAACCTTGGTAGGTTTTATGATATCCCAAATGGAAAAACATGAAAGGAAAGCATCTCGTTGTGGTACACCAAGAAGCCTTTGATGTATATGGCGGCATCCTGATGACTAGGTGCATGGTTTAGCTTGATGGTGGTGGAGAAAGGAAGGGAATTGTTGGTATGGTTGGAATCGAAGGGATTGTCGTGGGAATTGACGGTAATGGAGCTGTGGGCAATGGAGGCAGTGTCACCTTCGGTGCTGCAGGCAACGTTGGATTAGGCGGAGATGGGATTTGGGTGCTTGGCGATTAAGGTGGGTTTTGGCAGCGTTGGCAACGGAGTAGAAGGTAATGGTAGCAGAGTGGTTATTGACGGCATTGGAGGCAATGTGGCCTTTGGCAGAGGTGGTGCCGGAGGTGGCGCCACTGCTGTCTGCAGAAGGTGGCGAGCTGCCATGCTTATTTCAATGCTTGACATAGACAATGTTATACTCATAATTAACAATATCATGAAACATAGCTTAAGAGAAGCCCTGGTTTATAGAAGGAGCTGGCTTGTTTAGATTTGCCTGCAGTGCCTTGAGGAAAATTCTAATAAGTGCGTGTTGAATAGCAGAGCAGTCCTTGTTCAATAAGTTTTTTTTATAGAGAACAAATATTGAAGGTCTGTGCATATTTGTGACAAATCGACCACAAGTTTGACGAGTTGTGGTTGGCAAAAACTGTAAAGTAACATCGGTTAGTTGACCTCCCTAGCCACACTTTTTTCAAATTCAAATAAAAAATCTAACCGAGTTTCTTTCTTTGTCTTTTCTTCTTAGCAGAAGGAAACTAGAAGAAACTATTTTAGCTTTATCTCACCCTAGCCACATAATCACCTGGTTATGAATCGTTACTCCTCACTGGGCAATTGAACTGTGTTTAAACCTAGTGCTGCTAAACATCGGGAAACCTGAGAGAACGCTGAGAGAAACGGTAGCTTGTGCTGCCGTTTCGTTCCCTCACCTTCCCCCACCTCCCCCCCCGCACCCACGTGAGTAACAGATATCTGTCCCCCATGTGAAAAAGAAAAAGTACTTCCTTTCAAATCATTTTCCTTCTTCACTTTCAACAGATCCGTTCCAGCACTCCTTCTTCCTTCTTTGCAGGTCCAGCATTTTTTATGCCAAGGCTGGTATTGCTTTGAGCAAGAACTTCGTGAAACTCCTCTCTTGGTACGACAATGCATGGGGTTACAGGTAATGTAAATCTTCTCTTTGTGATTGTTCTAATCTGTTTTTTTCCCCCTTCTCCCTACCGATGCTTTGAAGTAAGTTCTATGATAGCTTTTCACGTCCATTACATGTTCCTTTCTTTTGCAGTTCCCGTGTGATTGATTTGATCGTCCATATGGCAAAGACTCAAGCATAAAGCTGAATTTGTTGATGGTCCAAGGCCTTTGTTTTTCATGTTTCAGTTGGGTCTTCAAATCTTAATCCTTATGATTTGGATGTTTGGAATAAAGGACGAGTGCTTAATGGTCTTGGTTTTGGTTTATTATATGTTTAGTTATGAGGTTTATGGTTTTTCCCTTTGGGGGGGATTTGGAAGGCACAGAGTTGAACAATTTCATTAGTTTTTAACTTTCTTATATGAGAAACAGCCTTCTTTCTCTGTTCTTCTCATATTAGTTCTTGAATTCTGATGCTTGTGAAATCCAGCACTCCTTATTTTGTGGAGTGATTGTATTGTTGGGAATTATTTTGGTAATTGTATTGTTGATAATTATTTTAATAATTAATTTATGATAATTGTTGGTAATTATTTTTGGTAATTATTTTGTGGAGTGATTGTATTGTTGGTAATTGTGTTGTTGATAATTATTTTAATAATTAATTTATGATAATTGTTGGTAATTATGTTTGGTAATTATTTTGTGGAGTGATTATTTTGTTGGGAATTATTTTGGTAATTGTATTGTTGATAATTATTTTAATAATTAATTATTTATGATAATTGTTGGTAATTTTGTTTGGTAATTTAAATAAGAGTGATTATGTTGTTTGGCCAAATTCAAATCACAACAAAAACATCCTTGAAATTGTCTATACTTGCCCGTACTTAATGTCAACAACAACTACTCCATAAAGATGGTTCACTTGTCAAGAAGCAATTTATTAAAAAAGCTACTGTAATTAGTTCGATTTAACCAAATTCAAACATCAATCACATCCATTGTTGTCTTCATTATGTTGTTGATGTAGCAAATGTTGGAAACTTCCACTTCCAGATTCTTCGTACGTCATCGAATGAGAAGGATAATGTGGTTGCAAAGCATACGGCAGGAGTGGTTGCTGTAATACGTAAAAATTAAAAACCTGATATGAGATTTTTTAAATTAAAAAATATAAGTGTACACTAACAAATTATGATTTTTAGATAAAAGCTTACTTGTTGCCAATTATAAGGAAATGGTTGATAAATATTGTGCACACCACCTTGGGTTGGGTATATAGGTACCTACACAAATGAAAAAATTATATATGTATAATCGACATTAAAAATTAAAAATTACAATTTCTTCACGAATTACATTATTACATTATAGTAGCCTAAAGTCTTGTATTGGTTGAGATTTGTATTAACAGCACTTTGTTCCTGTGATGTCTATATATGTTCAACAATATTGTTAGTTAAATTTAAAAAATTCTAAATCAAACATATCATTTAAATAAAAAGATTTCTAAAAAATTCTAAATTAAACACATTATCATTTAATCAGTAAATGCAGGTACATTTCTATTATTATGATATAACAAAAAATAATAAACAAATAAAAAAGTATTCTTTAAGCTGAGATAATTACCAACTGGGTGTTGTTTCAAGATCTAGATCGAGAAATGAACGAACTGAAGTAATGGCCACTGATTCACTGATTGGATGAGCTGAAGTAATGATTTGTGATGAGTAAAGAAGTGAACGACAAACGAAGGAGAAGTGAACGAGTGAAGGAGAAAGGAGAGAACCCAAACTTAGTTTTGCTTGGTCATGAGCAAGGAGAGAACTCAAACTTTCACGTGGGGGGGGGGGGGCAGAATTCACTTAGCAAAAGTGACTTGAGTGTGGGGCCAAACGGCAGCTTTTGGCAAAAGTGACTTGAGCTGATTTATTTTTTCACGTGGAGGCTCGTTTTCTTAGTCATGTTGGGGGGGAGCTGAGAGAACACGAAACGGCAGCACAAGCTACCGTTTCTCTCAGTATTCTCTCAGCATTCCCGACCTTTAGCATTTCCCGTTAAACCACTGGGCAATTGAACTGATAAGAATGCCAATGATTATAGTATTGGGAGATAGGTTAGTTGAGTTAAAAATTTTGTTACCGGAAGACAGGAATTGTCTACCTAATAAAAAAATATCATAATCCAAAACCAATTAGGTTTTATAATTTTGAATAGAAGAATCACTAAACTTTCAAGTCTGCAAATAGCAGCAAAATACTCAAAGGTAGTCATTTTTGACCTTTTGTCTTTCCGCCAGTGATCCTCTTCCAACTTCAAAACAATATCCTCCTACAAATCCAGAGCATTGCTTACAATTTTAGAGAATTTGAGATAGCGTATGTGGTCAATCTCAACGTATTCTATTAGCTGTGGAACTATAGACAATAGGCTGTAACCTCTCTTGATCCGCGAGTAGAGCACTTGAACCATACTCAGAAAGGACCGGTTGGCTAAATTCAAATGGTAATGGAAATAGAGTGGTCCATATTAAAGTATTCAAAATGGGCTAATTTTCATTACACACCTAGATGGTATCCATGATATAGGATGCTTTTGGCATGAGGTTGGTCAAACTGTAACTTAAAAATATAGCATTAAAGTGTTTGATAAGTATTAACTGCTCTAGTTTAAAAGTTATGTTGAAATTTTTTTGCACTAGTATCATGTAAAATATATTATATCTTTAATAATTTTGTCAAAATTAAAATTTATATTTACTATAAATTATTAATTTTTATTTTATAGTTACAATTTTTTTTTCATAGCAGTTGTAACTTTTTTAAGATATAACACCTCAATCCTAAATAGTACTATAACCAAGCAGAAAAATCATTTCTTCATAAGATAAGAGCATATTTGGTGCCCAAATGCAATCTGTAATCTATATAATTAAATAGAAGTATATGCCGAAGCATACATATAAACGTTTTTAAATCTTGGGTTGACTTGTTTCGTATGGTGTACATTAGTCTTCCTTGTGACCATGAGTGAATTCAAATGAATTAAATAGGACACTTTCGTTGGTAATGCACGCCATACAGTGATTTGATTGTGAAATATGTACATTCAAAGGAACAAACTTGTGTGAGCTGAAACATTCGCAAACAATTTTCCGAGTCTCGTTGTTTGTAGTTTCTTGGAAATATGAAGTACATACACAACTTCTGTGTTTTGTTGTCATTAATTCCTGACATATTTGGTCTAATGTCCGTTGTTATGTTGGAGAACTGTATATCTAATCCATTTTCGCTTAGACTGAGTGGAACAATCAGTTGTCACCGATATTTTGTCAACTTCAATCGTTATACTCATCATGATGTGATGGAATCTTTTGGAAGTTCATATATTTTTTTCACTTGAGTTCAGCTGGTTTTCTGCAGCCATTTTTTTTTTTTTTGGGTTCCTGATGAAAGGAGCTTACAAATACCAGAATAGCAAAAGAAATGATATACTGTATTCATTATTGTAGAAATACAAGTGACAACTACATATCTAGAGTAGCACACTGCAATGAAACAGAAACGAGTATAGAATGGCGGCGCAACACATAAAATAGAATTGAAATACCAGTAACTCAATGCAAAGTAATGTACACAATATTCACTGAATCCAGTATATAACTAAAAATTGAAGCAGAACAAATAAACTGCACTCAGGAACCCATGGAACTGCAGCATCCGAAGAATAGATTAATTAGTTAGACGGAGGTGGAGAGAGGAAAGGAATAGTTGGGATTGTGGAGGGAATGTTTGGAATGGAAGGGAATGTAGTGGGAATTGTTGGAAGTGGATTTGAGGGCAATGGAGGCAATGTCACCTTTGGTGCTGCTGGCATAGGTGGCAGAGTTGGCAGCTTTGGAAGTGTTGGTTGATTTGGTAGAGTTGGCAGAGGTGGTAGTGTGGCTTGAGGCAATGTTGGGATTGATGGCATTGGAGGCAACGCCACCTTTGGCATTGGTGGAAGTGCTTGCAAAAGATGGCGAGCCGCCATGCTCATTTCAAAACTTGACAATGATAATGCTATAATTATGGAGAGCAGGAAGCAATGCTTAAGAGCAGCCATGTTTTTAGAAGGAAATATTGGAGAAAGCAGCAAGTTTTTTTATTTTTAAGGAGAAGTTCTGTCTGCGCTCTGAGTTGGAGAAAGCAGCTTGTGATGGCTAGCTACTTAATAGAGCAAGGAATGCTGAAGGATTCATGGAGTTTGATGAGATGTAGGTGGCCGAGTTTTGAGAAATAGTATTGGTTAGTTGACCTTCTCATCTAGACTTGTTGCTTCTTGAACTCTTTCTTTGAAATTTGAATGGATGACGCAGCCATTGATATCAGTTATCAACGCGTCTGATTCATGAACAAGCCAGATGAGGAATTTTTCTCAACCGTCATACTTCGTTCAAACAACTTAGCCACGTCATGGAGTTTAGAATTTGAATTCATGGAAGTACGAGTGGAGATGTGAAATAGCAAATAGCAATCAATCAAAGCGTGCGATGGCAGTGTCCTTAAGATTAAATCTTAAACCTTAAGAATTGATATTTGAGTGTAAGGATTAAAAAAGCAGTTTAATCTCAAGGATACAATAACCACTGTCGTGACGCTAACTTCTAGCACGATAAACTTGAATAGCTAAAAGTATATAAATGATGAAGAGAATAGAAGAAACAGAGAGAAAAATTTAAAAATACAGATCGTGTGATATAAATAATTCCTTCCTCAATATAATTCAAATTAAAATAAGTAAAAATAAAACAAAGGGTATAAACATAAATAGAGGCCAAAGCTATGTCTGTTAATAGGTTTTTAGTATGAGCTCCTTTCTTGAGATTGATTTCGTGTGCATGAGCCTCCTCTTAACGGGTTTGTTACCATATTATATTTGCTTTCTATACATAAATCAATTTGTACTCTCTTCATTTAGTAATGCGAAATATTAGTATTTTGAAATATTAACCCAAATGTCTAACATTAACTTGAATGGCACTAGTTAAATATTTTAAACTATAATTTTCTTTAAAAGGTAGAACTCTTAAACGTGGATTTTTTTTTTTTTGGGACCAATAAACAAAGTACTTGTAGATAGCTATAAGCTCAAAATGGTCTGAAAACTTGCTATTAGAAGATAAATCAAAGCATGGCATATCCCACCTCTCAACCTTTGCTTTTTTTTTGGGTTTTTGGATTTTTTTGGGGGGATATACTCCTTTTTTTTTAGTTGGAATAGTATTTTTTATTCTATCTCATTAATTATTATTATTATTATTTTTTAAAAAAAAAGAGATTTCTATTAATGCAAAGTGGAAAAAAGATACATCACTTGTGGAGGGTATGAACCCTTCCATAACAACAGTTTCGCATTTCTCTAAAGCTAACTTAGTTAAAGAGTGGACAATCGTATTACAAGATCTATGCCTAAACTTAATACTAACACGCTCGAAGTTTTCCATTAACTTCTGAATTTTCGAAACTATTCAAAAGATCTCGGATCTGCTGCCCTGCATGTTGTTTACTAAGTTGACCACTCATTAATTATTATTTTTAATTAACTGTCAAGAGGTAAAAAGTTTACTATCGGCTGAATTTATCATTCAATGATCTTCAATTTCTTACCGTCAGGAACAGTTGGCAAACTGATACATTCTGCAATTATTTCTTCAGGTTTAGATCGAATCTATTTCATAGTCACAAGGTATTTATTTATCTATTTTTCTTGCTTTCATTATCCAAATTGTTTTATTTTAGTATAATCTGTGTTTTAGGGCAAATTCAAAATTGTGTTTTGTTATTTAATTATGTACTGCATTAAACTATGTTTGAATGATTTTTTAGATCTTACTCAGTTTATCTTTATGGATATAAGGTAGAAGCATTATCCATTAATTATTAGTCTCAAAATAAGCAAAAGCTTGCATAAGCATGGTTTGGATTCAGTTCTAATTTGAGTTTATGGTGTGCTTAATTTTTACAAGATTGTGATCGTGTTTATTGTCTAAATCCAAAATCTTAAGCATAAGTTTTATTAATGATTATTTAACTCTTTTTATTTATTTTTAGAATGTACACAATTTTTTAATAAGAAATTAATTTGGGCCCAAGGGAACTCTATTTCTAATCCCCATTTTTGTGTCAGGCTGTGTTTTGATAATCAAATTTCAACTATGAATGTCAACTTCAAATCGTTATGAACATCATAATTTGATGGGAACATATGGAAGTTCATGAATATTTATCATCGTTAAGCTAGTTTACTGCTACATATTATTTTCCTGACGCAAATAATGTTTCTCATTTTCTGCGGGGAGGAGGACTAAGGAGTATATATACAGAGACACACAACACACCAGCATAGCAAAATAAATGACGTATAGTATAAATCATTATTAAAATACAAGTGACTAATACATCTGCAATCAAACAGAAACGAGCGAAGACTGATGCTATAATGCACAAAAGAGAAATGAAAGATCAGCAACTCAGGCGCTAACAGTACATAAGACTAGCTCAACCCTGCAAGCAAACCCGGCTATAACTATAAATTGAAGCAAAAGCAATACCAACGCTACGAGAAACACATGGAACTGTAGCATCCGAAGAATAAATAAGTGGGTTTAATTAGTTAGATGGGGGTGGAGAGAGGAAAGGAATAGTTGGGATTGTGGAGGGAATGTTTGGAATTGAAGGGATTGTAGTGGGAATTGGATTTGAGGGCAACGGAGGTAATGTCAACTTTGGTGCTGCTGGCATGGGAGGCAGAGTTGGCAGCTTTGGAAGAGTTGGTTGATTTGGCAGAGTTGGCAATGGTGGAAGTGTGGCTTGCGGCAGAGTTGGGATCGATGGCATTGGAGGCAATGCTACCTTAGGCATTGGTGGAAGCGTTGGCAGAGGCCCCGCTGGTGCTTGCAAAAGATTGCGAGCTGCCATGCTCATTTCAAAACTTGACAATGATAATGCTACAAGCATAGATAACAGAAAGCAATGCTTAAGAGCTGCCATTTTATGTTTTACCAATATTGGAAAAAGCAGGAAGCAAGCTTTTGATCTATGTGGAATATGGACACAAGTTCTGATTGTGTTTTGAGTAAGAGAAAGCAGCTTCTTATGGCTATTTATAGAGAAAATGTTACAGGATTCAGAGGGTTTGATGAGATGTAGGTGGGGGAAGTGTTGAGAAAGTACATACATTGGTTAGTTTACCTTCTCATATCTAGATTATGTTGCTTGGTTGTTGAACTCATTCTTTGAATTTAAATTTTAAGTGGATGACACAGCCCACTTATCGTGGAAAACATATGCCAGAAGTGGATATGTCTCGTTAAAATGCCAGTTGAGGAATTTTATACTTTCTTCTACAAGAATTAATCTCCGAGAATAGAGATGGAGTGAGAGACATTGGGATATTTTTTTCATGTCTCTAAGGTGGAAGTTGAACCCATTAAGTCAAGCCGATTCCAGAGGAGTTCAAGTACGTATCTCTCAAGTCTGGACCTAACACAGATCCATATCGTTTGGCAACGACCCAAATATGGGTCTGTCGAGTTTACTTGGGCCTGACCCATTTAACTGTTCTGATGATCAATGAAGTAATTATATTTGATCCCTCTATTTATCTCATTAAATTGATTTATTTTCTTGATTATCTTATATATATATATATATATATATATATATTCAATTCTTTCTCATTTGCTCTTTCTCTCGTCTCTTGGGTTATTAATTTTGATCAAAGAAAGGAGAGTAGCTGGTGCCATTAGTCCTCAATAAATAGTCTTCTTCTAATTAGAAGAAAATGATTCCCCCCCCCCCCTCCCCCACCAAAAAAAAAAAAAAGAATATAATCAGATTTTTGCATAAAGTTGTCAGCAAATGGCTTAAGTCCTCTGAGGATTACTCGCTAATTGCTGTCAGCAGCTAGGGGACAAAAGCAAGGTGACGAAGGTAATGTAGTCAAGCCGTCAAACTAGAAGTGAGAGGTTTCCCCATGCTATTCATTGAAAATCCAAGAAATTGAGAAGAGAGCAATTGAGAGTATATATATATATAAACATTATTTTTCATAAGGGTGATTAGGAGATAAATAAAATTAATTGAAATGCGAGATGTAGTGAGATAAAGAGAGAGGGTCAAATATTAGTGCTCTTACTAATGTAACCTAGTTAAGGGGAGTGCTACAATCTTATTCTCTCAGTGTTAATATGAGGCGTATATAATGAGACAATAACAATAATAATTAATAGACATTTCAAATTTTATTATGTGACATATCATTTACATAAGTACTTAATATTTTTTAAAAAAATATAAATAAATTAATTGTATTATTTTATAATTCAATTAATGAATCACTTATCATTTATAAAAAAAATGGAATATTTACACTTCTTTTTTTTAAAAAAAAAAAATCACTTGCATGTACTTTATCTTTTGCATTTAATGTGTCATTTGACTTAAATATTACTCAATTCTTTTCAAGGTTATTGCATCCATACCACCATGTCCATGTGTTAACTCTACTTTAGTCTTACAATATTATCTTTTTTTATATATATTGCAATATTATCTTTTAAATATATATTATAATATTATCTTTAATTATGGTGTTGGGTCCATCTCATTTGGGAGCCCAAAAACTAAAAGTCTAAAATGACTTGCTTGATGTGCAATTAATATAAAGTTTTGGAGTTGAATGAAAATTGCCATGAAATTTACCTGTAAATGCAAGCGGCAGCCCTAATTTACATTATGGTAAAAAAGACGAGTGGGAAAAGAGAGAAGAACAGAGTGGCTGGGAGCAAGATTTGCAATCTTTAATTGGACGATCAGAAGGTAAAATTAATTTTGATTTCTCTCAATTTTTGTGGGTAAGTTCCTGACATCGTCTTTTATAATTTTATTGGTCTTGATTTTTATTTTACTCTCTCATTCGCTATTATTTGAGATATCATTTGTTACAGAGACAGTTATTAGACTGTTACTGTAAGTTAAAAATATTGAAATTTTTTATGTTGATAATCTTTAGTATTATTTAGAGAAAAATTTATGCAGTAATTCCATTAAGATGGTGGAAGATTTTATCGGATTACGGTCCTATGATTTTTTCTGCTTTGAGTTTTCCAGGTAAAGACATAAAACACGAAGGGCAAAAAGCAACCAATCACACAAAACACAATCGCCAGGGCCAAATTGTTTGACAACACTATATATAAACCTGTCACAAATGCTAGTGTCATGGATATGAGCGCAATCTAAGTGAAACCAATGGCCAACGAAAGTGCGTCCATAAAAGATTCACTTTTGCCTTTCCAAAATGACCAAAATACGATAACGGCTGCAGTCATGGCTGAAGTCACAACTATGGTATCTATGATGACAAATGCATGGAAACTTGCTCTTCCAAGCAGAGTTGCCATGCCTGCATCAAGATCATCACTTTTGAAAGACCCTGGAATTGTGAAGGTTGTTGTGAACGTGAATGTGGCAATAAGTGTCGCCATCACTGAGAGTGTTTGAGCCATTTTATGTGTCTCATGTGGTTGATTTTTTATTTGGATTTTATTGGTTTGTTTTTCTGCCTATTTATTTGTGGTGCACATCTTATTTTTATCACCTAAAGAGGGAAAAAGTTTTGTTTCCGCTTAATTTACAGCTACTTGTGGTTGTCTCTTTCCCAATATGTGGCTAGAAAAATAGTTTCTAATAATGTTTAATAATATTCATAATTGCTTTTATAAAAGGTGCACTTAATTTCTAACCTAGATTGTATAAGGAAACAAGTGTACATGGTTGCTACAAAACTTTTTGATAACAAACATATATTGAATGCATAAAAATAAGTAAATTTATAATCCCTTCACTCATTATTGCTCAAGTTAAAAAAAAAAAAACAAGAAAAGGAAAGAAAAAGAAAAAGAAAAAGAAAAAGAAAAAGAAACACTCTAATATACTATGAGTTCTCTAAACAATTGCCTCTCCGTAGTCTCATTTGACTAGAAAACATAGGCACAATCTCTGTATTGGTTTCAGTTTCAGCCTATTCGTAAGCTTTATGTGTATGGAAAGGGTCAAAGGCATTGATGCAGAGACCCTCATGAACTATTCCATTTAGCTTGGCCCTTGCACAATTGATTGTAAATTGTCAAATATATGTTAAAGCTCGCTTTCTTATTTCAATTTATGTTTGTCTGAGATGATGCTTGCATTTTTTTATTTATTTTTAGTATGTCATGTGCATGTATATTTCTTTTGATAATCATCATTACAACAGTAAAGGATTTTGGAAAATTGATTTGTAGTTCTTTTTTTTTTTCAAATTTAAATTATTATTTATTAAAATAAAAAATCTCAAGATTTTTTAATTATGGTCGGGATTTTTTCGAGCCCAACCCTTCTCTCAAAGGACTGGACTTTTTATTTCTGTTATAGGGTTGGGCCCGGGCTTTCCCGAGTCCAACCTGGCCCGTTGACAGTCCTACGGGCAGGATGATAATGTGAATTAATCCTATTAATTATGTCATTTCCGATTACGTGCACGTGAGCTGTAAAAAAATTTTGATACATGGAAGACATCTAGAAAAAGATCCCTAGAAAAATGAGTTCCAATGTTATTCCAATCACGCAATTGAATTGAGATTTTTTTTTTTTAAGCCAAAACAAATCAGAAAAAAAAGTAACGCGTATTTGAAGGGGCAATGTTGTTTGCAATGTTTGAAGTGATGTGAAATGGCATGTTCAATACAACTGAGGAAATGTAATCTTTGTGCAGTAAATAAATATAAGAAAATTACTGTTCTGTGAAATGTCATAATGACAATGAGACATTTTTTTTCCTTTTCAATTTTTATTTTTAAACAAGGAGTGAGTGAGTTAATGCTCAAAAGAGCAACGAATAATACTATTTGCACAAAAATGGCACATGACAAATATATTTAAAACAATTGTAAATAAAGATAAGATTAATAAAGTGAATGAGTTTGCTATTTAGTGAAATATTTTTTATCCTTAATTATCATGTGTAATTTGTCTACATTTTTGTGTTCAAAAAACATTGTTCAAGAGCAAATGATTCCAGCACTCCTCACCTAATTTTTAGTTCACACTTTTATTAGCTTACCATGGGTCAGTTTATTAATGTTGTAACTTTTGAAATAATTACCATTAACTGTGCTGTAAAAATAATTAGTTGTGAAGAGAATCGGTTAAATATTGAGTATTTTTTTTTTAAAGGTTATGAGTTTCAAAAGCAGTTGTATGCATTTGATAAATCTTATTGTTGAACCGTTGTAAGAGTGCAAATGATTAAAATAAATATAATGTTAAATAAAATTTATTTACATATTCATGAATATGTATATATATATATAAAATATTTTTATTGTGTATATTAATCACTGATAACTAAAATAAAAATTTTATTTTATTTATTTTATCTCAATACAATTGATATTTAGCAATAATAATAATAATTTCTCTAACTTTAATAATTTTATGATATATGTGATGATATATATGAAATTGTATTAACTATGAAATTAATTCTCAAAATCAGATTTTAAAATGTTATTCTTTTCATACTTTTTAAAATCTCCCGTACGATAAAGGACCCGTTTGAGATTTTTTTTTAAGAGACTTAAACGTGATTTTAAAAAGATAAAATCTAATTTTTGTGTTTGGTTAATTTAAAAAAAAATCAATTTTGATAAAATCACCCTATCTTACCACAATGTTTGAAAAATGTGGAAGGAATAACTTTTTAAAATCTAATTTTGAGAATCACTTTTATATTTAATACAATTCTATATATATCATCATATATATTATAAAAATTCAAAATTATCTTTATTAATTAGGAAATGAAATCACTAACTTTAAAGAGATTGTTATTTTTACCATTTATATTGAGATGACAAAATAAAAAATAAAATTAATAATATAAAATATTTATTTTAACTATAAATATTTTATATACACAGTAAAATTTGTGTAACAATATATGCTAATTGAATTATTTTAATATTCTTACAACAATTTAACAATAATATTTACTAAGCACATTATACTACTTTTAAAACTTACAATACTTTTAAAAATAAATTTTATTAAACGTTCAGTTAATTCTCTTTACAGTTAATTATTTCTACAATACAACTAACAATAATTACTTTAAAAACTACAGTATTACCAAGCTAACATGAAGTAATTTTTTAAGAAAGGGATTATTTAAAAACTTTACTAAACACTAAAATTAATTTTTATCTTTTTTAAATTACTTTTAATTTCTCAAAATTAATCGCAAGACATCCCCTGAAGCTGGCTGAGTTGCTTGCGGCACAAGTAATGCATACCGGCTGAGCCCCGTGCCTTTTCTGGCCCCATTTCCCGAAATGAACAAAACACTCTGTTTAGCGGAAACCCCGCCATCAGAAACACTGTCAGCCCGTCACTCACCATCTGTCAACACAAAGCCACCACGTAGTCATTCACCTTCAATCCTACGGCTCTGATTGACCAAATGCATTCGACACACTGTCATTTTCCTCAAAACATCCAGCACTCTTTTATCTCTGCACCGAGTTTTTTCTTTCAATTTTCTTTTTTTTTATTATAGAAAATTCAGTGCTTTCTCTCTGCACTGATTTTTTTTTAAAAAAATTTCAATTGCAAACAAAGCCATGATTTTTGTTTCACTTTTTCTTTGACTACCGGTCTGGAAGGAAAAAAGGAAAAAAAGAAAAAAGGTAGTTGAGCAATTGAAAGTGAAGCAAGAAAGCACCAGAGCCGAACCCGGAATGGAGTCTCGACCCGAACTCGCTAGTCATTGCAAGAAGGAGGATAAGGGAAAGAATGTTTATAATGAAATTGAACCAAAGAAAACCCATTTGAGTGGGAACGACGATGGGTGCAAAAATAACGAAAAGGGGGCGCAAGAAAATGCTGAAAATAAGGAAAATAATGATAAAAATGAAACCTTTTGGACGGTGTGTCCGTACTGTTACTACATGTATGAGTATGAGAAGGCGTTTGAAGAGTTTTGCTTGAGATGCCAGAACTGTAGGAGGGCGTTTCATGGGGTGGCGGTGGTGGAGCCAAACAAGAATATGTTGGTTGACGGTAGAGATGAGTACTACTCTGGGTTAGGGTATTTTGTTTTGAAGTATTCGTTGAAGCGTAGTAAGAAGAAAAAAGAGAGTGGTGATGAAGGGAAGACTTATAATGTTGGTGAAGTTGTGGAGATTTCTGATGACAGTGATGAGGATGATGGTGGCGGTGTGAATGCGAAGAGTGGTAATGGGGCTAAAGAAGATGTTTTGAAGGGAAATGTGAAGGGTGTGATGCAGGAAAGTGGAAATACAGAGGTGATAAATGAAGAGAAGAGAGTGGTGGCAAGGAAGAACGTGAAATCAGTGCCGAGGAATTCCAAGAAGGTGATGGGGAGAGGTATGAAGATTAGGAAGATTGACGGAGGAAGTGTTAGGGCGAGTGGAACTGGAGAGACTGATTTGGAGTTCATTGAGAAAGATGGTGATGTTTATGTAGGTGTTAAGTCTATTTTTGATGGGTAAATTTGGAGAATATGCGTGGGCTCTTGCGATTTGCTGATGGGAATTACTCTTTTTTCTTCTGTTTGTTTATTTGGTTCTGACAGTTGATGGTTATAACAGTGGGGGGCCATGGTTTTGGGATTAGTATGTTGCTTGATAGACATAGTTGAAAAGAATAGTGAAATCAGGTTGTTATCTGACAGATGAAAGTAATGGAAAATTATTGTTTTTGAGCTTTTATTTGGCTTTCTACTATTTGAATTCTTAGGGGGTGGCAGGATTGATTGAATTTTTGGAATGATTTTGTGATAATCATGTTGCTTCACAATTGTGGAACAACGGTGAAGTATATAGACTGTTGAGAAGAAATCTCTCATATTTCAGTAGAACTATTCAATCCTTTCAATAGATATACAATTAATAAAAAAATAAATTTGTTTGTGGATTCTTCTCAGAGAAGATATCAACCCATATCAAGCATTTCAGACTACAGAATCTTAAAAGTTATGATGAAATCGGCACTTGTATTACTCATAAATTGCTATTTATTAGGTTGATGTCGCTTAATCCACCTCACCTCAATGGCAACTTATTTATTTGATTTACTGGCAATAACAGCATTTGGCACTCCTTTGTTCAGAAGGACTCCTATTCCCTTTATTGTTTTACATCATTGGAAAGGAACTGTTTTTGTAGAGGCAAATTGGTGTTGCCACCATGGTTTTACTGCAACAGGTATCATTTGCTATCATTTGCTCTGTCTCTCTCTTTCTTTGCTTGTTATTTTATTATTTTTTCTGCTATTTGTTTAAAAAGTGCTGTTACCTTTTCTGATTCTGCACATTCAGTTAGAACGAGGAGTAAAACCCGTTCAAAGTTACTATAATTCAATGACTTACTTGAAGCAACTTAGCTTAACACAAGGATCAATCTCCAGCAACATTATTTGCTATCCAAGTTTAATCTCGAAACCAATATCCAAAGTTGAAGCCAAAGAACTGGCCGCCAAGAAACATAGTGAGGCTGAGAGGAGACGAAGACTGCGAATAAATGACCAGTATGATAATCTCCGGAAAATCCTACCAAACTTGGTTAAAGTAAGTAATGGATGTACATTTATTTAAGAACAGAACTATGCGACTAATGTTTATGCTACTTTTGATGCATATTCTGATTGTAAAAGGTTAATAATGCATCAACAAAATTGCTCGTCATTGTAAAACAACAGGTAGACAAGGCATCAGTGCTGGCGAAGACAATTAAAACTGTGAGGGAGCTACAGAGGACAGTAAGAGAACAGAAAGCCCTTTGCCAGGTTCATGAGGAGTGTGTATTCCCCAGTGAGGCAAATGAACTAAGTTTGCGCAACTGTAACAGAGATAGGGGGATGTTGAAAGTGACACTGAGTTGCGAGGATCAGCCGGAACTAATGTCAGATCTATCAAGAGCACTGAGATCAGTGAAAGGGAGGCTGGTGAGGGCAGAGATGGTGCCAGTGGGTGGAAGGATCAAGTGTGTACTGTGGGTTCAAGGTTTCAAAGGAAATGAAGGAATGGTGATGCTTAAGAGAGCCTTGAATTTAGTCATAGATAGGCCTGTTTCGCCAGGAAACAGTAGCAAACTTCGTTTTTATCACTGACTATTTGAGCTTATGGAAACTGATATGATATAATGGTAATACAGGTAATAATAGGATGAAGGATATGCTTTTGGGGGCAGGGGGTTTTGTAGGGGTTGCTGTCTCCGTCATCCAGTGATGTAATAAGGTAAATAAATAACAAAGAATGTAAAGCAAGGAATTTGTAGATTTTGGTGACCAATAATCTCAACAACTATACCAGTAGCTTAGAATACAGATTATTGGCTGGCGCCGGAATTGTAAGGTTGGCTAAATCCTCGTTATAAGTTGTAATAGTAGTTCAGTTCAAATCTAATGTAAGCATAAAAGCGTTAAGGTTATTGTGAAATGAAAACATTACAAGTGTAACAGTTGATGTTGTAAGTTGACATTCCTTGAATTTGTATAATTTGTGATGACGCATGCTGGTTCAGTTCAAATCTAATGTCTAGTCTACCCTAAACTTTTCAATGTTAAGTTGCCTGTAATATTTCTCTCCATAGAGGATGCGTTACATAACAAGCAACAAAGCTTAGCTAGGTGAGAAGGTCAACTAACCAACGCACTTCTCAGGACTTTCCCCACCTACATCTTATCAGACTCTCTGAATCCTGCAGCATTTCTTCTCTATAAATCGCCATAAGAAGCTGCTTTCCCCAACTCAAGCGACAAACAGAACTTCTCTATATAGATAAAAGATCTTGCTGCCCCAGCTGCCTTTTCAAATATTCCTTAAAAAATATGGCTGCTTTTAAGCATTGCTTCCTGCTCTCTATAATTATAGCATCGTCATTGGCAAGCTTTGAAATGAGCATGGCGGCTCGCCATCTTTTGCAAGCACCAGCGGCGCCACTGCCGACACTACCACCGATGCCAAAGGTGGCGTTGCCTCCAATGCCCTCAATCCCAACTTTGCCACTACCACCTCTGCCAACTCTACCAAATCAACCAACACTTCCAAAGCTGCCAACTCTGCCACCTATGCCAGCAGTACCGAAGGTGACATTGCCTCCATTGCCCTCAAACCCAGTTCCAACAATTCCCACTACAATCCCTTCAATTCCAAACATTCCCTCCACAATCCCAACTATTCCTTTCCCCTCTCCACCTCCATCCAATTAAACCACTAATCCTTCAGATGCCACAGTTGCATTTGTTCCACGCAGCCTTGTCATCGGATTCTTCATATATCCACATATGTTTGCTTGATGGGTTGAGCTAGTCTTCTGTCTGCATACATTAATTTGATTCCGAGATTCGAGGTTCCTGAGTCATTGTTTGTCTGCTAGCTAGTAGTACCTATTATTTCATTGGAGTTCTCGTATTATATTATTGTTTTATATTTGTCTGTTGTGTTATATTGTAATAATGAATGTGATCATTACTTTGGCTACTTCGCTATGAGTTGCCTTCTCTTTTGATTTTTCAATACGGCATTGAACAGATCTATACTGCCTTGAAATGAGCTACCGATAACAGGATAACGACTAACAAATGTTTTTGCTCACATAAGCATGTGCTTAAGACTATTGGATACATGAGCTTTTATTTTACCTTATAATCCAACGAGACAAATCAGCAGGGTTCATGCACGGAGAAAAATAAATCAATAAATAAATAAATTTCCAGGAGAGTCATCTTGAAAATGAATAACACAGACAGAATGTTACGAATGAAAATGGCAAGATCAATTCATCTGCATTTACTCTAGATTTCACACGAGTTATCTACGCACAATTTGGTTCATAAAATCACTCATTTCACTGTTATAACCATAAAAATTCCATGTACTTGTTTACTTCGGAAGTTTCTGTGGTATAACAGTCCAATGGTTGTTTTTTTTAGCAATTTTTTAACGAAACCTGAGCTGTACAGAAATTGCACACTATGTTCTTATATCTTATCATCTGTAGTTTCGTTAAAAAATCAAAGAATCATATGTTATTATGGCTATGACATGGTACAACTTTTGCTACTTCTTCGATTCATGAAAAAAAAAATCTATCTTATTAGAAAAAGATTGAGTAGATAAGATAGATTTTAATAGTCCAACAAGTTTTATAGATGTTAATATTCAACAAGTTTTTTTTATTAAAAATTGATTTAATAACAATGGTCATTGTCGATGCAACAAGTATTTAGAAGAGATGTAAAATATATATGTTAAATTTACAATCTGTCAAGTTTGATTTATAACCCAATTTGTTATTTTACCAAAAAAAAAAAAGAAGTAAAAATTAGAAATAAATGTTGTTTGATATTTAGAGCTGGATTTGGTGGTGATGAAGATGCGTGCGGCGGTGATCCTTGAAAAGGAGAGAGAAAGAACGTGCAAAACTGCAAATGTGAAAGAAAAGAAAGGTTGAAAAATAAATATTAATTTTGAGTTTTTAATGAGGATAATTCTAAAAATAAATGAGATTAATTGAAAATTGAGGGCTGCTGACATGTATTAATGGATCAAATATCAACAATTGGCAAACATATTTGTTAGCCCAAAAATCGGGCCTAAGCCCACCAGAACATATCGGCCCGGTGCAATTTTGCCATCCCCCAGTTAGTTTATTTGTTCATTTTGCCGTGCTGTAACAATGTGATTGGTTATAGCACGAGAAGCATGCCAGGTGTTGGATTCCTAACCTCTACTCGGTAACCAGCAGTTAAAAGTATCAACAATAAATAAATAAATAAATAATATGCATGCTCTCTATTTAATCCAAGAATCTAACATTTATAAACATGCTATCATAAATCCTCGATGTGTCATATCCCATTCGCTGAATTTTCGTTTAAATGCTAAGATACAAGTAATTTCAATCCTCAGTTATTACAAACGAAATAGTCAAGTGGTCTCGTTTGTGATTATCCTTTCACTACTTCAATGATTTATTACATTAATCATTGTGGTGACATCTTGACTTATGGAAGTAAAATAAAAGTATTATTATCTTATTTTTTTCATAGTTAATATAATAAATGTTGTACTCCAATAATTCGCGTAACGGTTTGTTATTTTGTTAAAATAGTGAAATGATAATAACTCTAAATTATTCTTAATTGAGTGAGAAAAGGTGTAGAGTTGATTTTGCAGTTGATTACTTTTATAAAAATCGTATGACATATTTTCTACATTTTGAAAATAACAACGACAATTCATGGCACATGTTTTGAGCCTAAACCAAGTTTGGGAGCTCTGAGGTTGAATTACAAGTTGGTTTTTCACATACAAGTAGGTATTAGTAAAACTAAAGCCTAGGTAAAAAATGAAAGCCGATTCCGAGGCCCGAAATAATTTTTATAAATTTTTAAAAAATAAACGAACTTGCTGAAATTTTGGCGGAGGCCTTCTTATGCCCCAAATAGGATTTTAATGGAAAAACCCTAAGAAAATAAAAGCCGAAGCTCTAGGGCCTAATTTAGGCCTAGAATCGAAAGCTTATAGCACAAGGTCTAAATTGGGCTTGGGAGCTTTACAGTTAAATTTCGAGCTGGTTATTTGCATGCAAATAGGTACTTACGGAACTAAATGATAGGAGAAAATCATAAGTCAACTCTAATGCCCGAAATAATTTTTACTAATTGCCAAATTTTCTCGAAAATAAAAAATTTTCAAAAAATTAAGAGAACTTTTCGAATTGATATAAACTCTGAGAGATGTATTCTTATGACTCAAATAGGATTTTGACGGAAAACGCCCTCGGAAAATAAAGCTGAAGCTCTTAATCCAAGTTTAGGCCCAGAAACGAAGGTTTATAGGAGATGGTTGGCCCTGAACGAGGCTCGGGAGCTTTGTGGTTGAATTTTGAGCTGGTTATGTGCATAGGTGCTGGTATTGGTGAAATTGAAGTATAGGAAAAAACAGAAATCAATTTTGATATCTGAAATAATTTTCTCGTATTTTCAAATATTAAAAAAAATTAAAAAGTTAGGAGAACTTACCAGATTCATGTGAAATTATGGATAGGCTTTCTTATGACTCAAATAAGGTTTCTGTGGAAAATACCTTAGGAAAATAAAGTCCAAGCTCCTAGGCTCATTTTAGGCTTAGAACCAAAGCCTATAAGTATAACACATATGTATTAGTGAAACTAAAGCATAAGAAAAAAAAAAAAAAGAAGTCAATTTCAAGGCCTGAAATAATTTTACGTATTTTGAATAGTTTTCAAAAATAAAAAAATCCCGTAAAATTAATAGATCTTGCCGGATTCATGTGAAACTCTAGGAAGCTCTTATTATGCCAAAATAAAAAAAAATAGTAAAATAAATCAGAAGCTCTTGGGCCTAATTTAGGCCCAGAATGGAGGCGATAGAATACAGTTTTGGGCCTGAATCAGGTCTAGGAGCTTTGTGATTGAATTTCGAATTGATACTTTGCATGCACATAGGTGTTGGTGAAATTAAAGCATAAGAAAAATAAAAAGTCGATTTTGAAGCCCGAAATAATTTTTATGAATTTCTAAAAACTTATCCAAAAATAAAAAGAATCTCGGAAAATTAGGAGAACTTACCTTGAAACATTGTGGTAGACCTTTTTATGCCACATATGAAGTTTTAATTGGAAAAAAAAAAACTTAGGAAAATAAAGCAGAAGCTTCCAATCCCTGGTTAGGCCCATAACCAAATGTTATAGCGCACAATTTTGGCCCTAAACTGGACAAGATCTTTGCGGTTGAATTTTGAGTTGGTTTTTTCACATACACGTATGTATTGGTGAAACTAAAGTATAGGGAAAAATCAAAAATAAAAGTCGATTCTAAGGTCCAAAATATATATATATTTTTTTACAAATTTTCAAAATTCTTTTCAAAAAAAAAAAAAAGCTCCCAGTTTTTATAATATTTTCTATATATCATTTTTGTGGTAGATTTATAACTACATCTAGGGCTGGGTATTATCCGATTAGGTTCACACTTTTTGAACCATTTGTTTCTTACTACTTGAACAAAGCCGAACCGAATTAAATGTCCACCCCTTGATATAGCATACATTAAATTTTAATAAATTTTTAATTAATTTACTATTATCAATAAAATATTTTTAGTTATCTAATAATTAATAAATAAAAATTAGTATATTAATTTTTTCTTCTAATTTAATTCCATTACTTGAGTTTAATCTTGTATCACATAAAATACATAATGAACTATATAATTAAATTGAATTCTATGACGTCCAATTCAACCTAATCTAATTTAATCCTCTTTAGTTCGACATACTATTTTGTACTAGGAGATATTAAGCCTCCCAAACTACTGTATTTTGGTTATTGATGATATGTTTAAGAAAAAAAAAAAACATAGCTGATGATGCTTTTGATGATTGTAGGACATGTATTTAGTCAAATAACATGAGACTTGAATAGAATTTAAAAAATGCTCCCTTTTCAGAAGGGGAAAAAAAATGTCGTATATAATATTCATTGATCATTTTATTGATGCTAAAAGAAAAAGCTACATTTTCTTTTTCCTTTTTCTCGTTATTTTATGTGTTTACTTGTTGAGCGATGTGATGAAGACGTAAGTTTGAGGAAATAATCCGGAAAGGACCTCATGGGTCATGACCAAAATAGCCGAATGAAATGATCATATATTTATCATAGCAATAATACAATAAAAAAAAATTACACTACATATAACAACTCACTCCGAAGAGTGAAGTATGAGAATTAAAAAAATACATTACGGCAACATAAAACTCAGAATCTCGGAGACAAACTAATGTATAAAAGACAATCCATCAATCGAACAAACTCATGTATGTAGAAATAACAGAAGCATAATCAATAGCAAGCAAGACTAGGAGAAACACATGGAACTACAGTCCGCAGAATAAAAAAGTGGGTTTAATTAGTTAGATGGGGGTGGAGAGAGGAAAGGAATAGTTGTGATTGTGGAGGGAATGTTTGGAATTGAAGGGATTGTAGTGGGAATTGGATTTGAGGGCAATGGAGGAAGTGTCACCTTTGGTGCTGCTGGCATGGGAGGCAGAGTTGGCAGCTTTGGAAGAGCTGGCTGATTTGGCAGAGTTGGCAATGGTGGAAGTGTGGCCTGCGGCAAAGTTGGGATCGATGGCATTGGAGGCAATGCCACCTTAGGCATTGGTGGAAGTGTTGGCAGCGGCCCCGCTGGTGCTTGCAAAAGGTTGCGAGCTGCCATGCTCATTTGAAAACTTGACAATGAATTGGCAAATTGTAAAAGAAGACTATATTTGTGGAATCATTCTTTAAATACATGAAATGTTTGTCATCATCAAAAAGGGGGAGATTGTTAACATATATGTTTCCATAATGTTGATTTTGATGATAACAAACAAGATTAAAAATGATTAATTTTTTAAGCTCAAATTATTTTTTATATATTTTAAATAAATCATTATTTTCACATTGTAAATGTTTTATATTTAATGGAAAAATGATTTTATGAAAAATGATTGTTTAAATACATGCAACGTTTGTCATCATCAAAAAGGGGAGATTGTTAGCCTAAAGGGCTATACATAATGTAGTTTTGATGATAACAAACATATGTATTGAGTGATTTAATAAATATTGTATTTCACATTTTCACTAGTTTTTGAAGGATAATATTTATGCAAGTGAAATCAAGATTGAAGACACTCAACGGACAACGGCGACATCAAGAATATTGTTTAAAGCTCAACGAACAAATTAGTGAGATAAATTCTTGTAAAGCCGGTATGATTTAATTAATGTTTGATTTAGCATTTGAGAAGCTCAAGAAATTAATTTAATTAAATACTTTTCATAAACTAAAAGTTTTTGTTTTTATAAAGAAAAGTATTTTGTAAATTTAAGTAATTTGGACTTAATTGTTAAGATTTGAAATCTTTGATTTTAATAAGAATTAAATTTCGGAGTTGGACGTTTTTACAAACATTTAAAATGTTTTGGGCCATACCATAATTTATGAATATTTTGGACTAAAGTGAAAGGTTTTGAGAACTTTGAAAAATATAGGTATTATGTTGAAAAGGACCTTTGAGCGAAACAATAAAAACTTTGGGGCCATATCATAATTTCAGAAAGTTTGGGAAAGATAACTAATTAACTATTCTTGGGAAGTTCTGAAATTGGACCTATTTGAAAAGTTTCATAACGTTTTGGGCCGTACTACAGTTTTATAAAGTTTTGGGGTCAAACTATAATTTTAGAAAATAGTTCACTGTAGCAGTTACTGTAGCAAGCGGAATTCCGGATTCTGACAAACGGAAGTCCGAATGTTAGGCAGCATCTATCCGAATTGAAAGCGGAAATCCGGATCCTGACAAACGGAAATCCGGTTGTTGGGCAGTAAGCTACTGAGCGTAAGCGGAAATCCGGATGTGACAAAGCGGAAATCCGGATGTTCAAAAATTCAAATTTGTGGCTGTAACGGTAACATTAAGCGGAATTCCGGATGTCCATAACCGGTAATCCGGTTACGACCAAAATGTGCATAACGGCTAGTTTTTGAGTTCAAACTATATAAACTCAAAACCAATTCATTTTTTGAAAATCCAAGCAAGCAAGAACAAGTGCACACAACATATATTGAGCTTCAACTTCGTGAATCATCATTCATTAAATCATCTTTGTTCTTCAATTTGTATATCCACTCTTAAAGAGAGATTGATTGTTGTATTTTTCATTTCACATCAAATTGTGAGAGTACAAGTGTGAGAAACACTTGGGGTGAAGAGATTGGAGATATAATCTCTTGTTGTAAAGGTTCATTGACACCTTGAAGTCAATTGTAATCGTTTGAAGCCTTGGAAAGGCTTGGATAGTGAAATCCTCAAGCCCGGTGTGCTTGGAGGCGTGGACGTAGGCGGGGATTGCCGAACCACGTAAAAATCCTTGAGTTTGCTTTCTCTTCCCTTGCTATTTAATTATTGTACTTTGATTGAACTTATTGCTTTCAATTTTTATTAAGACATTAGATTGCTTGTTGTGTGGATTTGCTAGGATAATTTTTAAAATTCCAATTCACCCCCCCTCTTGGGTTGCACACTTATATTTCATTTGGTATCAGAGCGAGGTGCTCTTGTGTAGACTTAACCGTCTAGAGTTAAAGATCAATAGCAACCCAAATTAGTTCAACTTTCATGGAAGGCCAATCCACCACTAGACCTCCATTCTTTGATGGTAATGACTATCCTTATTGGAAAACTAGGATGAGAGTGTTTTTACAAGCCTTAGATTATGAAATTTGGGAAGTTGTTTGTGATGATTTACTCATTCCTAGAAATAATGTTTTAAGTGAATTGGATAAGAAAAAGATGTCTTTAAATTCCAAGGCTATGAATGTTTTATTTTGTGCCTTAGATAAAAAGGAATTTCATAGAGTTTCAAATTGTTCTAATGCTTATGAAATTTGGAGAAAACTCGAAATTGTGTATGAGGAGACTACAAAGGAGGAAGAATTTCATGAAGTGTCGAATTTGGCACTTATGCAATTGGAGATGACTCGGATGATGGACTTGATGAGGTAAACGATCTTCCTACTTATAATGAATTATATGATGCATTTAAAGAATTGTATGATGAGTGGATGAAAGTTGGTAAAAAGAATGCATGTTTTAAAAAGAAAATGGTAGAGCTCACAAATGAAAATGAATCTCTATGTGCAAAGATTACATGCCTAGAATTAGAGAATAAAACATTGCATGATAGAGTTGCATTATCAAATGAGAAACCTAGTACTTCACATGTGCATTTAGAATCATATGTAGATGACTTGAATAATGAAAAGGATGCTTTACAAAAATGCAATGATTCATTAAATGAAAAGATTAAAGGACTAGAGTTAGATAATAAAATGTTGCATGATAGAATTGCATCATTCACATGTCAACAAAGTATTTCGTATGAGCATGAAAAATCACATGTTGATAAATTGATGAAAGAAAATGATGTGCTTAAGAAAAAGAGTAATGAGCTCAACGAAATTGTGTTAAAATTCACAAATGGTCAAAAGAACTCAGAAAAATTACTAAGCACTCAAAAATGTGTGTTTGATAAAGGAGGACTTGGGTATAAGCCTCACTTAAAACAAAAATATTATAAGAATTATTTTGTTAAGGCTACCTCCACAAGTGATCATAAAATTGTTTGTGATTATTGCAATCAAAATGGTCATATGAGTTATAGATGTTCAATTAAGAGAAATGTATATTATGGAGTCAAGTGTATTTGGGTTCCAAAAGGAACCATTGCTAACACTCAAGGACCCAAGAGCATTTGGGTACCAAAGGGCACAACTTGAATATTGTTTTGTAGGTACCACAATCAAGGAATGGTGGAGAAGTTCCTTGATGAAAGCTTGTGAGGATAATCACTTGAGTATGAGCTAGGAGAAAAAGATGAGGCAAGATGATTTAATTATTTTGGTAACAATTCTTGCCATATTAATTTTGTTGAATGAATCATGATAAATGAATTTGCGAAAGTATGTTTGTATGTTTACATGATGGAATTATCATTGTGTGTAATATTGAGTGATTTATCATGATGGATTTGTTTGATGTTAATGTTTATGAAGTGTTTAAGCATGATAGTTAAGTGATGTGTTTAATTTATTCACTTTTCAATGTTTATATGTTTAATTATTGTGAAAATCTCTAGTCTGCACAAGTTGTAATGAATTGGTCATAACTCCTTCTAGAGAACTCCAAATCCAGTTCTGTAAAATTTATTGGAAAGCTAACTTAATTATCTTTCCAACGGTATATAGCTTGCACGTTACTTTCTGCCTCAAACTGGACTACCGGTTAGCAAAACCGGAAAGCCGGATTCGCAAGGAACGCTTGCTGGACCAAACCGGATTTCCGGTTCTGTCAATTCGGAATTCCGAATTCGAGCTGCACCTTGGCAGCATTCGGAACTTGGTATCTTCTGGATCCAACCGGCAAGCCGGTTCGTGTCATCCGGAAAACCGATTTTGCGTGAAGCTTTTGCTGGAACCAACCGGAATTCCGGTTCAGCTCATCCGACAATCCGTTTTCATTGTTTCAAGCTTCTGGTCACAACCGGAATTCCGGTTAGTGCAAACCGGAAATCTGGTTTCGGGGGTTATTTTTCACTGTTCTTCCTCCCTCTTCATTCAGCATTCTGGTTCTCTCTCTCTCACTAAAAGCCGATTACTCCACACTTGATTTCATTCCAAAATCCATCATTCTCATTCGTTTTCAATCCAAATTGATTCATATAAATTATTCTCATCCATTCTTGTGTCTAAAATCAACTCCAAAATCGTTTTAATTGATTCAAACTTACACCTTTTACTCAATATCTTAAAAAATTCGAATTTGTGCATTTTGAGTATTTCAAATTACCACTTCTATAGTGTGTTCTCCTTATGGATTTTACCATAGTTTTCTATTATATTATGCACCTACATTTTCATATGCATTGTTGCTTTCATTGTGGATTAATGATGATTATTGGTTGATATTTGGATGTTTTATATTTGGATAATGAGTTTAACATTGAGTGTTTTATCATGATGCATGGTTATATATATAAGATGATAGCTTGTCAACTCATCACGATGGATTTGTTTTGATTTTAATGATTATTTAATTCCTAAGCATGTCAAATAAGTGATATGCTTTAATTCTCAATCTTTGAATACTTACATATTTCATGATTGTGTGATGTATATACATGATAGATGAGTTATATATTATTTCTTGCATTAGAAGTGATCAAGGTGGATAATTCGAAAATCATGCATTTGAGATTTTTTTTTGTAATGGTTTTGCCATTGAGTATAAATTTTCATCACCTATAACTCCACTACAAAATGGAATTGTAGAGAGAAATGATAGGTCTATTAAAAAAAAAAATGGTTAAGACCACATTGATTAGATATCATCTCAATAATACTCACTATGAGCTTTGGAAATATAGAAAACCCAACATTAGTTATTGCAAAGCTTTTGGATGCAAATGTTTTATTTTGAGCACAAAAGATAATCTTGACAAATTTGATCCAAAATTTGATGTTGGTATTTTTCTTGGCTATTCAAACCCAAGCAAATCTTATTGAGTGTATAACAAAAGAACTTTGATTGTGGAAAAATTTATACTTGTTATATTTGATGAGTCTAATTCTTCCTCTATGGAGAAAGTTGTTTTTTTATGATAATGTAGATGAAGAGCTACAAGAAGATTATCAAATGATAGCCAAAAGAATGCACCACTTGAAAATCAAGAGGAGCAACATGAAGAAACAAATGCGAAGTAAAATGAAGGTATTTCTCAAATACTCCCCAAGGAGTGGAGGTATGTTTCTTCTCACCTTAAGAACTTAATTTTGAAAGATCCATCACAAGGTGTAACTACTATATCATCTCTTAAAAATATATATGAGCATTTGTAATAATGAATTTGATCACTTGTTCTTTAACTCATCATTATGGCTTTTCTTAATAGTTATGTTGATTTTGATGATCTATATATTGGCATATGTTGATTTTGATGATTTATATATTGCCATTATGTACTTATATTTTTACTTAAGTTTTGATGATAAAGAATGTGCATTGATGATTACATTATATTTGATGAAGCTTGATCTTATGCAATCTATGATTAGTGAATGAATGCATTTTTTTGTACTTTATCGATGTATTGTTGAATATGTCTTACTTATTTTAAATGATATCGAAAAAGGGAGAATGATTTAATTTGTGTTATGAAAATATATGCATGTATCTAGGGGGAGCATGTATGCAGGGGGAGTTTTTGTTAAATAATTTTCAAATCATTTTTTAACTTGCATTGATAATTATGGAGCTTGAATATTTGATAATATGCATGCCAATTTGGTAAAGAAATCAAAACCTCTTTGCGAAGAAGAATTTTCAAAAATTCGGCATAAACTTGGAATGATTTGATTTCTTGATGATTTTGGTAATTGATGATTATATGTGTGTTGCTTGATAAATTGAAGGAGTTGTTGGTTTGTTATTATTGTTTAAGCTTATATGGAAGTGTTTTTAATCATGTTGTGTATTTGAAGATTTGTTCATTTTTAAGGGGAGATAAATATGATATGTTTTTGAATAAAATCATTTTGGTTAAATTTTTAATTGGCCATATATTTAGGGGGAGTATATAATATGATTTTGGATAATATTCATTTTTGAATTTTTTTTATTGTCCAAAGGGGGAGACAAAATAATATATCATTTCAATATTGTCAAAAAGAAGAGAATAATATACACTTTGAGATATAATGACGATTTGATTACACGGGTGTTTTATATGATAAATTTCATGTTATGAGTTGTTGACTTGGTAATTGATGCAATAATGGTTCATGATATTTTAGTGTGATGATTTATGTATGGAGTTGGCTCTTATCATTATCTATAATAATTTAGATGTGATATTACTAATCTTGTATTTGAAGTGATGCTTGTTGTTAGGGGGAGATTCTTTCAAAATTTCTACTCAAACAACATGGGTAACAAATTTACTACTTTTATTCTTTTCCTTTACGTTTTCTTTTTTATGATGAAGGGGGAGAAGAATACATGTTTTCAAATTTATAAAAAAATTAGCTATTTTTTTTTCTTTGCCAATTAAGTTTTCTTTTTGATGATGAGGGGGAGAAAAAAAATCCATGTATTTAAATCATTAATTTAGCTAATTGGCAAATTGTAAAAGAAGACTATATTTGTGGAATCATTCTTTAAATACATGAAATGTTTGTCATCATCAAAAAGGGGGAGATTGTTAACATATATGTTTCCATAATGTTGATTTTGATGATAACAAACAAGATTAAAAATGATTAATTTTTTAAGCTCAAATTATTTTTTATATATTTTAAATAAATCATTATTTTCACATTCTT